>NC_134111.1:83489000-83805333 GCF_040939455.1 Microcebus murinus | reverse complement strand
ATTGACATCTGGAAGCACAATTTCTCCTTTCCATGATTCTCTTCCCATTACCTGTTTTGTGTCTGTGAGTCATTAGTTTAAATCTATAGTGGAATTCATGGACAATAATGTATTGATAGTTCTTGAAAGTTTTATAAATCTGTATATAATCATGTATAGAGGCCAGTTTTACTGTGATACTATTTCACAATAGATTGATGATGAAAATAAATCACAAATATAGGGATCTGTGTTGTATTATTAATATACCCTATAACTGAGAAATTAAGTATTTTAATGACTTGAGAGGTTGTACCTATGTTTACTTGGCACCAACTTAGCCATTTTAACATTGAAATAAAGTTTATTCGGCACAACTAAATGGGCTACATTATTTTATTAAATGTATTGGGTTAGCCAAGTAACAAAGCTTATAATTTATTTGTTCCCTTGCTTTGTAAAATGTAGCAAATTATATTTTAGTGTAAATTCCAGTGTAAATCTATATGTAAATTAAATTATCTATCAAAAATTTTATGTAACTGCTTTCCAAATAAATATGTAAGTATTTTTTTATGAAAGCAAATACAAGTTCCTTAGGTGTATTTGTTGTCATATGTAAATTGTTCTGATTTATTTTTTACGTAGATAACTGGCTTCAGTGTTTTCTTATACAAATGTCAAAATTAGATTTGAAATTCTTTTAGCATAAATGTGAATATTATCTTTTGAAATGTTAACAATTCTTAATAATGATAATCATAGCATATTCTTTAATTATTAAGCAATGCATCTATATTTTACTTTCAGTGAATTAATCTATTTATCCATCCATCTATTATTCTGTTGTCAATGACAATGAAGTGGAATAAATAGTCAAAAGTCTGTTTATTTTTATATTCTAACATTTAGTTATACAAAATGATCATTTCCTTAATAATGTCTTAACAAGATATGATGGAAAGAAATTCTTTTTATGTTGTATATATTGCCAAAAAGTTGGCATGGGCTATTTAATGATATATAAACATAATGTATAACTTTAAAAACTATACTATCAAACAACATTCAAATTAAAAAATTGTGCAATATCACATCATATAAATATGAATCTAGTGTTTATACCTGATATTAGGATATATACCAAAATGGTAAATTTATTATTTGTTTTATTTACTTTTATAACCAATGTATAGATTATGTAATCTATAAATATATTTTGATGTTTTAAATTTATGTTTTTACAGGCAAATAAAATATCCATATTTTTATCATCATGGCACAAATTTTTAAATATCAGACATAATAGACTATAAGTAATAGTTGGTAATTGCCTACCATATTTAAATTTCAATTATTAGAATTAAACCTGTCAAATCATAGCTCTTTTAAAAAATAAAACTTTGTTTATGAAAGAAATATTTAGGTATATAGTTGTATATGTGTTTTAAATTATATTTCTATTACCCAGAGACCAAAATTACAAAATTTTATTCAATATTTCTATTGAGTTATTTTGTTATTTATAAATATAGTGTTAATGGCTATGTCTATATTTTGGTAAAAATGAAGTTTTCTATTTAGGAATAATGGCTATTTATGAACCATATTTTAATTTAAGAACTATTAAGTAACATTCTTTGTACATCCTAACTCATCAGTATCTAAGCACATTTAGCATCAGTGTTGAGAGAGAAAAAAAACCACACTTAATAGCTTATGTGACAGTTATATTTTTTCTTTTTACTAATTACAAAATGTATTAATTTTTAAAGAACTAGAATAAATTTTAGGACATCAAAATGTATTTGTGGTTGCTAAGAAAATATGATGTGTGTATATATATATATAATGTATATGTATATATATATATATATATATATAAAACAAAGCAGAGAATGGATGATCTAAAAGCCGTATTGGTCTTTTCTTTAAAATTAGCAGTTAATTTGGCCACTCCTTTCATTAAGTTACCACTACTTTATTTCAACTTATTAAAGCTTTATTTTAGCTTATTGGCGGAACTACCCCATTACATATTTAAAAGTTATAATTTTTCCAGATCTGCCATTAGAGAAAACCAAAATGATGGCTATTGAATTGAAAACATTATAATAAAAGAGCAGAAAAAAATCTTTATACCTTGAAAGAAGATATTTATTATAACCCTTTGAAAATTTCAATTAAATGATTTGTTTTAAACATTTTTATGACCTAGAAAAAACTTCCCACATAAAACTATTTTAAATGGTATGTATATACAAATTATATTCTTTAAATGGCTATAATTTACCTTACATATTTTATTCATTAAAATGTTATTAAAATGCCATATAGGTTAGAAAATCTGGTTATCCTGCTATCCTCTTCTTTTCAAAAATGGAGTGAAACTTTCGTATTATATTTCTGCTGTTTTACATATTAATCAAGTTATAATAACATGACAACTATGTGCCAGACAGATAATATTATTTTTATTGTGGATGAATCAAGTGAGGATTGTGGAGGTTAAATAATTTGCCTAAGTCTTATGGCTAGCATTTACCAGAAATAGATTTTGAAATAGTTTAGCTATAAGCCTCTCACCTAACCATTATTATACATTGTTAAGGAAAAGCTTTGTTCTAACTATGTATTCTTGTGCATCATAGATTTTGTCTTCTACTTTAGAATGTCTAGCCCAAATTACTGGTTATTTAATAAGAGTACCAGCAAAAGAGTTAATTTGTAGTAACATTTTATAACATAATATGCTTTTGAAAGTCAAAATTATAGGTTCATAACAAAACATTCTCTTTTGAATGTATCAACTCCAAAAAGAGCCTCTTTGTCTGGGTGTCAGCCTTCAGAGAGACATTGCTACTCAAATCAATCTGAAATATTAATCTAACCTATTTGGTGGCATCTAGACAAGGAAAAGAAAGGGGCGCATATGGTTTGATTTAAACAATATAGAATCATCCTGAAAACCTCAGATCAGAATATTTAGAGCATTATTACTTAAATCATACAAACTATATGTAAATTTTATTATACAAAACTTGCCTTATACTGAAACTTTTCTGTAGGAAAGCATAGGTTCAAACTCTATAGACTTTGAGGATGGAGTTGGGATAATACAGAGACCAAACATTTGTAAAACATAGAGTTTTTAAAAAACCAACAAGTTAACCCTTTTATCAATTTTATTTGTTTAGAAGTGGAACTCACTTACTTGGAATCCATGTTGAGTTGATTGTGACATAAGCAGTAAACTAAAAATTTGTTCTCAGAAGTATCTATTAACAAAAAGGGACTGTATCAGTCATGACAATAGCACACTCTGAGCTTATCAGTACTTAAATGACACATCTCTGTTTCAGCCTGTTTAATTCACAAGATTTTAGTTATGTAGACCTCAGTCTAGACTACTGAATCTTTCATTAAAGATGAAAAGTGGGCAGTTTAGATGATTTTAGATACACCCTCAAAGAGTAAAATTATGAGTTAATAATCTTATGTAGATTTTTTGAAGGTGTAAAACATTTAGCATAGTGCCTGCTGCACGGCAAGTACTCTACAAATGTTACTAATCCCCAAACTCTGCCCCAGCAACCTAGAAATACTGAAAGTGATCACATTTTCTGTGGTAGCAAAGGATTTCTTACTCCCTTAAAATCCTGCCAAACATGTACTCACTCACTAATCACTAATAAAAATAGACATTTTCTGCTAAGTTTAATCACTTAGCAACATTTACTGAGAGCCCATTATGCGCCAAATGTTAGACTAGACATTACTGTAATAAAAAGTTGCTAAAGGAGTTCCAAGGGAAAAAAAGGAGATTACTTCAAATTACATGTAGTAAGCAACAGCAAAGATGGTTGTGAAGGAAGTCAGATATGAGACTTGGAGCTTCCAGGATAGGTAAATCTGTAGAGATGAAGGCTAGAGGATGAGCATCCAATCAAAATAAACAATGTGTGTTAAGACAAGGGTATGGGAAAGGGCATGGAGTGTTTGACACTAAAAAGTTTTGTTTTGCTTGCATACAGTAGCAACAGAGCTCAGAGAGAATGGAAGTTAACTCTGGACAGATATTTGGAAGGTTTTAAAAACCTCTAAGATTCTCTGATATGGGACTATGAGGAGTTCTATTAGATTTAAAGAATAGGAGGTCATTTTAGGTGCTTTCATTTTGAAGTGATAAAAACGTTCTTTGTTAGGGACTGTGAGGTGTCAGTTTTCCACAAATAGATCTCTGGACAAACGCAGTACTGATGTGGAATAATGACATTGTTTTAATTCTAGTGTTGTGATAAAATAAGGTTATGTGATAGTCTCTGATTCTGATCAATGCTGCTAGATATAAAGATGCAAATGCTTCTTTAGAAAAAAAGTACATCTTTGACTTCAGTGGAATGGAAACTACTTTGTATATCCTGGTGAGCACATTTAAAAGAAAAAGAAAAAGGGAAAGAAAAGAAAAAAGAAAAGGCAATAATGAGTTGTTCTTTCTTGAAGAAAAAAAAAAAGAATGAAATGTAGAACATGCTTTGTTTCTGCAGCAAATGTGCAAATGTAGTTATTATCTTTTTTTCTGGTTTAGCATTAATTTTCTTACCTTTAAGAAAACACAGAAAATGTTCACAATAGAATATTGGGTTCTGTTTCTTTTGATGTAGTAATGCATATACAATATTGCACTAATGATTAACTGGTGTGCCCCTGAGGTTTCCCCAGACAAAACTGCCTTTCAGCAGATTCCTTATCTGCTATCAGGGGAGTGTTTACAGCAGCTAAAACTCTTAAGCGCCTTGTCTCTGAGACTGATGGGGATAATTAAGCCAGTGTTTGCCAGGCCTCTGCTCTTCTTTGTGAGGTTAGAAACTAGGAAAAAACAGATACATTAGCCAAAAACAAAACCCTAGAAATTCGTGTTCAGCAATTTGATATGGATTTTATTGGTTGCTTCTCTAACCCTTCTCCTTTGTTTCTGATAGAAACCTATCAAAAAGTTCAAGCAGAATACAAAACTGATCTTTTAATACAGATTATCTAATTTTCCATCAAAAATATATAGATGGATAGATATTAGATATATAGATATGTATCCAGGTTTATTAAAAATTTAAATATGTCTGATTTGCTGCCACATATCAAATTTAGAACTAGTTTAAATATGCACAGTAGTATTTAATAAGTTAGCATATAGTATTATGAGTCAAGACTTTTAAAAATGGGCTTGTTGAGGATTTCGGTTTTTTTTAGAAATATACTTACTGTGAAATTGTGTGGCAAAATATGATGTTGCATTAGTTTATTTTCCCTTAACTCTGGGTCTCCAGAGGAAGAATTCTCATAAACAGTTTTAAATGGATTCTGCAAAGATGTAGCTGAAATAGAATAATTTATACCAATTGCTCATACAATAAATTGGGATAATGTACTTTTTAAACGTAATTTATATTCAGTGAAAGTTTCTTTTTAATGTATTGTAAATATCTTTTGACCCCCAAGGGTTTATAATAGAAGTTAGATTTTGAATCCAGTCTTCAATGCTCACGAGTTACTGCTAAGAAATTATGAAAGCACAAGTAATTCTTTATCTCTGTTCTTTAATTCACTTTTAATGAGTGATTGATAATGACGATATTTAGCCTTTGTGATCTTAGTACAGTTAAATACTATGGTATTCTATCATTTTTCATATTAAATTAGTGATTCATAATTTAGACAGGGTAACTATATATATACAAAGAATTTTAGTAATGAAAAATATGTATAACCTCACTGGCCAAGAGATTCAAATTGAAAACTTAGGTTATAAATTAGCTAAGATGCCATGGAAGATGGTTTAATCAAGGAATAAGAATTGAACTCCATATGAACATTTATAATTGTCAGCTGTTTGAATGGCACACTTTTCAGACAAATTATTTGTCTGCTATGCCAGTGTACTTTCCTTGTCTATATTTTATGAGATAACTAGAATATTGTTTTTGAAAAAAACAGGCTAAGGATTGACTGTGTTATTTGACAGTAAATGCTATTTGCTGACTACCAAATGTAGAATGTGTTTAAAAAGAAATTATATAATCAAATGTTTAAGCATAAGAAGTAAATATAATAATGTGATAACATGAACAGCACAGGTTACTTAAGGATTTTATGAATTCTTATGTTGGAAAGATTAAAATAGTTCTTTTTAAAAAAATGTATTCATGTGTAGGAAGATAGGCATCTATCTATTCTTTTAGGAATGGAAATATACATAATAGTTTTTATGTTTGAATATTATTACTGTCAAGCAAATTTGTTTCAGAAACCTGAAAACATTTATAGAAAGTCATTTAGAAATGCTCTCAAAAGCAAAATTTGGCCTAGAAAATGTACTTTGACAAATAAGAAAGTAATAAGTACATTATATTAAAAAGTAATCTAATGGAGATTCTGGATGAGGCCAGTGGAAATCAAATGAATCTATCACTATGAAATCCATCATTGTTTGTCCATTATCTAAACTCTCACAGCTCAGAAAGTATACTTTGTCCCCCCACTGTGCTTACCTGCTATATTCTTGCAGTGTGTTGTAGTAACCAAGTGACCAGGGGTTTGAACAATTTTGTGTCTCCCACACAGAACAGGGCAGCACACTGTACCTTTGACAGAAGGCTACATTTCTGCACTATTCAGTGTTAAACAATTGAAAGGAGGCTGGTAAAAATAAAATGTCAGATGTGTTTATAAGAACATTTAAAATGTCTGGGCTTCACTGTGGACAAGTGTACATTTTCTTGAAATGAAGATAGGAAAAAGAAAAGGTGAAGTATTCTCAAATATTAAGCTTGTTGAAACAAGCTTATTTTTATTGTAAATTACTGCTAAATTATCTTTTACCTATTTCCCACAACTTATCTACAACAATTGAATATATTTAAACAATGTAATATATTTAAACAACTTTGGACAACTGATTATACACGAGTTCTATTTTTAAAGTCATACTTTCACAGCATTCGTTCTTCACAGGAAGCAGATGGATCAGATGGATTGAAATAAGTGCCTTCTTTCTTTGATAAATTGGTATTACCAATTTGTCTTAATAATGTGAGGGCACTATCAAAAAGAACTTTATAATTTATCATAATAAAGAGTAACCATATAATATTTAAGGAAAATGAATCCTTTTAGTTTTAAAATTCATTATTTTGAATGAAATAATAAAGACATTTTATAGGCAAAACAGAAAAGAGTTAGGAAAAGCAAAAATTGAGAGACAAATGATCCCCAGGAATATCAAATTTCCTCATATAATTTTTGAAGGATCAGGTACTGACATATTATGTCTCAAATTTATGATTTTATTTACAAATGTTAAAATTCTGATCATGTTTAAAATTAAAATTTTCTTTGGCCCCCAAAGTTTTAAAAAGTGACAGTATTAGAATAAAGTATATTCATGTATGATTTATAAGACCTAGAATTTAACAACATATCTTAATCAATAAGGCTGCGGTCCCTAACCTCCTGTTAGGAACTGGGCAGCACTGCAGGAGGTGAGTGGTAGGTGAGCCAGGGAAGCTTCCTCTGTATTTACAGCTGCTCCTCATCAGTCACATCACCACTTGAGCTCCTCCTCCTGTGAGATCAGCAAGGGCATTAGATTCTCATAGGAGCATGAACCCTACTGTAAACTGTACATGCACGGAATCTAGTTTACATGTTCCTTATGAGAATCTAAAGCCTGATGATCTGAGGCGGAGCTAAGGTGGTGATGCTAGTGCTGGGGAGCGGCTGTGATACAGATTATCATTAGCAGAGAAGTTTGACTGCACAATAAATGTGATGTGGTTAAGTCATCCCCAAACCAGCCCCCTTCCACACCCCTGGTGTGTGGAAAAGTTGTCTTCCATAAAACCAGTCAGTACCTGGTGCCAAAAAGACTGGGAAATGCTGCAATAAGGTGTTTCTATCAACAAGTTCCTCTGATAGCTAAAACAGGCAATGCATTTTCACTTTATTTCCACATACAAAACAATACTATGAGTAATCAAGTAATTTTGCCTCAACATGCACATTCATATTACTAAGATAAAAGTTGGAAAGATCAATTTATCAAACAAAGATGATTTTTATATGGGTCTTTTTGTCCATCTGTGAAGCAGGAGTGATTACGATTTGAAAATAGAAGACATGTATAGGCAGTTGCAACAAGAATTTATTAAAATATATTAATTTGTATAGATAAGCATGGAAAATATCAAAAAATAATGCTTTTCTTTAGGAGACCTAAATATATGATAAATTGTAAAGGGCATGCTTTTTGTGAAATCTATTTTTGATACCTAGTTTTAAATGTAATTTTGCTATTGGGAGGAGTAGATGCAGCTAGAAAAACATAAACTATACCATTAGTACAACACTCAGTTTTATTCTTTTATGATACATTATTCTCTGGAAACCAAAGTAAACCAAAACAGAGTATAGGGTAGGACATTTGGGAGAGACACACTGGCCCTGCCCATGGCTGATGGAAGTATGTACAACTTGATTAATGACGTCTTGCTTCTCCCATGAACACATATGTATAATTCGCGTAGTTGTGTGAGGATCAGTACAGTAACATGGTTGACTTCCCCCTTCAGTATACTGGCCAAAGCAGTGTGGAATGAGTAGTTTAGAGTAGCAAGGAGTATTTAAAAGTGTGGGCTTGTTAATAGAATCGTTTTTTTGCAGAAAAGCTCAATTTGCTTTTATGTTCAAAGTTGAATATAGTTGTAAGGATAAACAATAACTGTTTTATTACCTCTGTGAGCTTATTTGAAACATACTACTGTATATAAAGATGAATTAATCTTATTTGCTGCTTTTCCCTTAGTTTATTGGATTACACATTTCAAATGTATCCATACAGTTAGTTGACATGGCCAATTTCCTTAGAAAAGGTTGGAAGTCAGGTGGGAACAGATGATGCTGTAGGTTAGCAGTGTTTCACCATGCTTATTAATATAACATTTTGATTTCCTGTGCTCTCTAACCCCATCATAGTTAATATGTACCCTTTAAAAAGTAGGTTTTAGTTAAAACTATAATAAACTCCATGCTGACAAGATTACTACCTGTTTATTTATGAATATATTACAATTATAGGCAAGGTTTTAAAATGTCTTTTATTGAGAAGTTGGGGAAAATGGCCTCACAACTATGAGAATAACCAGCAGCCTTGCTATGCCGTAAAGTTTTAGCATGGTGATATCTTATCACCCTTGGATTTTTCCATAGCTGTTAAGCTAAAGCTAGGCCAAGTGCCACTCAACATTCAATGACTATTTAAGGACTTCAATAGGTTTGTAGATCAGGGCCCTTTTTCTTTCGAAAGGGAACAAACTTCATAGTTTAGTTCAAACCATTTTTCTACTCCAATGGAGAAGCCCATTTTCAAGTTTATTAGTGCTGATAGTTTGCTCGTAGCCCTGCACTATAATATAAAATCTTAGGACCCAGATAATAACAAGGCATTACTGTTTTCAGAATTTCATCAAAGATATAATAGTTTTGTCCATAAAATACAATGATACGGAGAGCAAATACAATGGAATTTTTGTAATATGAAGCATAGATACCATAAATAATTGAAGTTGAAAATATAACTTGTATTATTTAAATACTGACAAGTCACTTTTTATTGTAAAATTATTCAAGGTAATTGTAATAGACAATAATCTTAAGATATACAGTTTAAATTATATATCAAGGTCATATGTACTCTATGAGATTGTTCCCTAGGACAAGGACTTGTGCCTTATTCAGCATTATGGCACTCATAAGCCTAGCACAGGTACTTGTATCTAATATATAGTTAATAGGGGTTTCCCCAAAATAAAACAAAACAAAGAAAAAGAGAAAAAAAAAGAAAGAAAACTAGTAGACATAGAAGTGCTTCCAAGTCTAACTGAAGTTGGTAAAAGCCACTTGGAAACATCAAGTGATTTATACCTACTTTCTCTTTTCAATTACTTTTTTTTTGCTTTTCTCTCTGTAAATTAAAGTTCCCAGGAAAGGTTCTCTTGATCCCAGAAATACCTCATAATGGCAATGCTGGTTTTCAGGAACAATTGCCTAGCTTATTCTCTGTGTGTAAACACATTTGGGAGTCAGGTCTAAAGATAAAAAGCATTTGTCCTTCTGACATTGCTGGTGTAAGAATGAGATGCCCAGGAATATCCAAGTTGTTTTCCAATGTATATATGTATGTTTGTGTGTATGTCTGATCATGTCAACATGGGCTTTATGTGCACACCTTTGTATTGCATGCAAATATATATTTCTGAGGTTATGTAGTACCAACTGGTAGGCATCCTTATATGATCTGGAAACTTCCACAAACTTCTCTTCTCTCATGTGGCCCCCTCATGCTCAGGCTTTGGTCTTCTTTACTTAGGACTTATTCATAATTGCAAAGCACCTCAGAAGTCTCTTGGCTCTTCAATTATTCAAAAATATCACATAACCTAAATTAATACTTGCCCTTATCTCCTAACTGTAGACATTTACCTATATGAAGCTGCTTAAAGACAGTTTCTTTAAACCTCATTTATGCAATAATTATATTCTTTTGATTAGTCAAGTGCATGTGGTAAAAGACAAATGACAAATACCTCAGTAGAGTAATAAAAAAAAACACCATCATTGGTAAAGATAAGGTAGGGAATAGGTAAATCCTGTAGTGATGTATCTATTCTGAAATGGAACATAAGATTAATACAGTACAAGTTTATTTCTCACCCATAGAAAGGATAAATAAGCTACCCTTCTCCATCTTGTGGCTGCCCATCTAGCACATGTAGACTCCCAAGTCGCTATATAAGGAGAAGAGAAGAATAAGGAGGCACACTGCTTCTTAACTGCATTTCCCCAGAAGTTACAACAATTACGTTCACTCATAGTCTGTGGGCCATACTTAGCCACATGATCTCAGCATAATGAGGAACATTTATTGAATCTGTCCTCAGAGGTCTTATGATCTAGTGCCCGCTTAACTCTACAACCTGGTGTTTCATGACTTCTCTCCTCCTACCCCTTTTTTTACACTGTGCTACTAAATATATTTGAGTGTGGATTCCTTCCTCCCTTTTTTCAATGTCCATAAGCACTATATTCTAGTGAGCAGTTTCAGAAACACCACATAGAGTTTTAGAGCATAAATTTTTAGAGGGTACAGAGGAAGGAAACTAATAGCAAAATGTACATTGTATCTGTCTAGAAAATAATTCCTAATAATTTGTATCAACACTTCATTATTTTATAGTGGGCCCCAGATTGTTAAAGTTTAAGGTTATGGATTCATTGCCAGAGAATTCAAAGCCTGACAAAAAGTTATCTCCCAAAGCTTACCCTGAATGGTACATTGGACACAAATCAACATTAAATTAAAATTCTGGGGTTGGGGCAGGGAAAGTTTTCAGTAATACCAGGCAACCCACTATAGTAAAAGGATATTTTTAGCAATATTTTATTAATAAAGGGTATTTTAAATTTCATTTCATGGTTTAAGGTAATTTTATTTGCCACACACAGAAAAATGGTGTTCTTTTATAAGTAATTAATATAATTCAGTCTATTAAATTCATTTTATTTTTATGGTTTCACACATATACATTTATACATTTTGTTTAATACATTTGAGTATAACAAATATTTCATTAAGATTTTTAAAATTTGAAATTCCAACTAAGAAACTAGCTTGATAAATATTTTATAATAAATTATTCATTTTTTCCCCAAGTAAACAAAGAAGAATCTTCGGTTTATTGTTCAAGATTTTTTTTAAATTTCTGTTTCTTTTATATGTCTAGTACATTGATTACCATTTTTTATAAAGTCTTTATTTGAAAATATGACACTGTGCTCATCCATTTATGGGAGGGTCATTTGGTACTATAGGATCTTAGCAACATGATTGTCTCAGTTGATACAATCAGTAGTGGCCAAGATGTCCATACTTGCTTTGATTATATTTTCAATTATTGGAAAAAGTATGAAAAGGTGAGAAAAAATTGACCATTTTCTTGGCAATAGCTATTGTGGCTATTAAAGACTTGAAATGTGACTAGTATGACTGCAGAACTGATTTTTCAATTTTATTTAGTTTTAATTAATCTAAATTTAAATAGCCACATGTGGCTAATGGCTAAATATTGCAGAACACTATGCAGAAACTTGTGGAGAATAATTAACTGAGGTTTTATATTATAAATAAAATCAAAATGATGTCACCATCCCTTAAAAGACACACTATTTAAGGCAACTGAGAAATTCACTCTCTTTTTACTTATTCCCATTATATTAGTTTGCTAGGGCTACCATAACACAATACCACTGTGACTGGGTGGCTTAAACAACAGAAATTTATTTTGTCACCGTTTTGGAGACTAAAAGTCCAAGGTCAAAGAATCAGCAGGTTTAAAAAATTTCTTCTGGGGCCCCTTTTGTGGCTGGTAGGGCTTCCTTCTCTCTATGTCTTCACATGGTTGTTCCTCTGTGTCTGTACATCCCTGTGTCTCTGTATGTCCAAATTTTCTCTTACGAGAACACCCATCAAACCGGATTAGGGTTCACCCTAATGACCTCATTTTAACCTAATCACCTCTTTAAAGTCTCTATCTCCAAATCCCATCAGATTCTGAGGTACTGGGGATTAGGGTTTCAAAATATGAATTTCAGTGGAATACAATTAAGCTTCCAACACTCACTAACTGATATTACTAGGCCTTCTCTGCTCCTAGGAAATATGTATCTAGGACATTTTCTGTTTGCTCTTCACTTGCTTTTTGTTTTAAACTGGAATCATACTGTATTCATTAGAACACGATATCCATGCAGATTTTTTAAAAATCAGACTTATTGCAAATGGACAATGTGTATTTTTATAAATTACATTTTTATTTTGAATTTGTTATTTCATTTATGGTTTAATACACTTCATTATTATGTGCATTATCTTGAAAATTTGTTATCTTAGAACAGGCTGCAATTTTATAAACTCGTAACATAAATATTTGTGTTTTATTGATCATAGAAATCACATGAAAGATTTAAGCTATTCAATATTTTTTCAGAATTTTCTAATATTACCAGGAAAAATTGCTGAAGTATAAGAATACAACTTTTGTTTCTTTATCTTATTACTTTTGAAATATTCAACATCTCTTTTAAGTGACCGATTTTAAAAATATTTTTATGCAGAAATTTCTAGAATATCTATTTGTCATGTATTTCCTCTTTAGTATTAAAAAAGCAAAGCATTTGCCTATATTCTTAGACTATATCTCATACAATATTTATTCCTTAGTAAGCACTGGGAGTTTCAGCTCTATCCATTTGGACAGGAATAGTTTTGTCAAAGGTCTTAGCCCAAATGCTTAACTAAATGTTCATGCTGGCAACTGGGAAAATTCATTTCTTTATTAAGACCACATAAGAAATATATCACAAAAGATTAACCACAAAATGAGAGCATATTAGAAGTATTAATCTGCTATGATAAAATTTCAGCAGTTTTTGTTGCAATTCCTTACACTAATAACTTGAAAGTCCTTTGTATTTAAAACTTTACTTTTTCAGATGGCAGATAAAAAGGAAGTTAATTTTTAGCATTGATTCTAAAACAGTAGGTTTTGCCTATTTAAAACTTTTTATTTTCAGGGAAGGGAAAACATATTTACCTTTCTTCATTTTTTTTCATCTTTTAATTTGTTTGCCTTAATAACAGATCTTATGAAAACCTGTGATGAGCTTGGTTGGCTGCCTTTCAAAATCTATTTACCCCAACTTCCTTGCCATCAGAACATTAAGTTTGCTGGAGTTACTTTCCCAGTATTCTTGGAAAGATTCCTGACCTAGTTAGGGCAGCCATAGGCATAGTTTTGATCAAGGGGACATAAGTGGAAGTTTATGGGATATTTTTAGGGAAGCAATTGCTTAGCTAAGGGATAACTGCAACCTCTACTCTTTTTTCTATTTTTCTGTTTTGAATGTGGAAGGATGTCTGGATCAGCAGCAGTCATCTTGCACTTAAGAGGTAAAAAGCATAAGGGTAAACCCTATAGAACCAGTGGTACTAGAGGAGAAATACAAAAATAATCTTTCTTGGGATCATCAGTTCATACCTGAATCAATGGCAGCAAGTACTGAACTCTGGACTTATTATAACAGAAATATTAACTCCGATTTGAATACCTGTTAGGTGTTCTATTACTTATAGCCAAATATAATTTATTCCTAACTGTGGCAAGTTCTATACACTGTAGAAAAGTTGCTATACCATAAAGCTTTCTGCCATGTGAAAGTGTCCAGTGTCTGTACTGTCTAATTTGGTAGTCACTAACCGTATCAGGGCCATCAAACACTCAAAATGTGTGATCACATTATGTATGTGTGTATATCTATGATTAGGAAACTGAATTCTTAATTTTTTATTATTTTAATCAACATAAATTTGAATTTGAATAGCATTTATAACTAGTGATTTGGTATTAGATAGCACAGGTCTAAACCTTACAGGGGTAATAATGACACCTTTTCTATTATAAAAAATTTAAATTAATGTCTCCATCCTCTGAAGACATCTTGTAACATATCATCTCATAACACTTATATTTGTGTCACTAAGTTTGAGACACAAATTACGAACACTGTATCCTCTTCTAAAGAAAATTTTGTCATCCTTTGTTTACGAAAACATAGGTCCACAAATGGAACCAGACATAAGGCTGGCCTTCTTCATAGATTCTGCTGTCTTTCTAATGTGAATTTAGTAGAGCTTTAGTTAAAAACTTTACTAAATATTCAAATTATAATCTCTACTTCTTTGACTAAGTCTTGGATTACCATTATGGAATTTTCATTGCCTATCATTAATTTTTATTATAAGCAGGTATTGAATCATTTTTTGAAAGCAGGTTTGACATGGGAGAGTACTTACTGTGTGATGAAAATGGCAGAATGGGCACACTGAAAAGAAACACAGGCTCACAGTATTCCCACAGCCCGTACATGGCCTTAGGCTTTGAAACTATTTCCAACTAAGTCTGTCCACCAAATTTTAGGTTTACTGTCTTCTATTTTTACATTTTTATTTTTAGGAACAATTTATGCACATTCTTTAGTAGATGTTCTTTGTTGGCGAGAATGTGAGGATTATTAAAAATTTGAGTTTTAAAACAATAGTTTGTCTTCTTTTTGGATGCTAAAATTCACTCCTTCTCATGACTTAATAGCTATAAGTAGTAACACTGATTCCTTTCTTTTCTGTAAGGGAATGTGTGTTTAACTTCACTCTCATCTTCCTATGATGACTTTGAAGAAGCTTTTTAGCTAATGGAAAGTGATAAGATTTGAGGTATTGTGGTCACAGTTTCCAACAGCTATAAATGAGGCTATCTGACTGTCCATGTGGGTGCCTTACCAAAATAGGTGAGCTTTTTGGAGCATGTTCTCAGCATCAGAAAAATGTACATTTGCTGATAAAACATCCAGGTGTTTCACTTCAGGGTATGAGCTCAGTTTTAATGACAGGATTTCACTGTCTTTCTTTTTCTATGATGAAAATTTTATTATTGTATTTAATAAAATAATTTTCTTTCTGAGGTCTAAACTGTTTATTGATATGAAAGATTGTAGTTATTTGGTTTATATGGAAATTGACAAAATGTCTCCCAACATATTTAAAAATAGGAAATTTTGAGTGCAGATTGAATTCCAGATGTCTGAAGATAGCTGAATAGACTGGAGGTCGCTTTAAGCTCCATTGTAAAATATTATAAAATGTGAATGATTCTCAGATTTTTCCCCTGAAAGACTACAAAAATTTGTTTCATATCTTAAATCAATTAAAATTTTAAAATTAATAAATTGACAGTTCTTTCTCCTAGATATAGGCTGAGAATCCTAAATCCAAAGATTCAAAATCCAAAATGCTCCAAAATCCAAAACTTTTTGATCGTCAAAATAATGCTCAAAGGAAATGTTCATTGCATTTTTGGGATTCAGGATGCTCAATTGGTAAGTGTACTGCAAATATTCCATAATCCAAAAACAAAAACAAAAAAAACCCAAATCTGAAACACTTCTGGTCCCAAGCATTTCAGATAAGGGATACTCAACCTATATTAGTTTTTTAAATCTGAAGGGAAAGAAGTCTACAAGGAAGTCTGACAATCAAGGGTACACTATTTCCATCCCATCCAACTATCCAATATCTGTTATTTCCTTAGAGTTTATTTTGGATGCAGTAGTGATTACTGATGCTCGTTTTTTTCCCCCAAATTATACAAATAGGGATAATTTGAAAGAATCCATAAAATTTGGAATTATTTACTAAAAACAAAACATCAGAGAATAATGATGGATGTCTTATAAGACATGGATACTTCTGAAGTAACTGTAATCATTTATGTAGGTCATGATTTATATATTGAAGGATTTTTTATAAATTAAATACTAAGTACTAACTACATTTTTCTTATTTTGGCATTTATATATGATCTCCATATCATATTTCTAAAAGAGTGAAATTTGTTATTATTCCTGTGAGCATAGTCAGGCCTTTTAGAAAGATTGCCAAACCATTTTCCCAGTGCTGTAACTTACAATGTTAGCACTTATGCCTATCTGATATGACTCTTTTAGATAAGGCCGTGCCAGACAAGTTCATGTTCTGTCACCTCCAAAGTCAAGCTAACTCATATGTTAGGAAGCTCTCGTTTTTATTTTCAATAAGTATGAATTAAAAAATGCTGTTGCAAAGATACCTAGAAAAAATATTTGTTTTAATGGAAAGAAATAGTTTGGTGTTCGTAAAAATAACAATTGTTTTGGGGTCTGTTCATTATTTCTTTCCTCTGCTTTTGATTATTTCTATTCTTTCCTAAGTACCTTGCCCCTCAGAATTACAAATGATAGGCTCCTTCCTGTATTAAAGTTTCATCATGTATTGTGTGACAGATCTAGAAAAGTTGAGAAACATTGCGATAGTGCTGGAACAAAGGTACATACAATATGCCATAGAATAACAAACTTCCACAAAATATAACTTGACAGTTTATTTTCACATAATGGTTTGCTGGTGTTTTGTATTAATTTTTCAGGAGAAGTTTATGTAAAGTTTCTTTTAAATGTATTTAAATATATGTTTTGCTATTTGGTATGAATCAACATAGCAAAATTTAGTATGAATTGAATTTTAAAGTTTAATCACCTTAAACTAGATTAACATACATACATACATACAATATCTGGACATTATTTATTTGACTTTTAAAATAATATATTCTTAACATTCTATATATTAATTCATGGCTTTTGGGGGGATCATTGAGGAAATATAAAAATAGCTATCAGATAATTAGGAAATATAAATACAGCAGATCTGTTAAATGTTCTGCTGGTATAGGGTGACAACATAAATGTTGATATGCACCTGACAAAAATAGTGCTCTAGTATTCTTGGCTGTGAGCTTATTTTATCTGCTGTGACAAAGAACTGATTATCTCTACTTCTGAGAGTGTGTTTCTAAAATGGAAGTTAAATTGTCTAGACAATTAATATTAGAGAAAAGTCTACTGATTATCACCTTAAAAGAGCTCTCTACTACATAGGCTTATGATAGAATACACATTTTTAAATGCAATTGCAAACTTAAATTTCTTAGTAGGTAAACAGTAGAAAATATACATTGTACTATTTTTGTATCTTTTTCAGAGTGAAAGTATATTTTGTGTCCTGCTTTTCAGATATATTGCTTTTCGAACTGAACAATTATTTTTCTTCAACCCAAATTAATAGGTTGATTGAAGTACATTCTGACAAAAGAATTACTTTAGGATTTACATTTTAAATTCACATAAAACAATTTAAATATAGCTTTTAAAAATTCAATTTTGATGAAGAAAACTTTTACCTGATTTCTTAGTTCCTCATATGTGATTGTTTTAATTTATAACTTCAAATTTCAGCTGTTACTATAGAGTATCTGTATTCCAGTTATTTACTGAAGAATATCTTTTTAAAATCTAATACCACTATCAAAACTATCAAAAGCTTACCCATCTGAGAGATATGCTATGTATAGCAGATTAGCTAGAGTCTGGGCAGTTCAACCATTTTTCTAAACTTTGTCCAAATCAAGCCACTCTATCAGAGAGCTATGTATAATATCTGAGGTAGGATCTCCCCACCAGTGTGACAATCAAAAATGTCTCCAGACATTGCCAAACATCTCTTTCAGAGCATAATTGCTCCAGGTTGAGAGCACATTATACCACAGGATAAAGGCATAAAACTCTAACAGGAATAACAATAATAACAACATGGCTAAATTTGATTACTTACTACATGCTGGGCAATGTTTTTAGTACTTTAATAAACATTATTTCGTTTAAATTTGCAACAATCCTATGAAATATATACTATCATTATTTCATTTTACAGATGAGAAAATAGCCTCAGAGTTTAAGTACTTCCTCATCCAAATTCTATAGCTGATAATTGTCAAACTCTGATTTTTTTCTAGGTCTTTCTAATTCTAAAGCCAGGGCTCTTAGGCTTTTAGACACTTTACTATCCTGTCGCTACTTGATCATGAGACAATAAATAATTAAATAAACTTTAATTGCAATAAACTTTAACTGCTTACTATCATGAAGGTAGAACTTTTTAGAGTTCAAACACTAGTTTCTGTTATGCAGTCCATTTGTAGAAAAAGAAGTAAACTTGTGTTTGTCTTACAAAATTATTAATACCAAGACTTTTCTGGCTTAGGACTGCTTCCAGTTGCTTACATTTCACTTTTTTTTTTTTTTTTTTTTTGTGTGGCTACTCTGTTTAACAGTTCTTTTATCTTGTGATCCTCACATGGAGCAACTTTGCACTCCAGGGGATATTTAGCAATGTCTGGAGACATTTTTGGTTGTCCCGACATGGAGGGAGGGGAGGTGCTAATGGCATCTAACAGGTAAAAAGCCAGGGATGCTAGTAAATATTCTACAGCACACAGGATAGCCCCCATGACAGAGAATTATCTGGCCCCAATATGTCAATGGAGCAGAGGCTAAGAAACTTGCTTTAACAATTTATTTTTAAGCACTAAGCTTAGAAATATTAATTCCTTTGTATTTCATTAATAGCTACCTGCATATAATGTTTTGTTTTGTGACAGTCAACTTGATGGCCTCTCTATAGAGCCACAGTTTTCTTCCTAAATTTTCTCCATTAACAGCAAGTCATATGAAAGAGTTTTAAGATGATTTTTTTATTGTTCATCCTCTGGAAAATAGAATATGCAGGCTTTGGTTTAAAGATAAAGCAAACGATAGGAACATTACTACACTGCTGGTGGGACTGCAAATTAGTTCAACCTCTGTGGAAAGCAATATGGAGATACCTTAAAGCGATACAAGTAGATCTACCATTTGATCCAGCAATCCCACTACTGGGCATCTACCCTAAAGAACAAATAACACTCTACAAAAAAGACACCTGCACTCAAATGTTTATAGCAACACAATTCACAGTTGCAAAGCTGTGGAAACAACCCAAGTGCCCATCAATACATGAGTGGATTAACAAAATGTGGTATATGTATAACATGGAGTACTATTCAGCTTTAAGAAACAATGGTGGTATAGCACCTCTTGTATATTCCTGGATAGAGCTGGAACCCATTCTACTAAGTGAAGTATCCCAAGAATGGAAAAACAAGCGCCACGTGTACTCCCCAGCAAATTGGTATTAACTGATCAATACCTCAGTGGATGTATAGCAATGACATTTATCAGGTGTCAGGTGGGTGGGGGGGAGGGGATGGGTATATACAAACACAATGAGTGAGTTGTGCAACATTTGGGGGATGGTCACACTTGAGGCTCTGGCTTGAGGGAGGCGGGGGGACATGGGCAATATATGTAACCTTAACATGTGTACCCCCATAATACGCTAAAATAAAAAATATATATATCTCCTCAGCATCTAAAACCATTCCTGGCACAGGGTAGACACTCAATAAATATTTTTTTAATTGAAAAAAGAAATAAAAAAGTAAAAATAAAAAATAATTTTGTATTGGAACTATTTTATTCCTTATATGTTATTTATTGTAAGAAATAAGTTTTCAAGAACAACTCTATATGATATGGAAAACATTATGAATGTAAATATAGGTAGAAATATAAAATATGAGGTAAGCTTGAAAACTTAATATATAAGATTAAATTTAAATAACCTGGTCTGGTTCATAAAATTTGTGCAGCTATTTACTGAATCAAGTTAGATACTTTTTTCAGTTTTTATGAGAAAAGGAAATCCTCTAATTTACTAAAACTTTGGAAATAACTAAGTATTAATACTAATGTTACGGGTTGTTTGGAGATGAATTTTGCTGAACTGATATATTTAAAATAAAATGACAGGGGTTCCTTTATCTAGGTCCTTTAATTATAAAAGCCAGAAATCTCCTATTCAATCAAACCCCATTATAAATTTATGTTCTATTCCATGAATTTAGATTTGTATGTGGTAGTACATAGTGATTTATATTAATAGCATCCTTCTCACTATAACAAGGAAATCATGTGCTATTGCTATCATTTTAGGATCAAATGAATGAACAAAGATAACAATTTAATTTCATCTGAATACTCTGCACTGTGACAGAATGACAACCATAGATAAAGCAATAGATATATTTTTATTTCTCTCTCTCAGCATTTACTTTATTTTTACATCATGTATTCTTCTTGGAAATATATGTTTGTAATTACCTGAGACTTAGCTCTATATACACAAGTATTATAGTTTCAAGCATTATTTGTGGTTTTGTGTTAGCCCAGGTTTGAGCAACAGGTCAAGGGAATTTTGAATGATGTTCTAAAGGCATATAAAAGTATTAAACATGTTTACAGATGACCTGACTGAAATGAAAAACATACTCTATAAAATTGTTCCAACCATATTACAAGAGTACTGTGAGTTTTATTATTTATAATTTAATTTGAGGATTATTTGAGAGGTAGAAAAAAATAGAAATTCATGGATTAAAGATTAATGGAGTAATTCAACTAGTTAGACATGAAAGAGAACCGACAAATGGAAGATGTGAAAGCTCGGGCCTTCTTTATTCATAGATCAGAAGCTAGATATGAATAAGAAGAGTAGTATTTTTAAAATGTGTTTGTAAAATTCCAGTATTGTATAATGGGAAGTCATTGTTTAGGAACTACAATATAATCTATTCATAATTTATTAAAGAGATGGGAATTTTAGTAATCTTGTAAAAAATAGAGTAAATTGCTTGTTACAGTAATGTTTAGGATAATAAGGGATGAATGATTATGGTTGGGACATTAATTGCCCCTTTATAATTGAAAGCCCAAATATAATTTTGTTTTCATGAATGTGAGACTAAAAATTCAACATTTCCGGAGTCTTTGTCTTGCTTGTATTAAATTTATAAGACTATTGATTCTTATGAATAGAGAAAGTACTGTCATTTTAAAAAAAAATTTCCAATAACTTTCATTAAATAATCATGGCAAAAAGCAATGATCTTCAACATTTTGTTAGACATGGAACCCTTTCTTGGGACTACACTTGAATGTTCAATATGAATAACAGTTAAAAAGAGAACATTCTAGTTGAAGACTGACAGGTGGCCTCCCCACATTTAAGTATTATCTTCAATTCAAAAACTTCTGCATCTAAAATATTCAAAACATATACCTGTCTATTATTCAGAAAAAGATGATGGTGCTCCAGAAATGTAATAGCCAGCTGTTAGGATGTTCCACAAATCAATAACATGAAATGATTATCTCTCAGCTTTTATATGTTTAGGTCAGTATATGCATTATAGAGTTTAGAAAATGAAAATTTTTAATGCATTAAATAATTTTTAAAAATGATCATAGCAACTGATGCTTATTAATTTCTTACTTTAATACCTATGTGGCATTCATGAAAATCCCCCTCTCATCACTTTTAAGACTCTTCTACCCAATTGTCCTTTCTTTCTTGTCTCCTTCACAAAGTTTAGACCTGTGTTATGGTCTCATGCACTCCCCATTTCTCCTCCTAGGAATGTATCCTAATGTATGGTTTAGTACAGTCTTGGCATCTGGTTTTTGGAGGACCCAAAGTAAGAACCTATATGTAATAAATTCTCAACATCATCATATTCCCTAAAGCAATTCAAAGAGATAAGTACCATTATTATCTCAATTTTACATGAAAATATTTCTGTCCTGTTTTTACAGGTCAACTTCTTACATTGGTCATGTTCTACATTTGTGGATCTGCTTGTTAGTCTGTTAGTCCTGCTTTCTATTTTGGTTTGAAAGCCCACTTTTTTTTTTTTTTTTCCAACTTCAGTCTATCAATTTCAGAGAATTCTGAATCTCTCTGTAATTTCCCAAAGTTTATATTTTAAAGTTTGTACTGCAGTTTTGTTGGTATAACTCTAGTTATTACTGCTCTAATTTTGAGCAAGTACATACCAAACTGAATCATAAATAAATTTCCTCTACTAAAAGTGCTTTCCAACACATGCCTACCACTGCTGCCATTTTCCCTAGGAATGGGCTTTCTTTGTGTGTCATTTTCACATTTTCTTTGTACACAGGTTCTGAGTTCTTTTCAGGGCTATTGGTACTATGAGGAATAGGAACACATTATAGGTATCATCTGCAATCTTCACAGGAGGGAAGAGATTTCAACTTAAGCTCCACCAGAGAGAGTCTTTCTGATGGAGAAGTCATTTACCATGTCACAGATAGTAATCTACCCCTTCTTGATTCCATAATAACTTTATCTCCTACTTTCTATCCCTCTAGGCAATAGGATACTTGAATTTTACTGATTAATTTTCTTGGTACTCTTTAATCAAGCCCCTTTTGTTTTCTATTATATATTTGAACAATGTATGAATATTATCTCTAAAATATAAAATCTTGATTATTTAATAACAGTGCTACGATTGTTCTTGCAGAAGGATTTATAGCACCTTCTAGATTATCCATTTCTACTGGTTCCCTTGCAAGGTCACTCCCTGCTGGTTCTTTGAAACTCAAAGTAAACTCACAGATCAAACTGATGACAATGAGAATAGATTCTGACCAGTTTGATTTCACTATTTATTCATGCTCTCCAACAATATAATTTAGAGTAAATAGATTAAAAAAGGGCAAAATGCCTTATTTTAAAATTTTTATGGGACATATATTGGTTTTTCATTAGTCGTTTAGTCAAATAGAGGCAGTCTATACTTTTATAATGTGAGAGATGGCTTATTCTTGAACAATCAACAGCTATCATAATCAGCAAATAATTACACAGGGAGTGAAATTTGTTATTGGAAGTATAACCATATTTTTAAATAGAAAGAAAAATAAATGGAAGCTAAAAAGTTGAAAGTATGAAAAACACTTTAGGGGTTATATGTATGCAAATAATATAACTTATGAATAAAAATTTGAGACATTTCTAGATTATTTTCAAACTTACTTGCTAGATTGCTAAAATAACCTTTGTATAGTCAATTTCACTTCTAAGACAATATGTAGTATGGTCCCTTAAGAAAACAAATACATTTCTTGTCTAGTGATACTTCTATTTTTTATAATATCAAATATTTGGCCTACTGAAAGTCTTTTAGCAAATATTAGCCTTTATCTTATTTTAAAATACCCCAAAGGTTCAGTTTCATGTTTATCTATTTGTCTTTTTTAGGGAAGAAACATAAAAAAAAATAAATACCTCATTGAATAACACATTTGGAGACATAGTAGTGAGGTAGTGATTATTTTTCTTTCAAATAAAGCAAAGAGCCCTACATATATATTTTAAAATTTTGAGAAATCTCATGAATTAAATCAATTGTGGTTATCTAAGAGTATTAAAGGACATAAACTATAAAAAGAAATGCTCACCTAGAAAAATCCTTGTAACATTTAATAGACTATATATATTCAATATACACACATATATATATTTAGTTCATTGGATTTAGTTACAGAAGAAAGAAGTGACTGAAAATATCTCGAGGCCACAGAGTATTAGAATATAAAGAATTTGAAAATGTTAATACATCGTGAAGAGAATAAAAATTCTATTATTTCTCTCACTTCTAGTAAGAATGGCATTCATCATATTTTGTGTATTTGAACATAGTTTTTTAAATTCATATCATAGCCATGGGAATTACAGGCATTTGGGCACTAAATTTTTCTCTTTTTCCCTAGGAATTATAGGGATTTTCTTGACTAGAAGGATATTATAGTATATTCTGTCTTTTAAAAAAGTAGATTAACATATATGGTTTCTTTTTTTAAACATGAAAATAAAAAAATTAGCATAAAATCCCCAAGGTTTTTTATAAGTTTTCCCTCCTGTTATTTCCTTAAATGAAAAAAAAATCAGTTAATTTTTCCCACAGTATAGCTGTATTTTAAAAAGCTTAGTTCATTCAGTGAAAGAAACACAGGGAAAATCCTCTGACCTTGGCCAGGTACACAATTATTTTGCAAATGAAGTGGTGGGATGTGTGACTTTTTTAATGAGCCCAAATTTGCATCACGTTGTAATCTGATTGCTGGTGTACACCACTTGAACCTGACCCTAGGGTTAAACCAGTTCTAGTTAATATATAAAAACAACACATACCTGCAAGGTTAGCCTAGAGTATATGATTTACTAATACTACACTATATTTTAAAACTTTCTATTTAGTTTATTGTATTCTTTTAAACTTAATGTGCTAGAAACATTTCTTGAAGGTTAAGATTTTCCATCTTAATTCTTTTGGAAAAATCAATTTGAATATAATAGGGAGGAGGGTAAAGTAATCTTTAGACTACTTATTTCTTGCTTTGTATAATTTATCTCATATTGTGTAGTATGAATTGTCCTCAGTTTCCCCATATGAATGTTGGGAGCATCCATTTAAATGTACTTTGATCCTTTGAAAGTTGAAAAGTATTATTTCTCTGAATTTTCTCCATAATGATTAAATAAATCAATACCTAGAGGAAAGGGACATGAGTCAATGTTGATGCAATGCCTAAATAAATGGCCAGTTGTTTGATATTGCTTGTCAGTGACTTCTGGGGGTGTATCTAAAAAAATATTATGTACCCTAGTGCTGCTTCTCTCTTTTGTCTGATTTACATCAGTTATTTCACATGTGGCAACATTAAGAGAAAAATGAAATATGTAAAAATATTCATTTGTTGAAATGTTTTTATACTTCTATTATTTTTCATCATGAGACATTAAAGATATGGATCCTTCAAATATGGATGACTAAATTAAAGCAGCTACCTCAAATTTATTTAATATGTTGCCTCGTATGGGCTTCTGGTCCTTCATGTCTCAATTAACTATAGCAGGTGGCACCATGTGGGATGACTTGGGGAAAAAAAGCTTGCTGCTATAATGGGGCTCGGTTTTGGGAGACAGACTCACCTCCAGAAACAAAAAGTATCATGTCTTCTAGAAAACAGAATATTTGAAGGGTATGGCAGGAAAGGTGGTAAAATACAGTAGCAAGTGTTAGAGGTAAAGCATGAAGTCCTACAGGAGTTTTGTATCCTAGGATAGTACTGGAACAGAGAATCCAGAGTTAGATAACAATTTGCCATCAGACTGAAGTATGGTTACAGATTTTTCTTGGGTTAAGAGTCAACATCAGTATGACATAAAGTCTGCCCTGAGCAGTTCTAGTTAATGTCAGTTATCCTGGCTTAATTATTAATAGCATCCCCTATTACTTTCAGAAGTGTCTTGAAAGATTAACTGTAGTTCCTAAAGAAGATTTATGAGTTAAGGTCGTTAGACCAAGAATCAATGGCAAAACCAACCAGATTATCAAGTCAGTAACTCAAAGGGAACAATTGTGCGTCAGGAGTATATTTGAAAGCAGAACTTTTAAAACAGTATAAAAACTCCAGTACAGAGCTATTGAACAGTATCAGGCCTTAAGTAGCAAGGATGGACTGATGTTGGAACTCCTCACTGAAGGTCTGGATTGCTCTTAGGGCAATGTTTCCCAAACCTTGTAATTGCATTACAAATGCAAGACGTATTGGCTAAAATGCAGATTCTCAGGCCTCACTCCAGACATATAGAATGAGACTGTCCTGGAGTGAGCATAGAGTGAGCATTTTCTATAAGCCCCTGGGGATTCCTGTTCACCCTAAAGTGTAGGCAACCTTGTAATAGAAATGAGAGAAGGGCTGGAATAACAATTTGAAAGAAATAGGTACCTTCTAAAATTTTGTGAAGGTGGATTGGTTGCATAGAAATTATAAATAAATACATATAATCAAAGGACTTGAAAGCTGTCCTCAATAGTCCTGAGTGATTTTAATCATCTTTGCATTAAATTATACATTTTTTATTGTGTCCTGAATTAATAGAAACATTATGATAGATCAAGAACAGTAGAATCTGAGGGTATTTTGTAAAAAAAAAAAAAAAAAAAAAAAGAACAGGACTTATTGGGTTGCTGAATACTACAGTGTAAAAGTTTTCCTTAGTAAATGACATAAAGAATGCTTTGTGGAAAAACAGCATTCTAGAAGAGTAACCCCAAGCTACTTGTATTTACTCTGAGAGTATTGGACTAGATCTGACTTTTAAAATATTATAGAAATATTAGCAAATTTATTGGAGAAAAATATATTCACAATGGTTAAGTAATGATATGCTGGATGTTAGGTGACAACCTTCATAGAAACTGAGGGAATTAGTATCCAAGTCAACCCTAACATTTTATGTACTTCAGCTTTGCTACTCAAAATGAGGCCCATAGGTCAACAATACTGACTTATGAGAAATGTAGAATCGCAGTCCTCACTTCAGAACTGGTTAATCAAAATCTGTATTTTAATACAATCTTCAAGTCATTCTTAGGTGCATTAGTGTTTAAGAAGCATTAGATGCACTGTTCTACAAGTAGAAGTGTCTGACCTGATGAAATTTTGTTTTTATTTGGGAAGCCTCATCTCAGCACAGGGCAGAATTTAGAATAAGTCTATTCAAATGTTATTATTCAAATTCCAATCCTGCTATGATTCTGAAGCATTTGCAAGAACATCTTTTACAAAAACAAAAAAACATTTCACTGGCAGTTCAGGGAGTTCAGAGCAGTGTGGTGCCCTCACAGTAGACTAAAATTTTGCCTTTGATTTCAGGCTATCAAAGTAAAAAATAAATGTACTTCTATGTCATAAATGACTTTTTAGTATAGTAAACAAAATTGTTTCATTGTCATCAAATGGTCTATAGACCAATATTGTTTGAGAGTACATTTTGTGTCTATGAGCTTTCAAGATATCATTGGCATAGTTTTGTTTCTGGAATAAAAGTATATAACTCACATGATTGCTGAAAGAAAGGGCAAATAAAAAAAAAATCAGGGAGATAGATTTCCTTAAATCCGAAGGGAGATGGGGTATTTATAAGGCTGCCTTTAATCTATAATAATGATTTTATTTTATTTTATATTTAAAAAGAAGAGCCTTCCATGAACTGAGCCTCTGGTCTGATGTGCTTCATTTGGAACAGGAATGCTAATGGGTTTATGTATTAGGCACGTTGGCTGAATTAGTCAAGGTTTCCTCTTGGAAGTAGGATTGTGAACACAAGGTCAGTAGTTTCAAAATTCTGGTCCACAAATAGGCTACATGAAAGGTTTCTATTGAAACAAAACAAAACAAAACAGATTCCCCATACCCACAAACAAAGGTTTTGATTCAATCACATTGTGTATCCATTTCTTTTAGTCCTATGTCCAGCTGTTCTGTGGTTGTGGAATTAATGAGAAGGGAAAAAAAAATTACTACTCACCCTTTCAGTGGTTTACATCACAGCTTCCAGAGATTTTTTGGGAGACAGAACTCCAATTTTCTTTTGGACCTTACCACAAAGAAACCCAAATAGACATTCTTTTTATTGACCTATTTTTTTTTTACTTTAAATTATTCCTCTAAGTGTCAAGATCTAAAAGATCACCAATCTTTGGAACTGAGCAGGCTGACTGAGTTCCAACCCAGGGAAAATTTGAATACTTTTCATCCTTCTCTATGTAGATCATAGAAATTAATGCCAGAAATCTTGGAAAGGGTCTATCTAAGAATAATAAAATAGTAATGAAAGCATTGCTGATATTAATTATAGAGTAAAAAATAGGACAGATGAAATAAATTTAGAATAATCTATATTTAGTTTGAAAGAGTGAAGGCCCAGTAGTAGCTAGATCATTACCCTCAGGCTTATAGAGGCATTTTTAGAACAATATAAATGTTTACTTCTGAAGAGACAAACTATGCTTACATTTGTTATTTAATTTGTCTGAAAATGCCATCAGTAGTTTAGTCCTAATTTATATATGGGTGACCAGATGAAGCAATAGGGATGTATGACTAGGGGGGTTTTCTTTAATTCTTTTTCAACAGAATATATAATTACTTATGCTTAAATGTTGGATTGTAGTCTACACTTTGATTTCAGATTCTGTTATTAGTCAAATAAATACTTATTTAGTACTAACTATAGGTAAGGTATTATGAAAAAAATGGCAAAAATTTATGCAACATTAATCCTTGCCCTCAAAGAGTTTATATTTTAAAAAAAAGGAGAGTTGTATTAAAGATCTATGTTTCTCTGCGAGGGTTAAGTTCTCTTAAATCATACACAATAATTTAATTTAGTTTAATAAGATTATTTCTAGCCACACTATACAATGGAAAAACACTCTAGATTGGGATCTGGTATTTACTTTTAAAAAAATGTGTTTTTGCTCTCTCCTTGGACTCTAATTTTGTAATTTAAAAGATGAAGGAGTGGGAATAGGTTTTCTCTAAATTGCTTTCTTCTTTAAGTTTCTACTACAGTGTGTTCATGTTATGTGTGTGTATGTACAATTTTGGTTTAGTAGGCTCCCCTACCTAACGCAGTAATGTCAGCATCGAGACATTCTACATCAACCCATACACCAAATAGTTGTATGACTATGGTAAAGTCAATGGAAGTATTGTACCAAATGAGAGTTATATAACGTCATTTCACACTTTAACTAGTCTCAATGGTTATGGAGATAGGAGAGGCAAGATCATTACCAAAAATTTATAAGCAAAACACACAGAATCCTGCAATTTAGGAGTACAAAGATTCTGGCGTTTCTTCAGCTATGTGGAGAAAAATACACCCCTCACCTCACATGCACCATTAGTTACAGATATCCCATAACCAAAAGCACTTTCAATGATTAAATATATGTTTCATTTTCTCTTACATATATTTACTACTTTCTGGAATTTTCATCCAAATCAGAAGAAAAGAAGGAAGAGAGAGATAGGCAAGACGGTAGCCTTAGGGCTAACTTTACCTTTCCATTCCCACTTTCTCCAAGCACTATTCATTTTACCATATCCTTGCAATGCAAATCAGTCAGTCCTCAGTTTTGGCACCATTTCTAGCTAAGCATGAAGAAGCAAGCACCAACCTAACTTTTAGAGAAAGCCTCAACTCACTCTGTTCTTTACAGATAAGTGGAAAACATACTGATACATTAGGAGATATTTTATTACTATGGGAAAAAGCACATACTTTGGTGTGAGCTCATTCTGGGTTCAAATACTGTATCTAACATTTGCTAGCTGTGTCAATTTGTTTAGAGAAATTACTAGGCCTCTTTGACTCTATGTTTGCTGATGTAAACAGAAGGAAACTAGTAACTATAGTTCAGGTTGCTTTGAGATGGTAAATAATCTATATACAGCAGACACATCATTGGATGGTCTCTCAGTTACACCTAAAATTATATATGCCCATGCAAAATCAAATGAATAAACTCATGTATTGATTAAATGTTATGGAAATATTTATGAATACAAATATATATCCATGATTCTATCCATTAGGGTAATCACACTTGCATAAAAATCTACTCGGCAGGTACTCTTCTAGTTCCTTGGAATTTAGCATGTTAAGGGATCATTAGGAATCACATAGTCCAGTAGATGCCAAATCTTATGCTTTAGAGGTTATCTAAAACATAAGGGTTGAAGATAAGATTACATGGTAGTTATTTTTTTAAAATGAAGTTAGCGTAGGAATACAGGGGCAAAGGAACTGGTGAATGGGGAAGGTTGAGTAGGTGGGTTTTCACAGGACCTTACCCACTTGTCAATCAGAACATCTCTTGTATATTTAGTTTTCATGTATTTTGTTTGGAAAGTATTATGTAGTGTTTAACTCATAACACCTTCAACATCACCAGAAGAAAAAAGGAAAAAAGCCCACAGATCCAGTTTAATCTCTCATTTTGCACATGAGTACTGAATCCAGTGAGCTTTAAGTGACATGTAGATGGTCACACAGTGTTGTTAGGGGCTAAACCAAAACTTAAACTCCCTTTTCTCTCCTTTGTTGAAATTGTTTCTGTTTTTGGTTTGCTTTTTTTTTTCATTCTCACTTTTCATTTATTTCTTCTAATTAGCTTTTTTGAAAAAAGATAGTAGGTTGGAACTTCAGAGATGGATGTATAGCCAACTGTTTTTTGATTTCAGTTTAGCTTTTGAGAACATCTCCAGTAATATAAAAAGTAAACAAGATGGCAAAATGGAGGATACGTAAGTTATTGAATTTGAAAGTAGTTGAAAAGTTGTGATTTGAGATACTTACTGAGGGATTTGTCTCTATCTGAAGGGATTTGAGGTACTTCAGAGACCTTTCTCTGGTTGGGTTACATTCAAGATTTTATAAATTTCCTTGGTAAAGATTTAGACAACTTTTCTCAAAAGTAGATGACACGAAGCCAGCAGAGATGCTAACAAGTTATATCACTGTTTCACAACTCTGGTTGTTAAACCTGCTTCTGTCATGTGAGGAGCTTGGCAAATGTAAGGATGTACCCCCAACCAGTTGAATCTACTCTCTGGGGCTGGAGGCTGGCATTGCTATTTTGAAAAAAATCTCAGTTGATTCTAATATGTAGTCAGGGCTGAGGACTACTGGTTACATGAGTAGAAAGTTCAGAATGTTTTCAACATGTGGGAACAGAACAAGAATCATTTCTATAAAAAATGAAATCAACCTTCAGTAGGCTATGACCATGTTATCAATGAATTTCATGCTTTATCGTACTCTTTCCCACTACAGTGTTCTCTGGCACTGTAAACTGCTAAGGACTGTGAGTAAGAGCTAGAAAAACAACTCTATGGTCTCAAGTTGCTGTGAGAAAGTCCTATAAATAGCATCTTTACTTTAAATAAGGATGAATCACCCTGTCCTTCAGGCTAGAGGTTTTATTTTGTTTTCCTTTCTTCTTTTTACCACTTTGTTATTCATTGCATATGGAAGAATAAGATCTATACTTACAAGACACTGAGTTACTCCTTCATTAATAAGTTGCTGGGTACATTTGAGGTGAAAAAGTAATACAACAAGTAAGCTGAAATGGCTTTAAATTAAACAAGTTTTTAGTACAATGTGTTTGTTTCACGTGCACTAAAATGTCCACGAAAATACAATAAATGTAAGGCATTTGTGATTATAATTTAAATTTTTGTTATTTTGGGCAAAAGTCATCAGCTTTTATGTTCAATTCAGAAAATACATGTCAAAAAATGGCCATAATCAGCATTAAATGTTTTTATAAGAACTCAGTTCACAGCTGTTTTTAGCTGCCACATTAGAATTTCAAACTAAAAGGAGACCAATTTTTAATGTAAATTAAATTTTTTATATAAATAGCACAAGGGAAATTAGGGGTATAATCATTAATATAGATTGAAAGTTGGGATTTGTCTAGAAAGTTTCTTTCATGAATTTCCTGAGGCATGTGGGAATATCACCATGAACCCCCAAATTTCTCCTAGTCTACTACTATGGCGTATGAAGTCTTCAATGTTTCAGATATCTGAGTTTTGAAGAATTACAAACCTTTCTGAATGCCATATTAATGGTGGTGATTCTTATAAACTATTATGACACATTGTATTTCCAAATGATATCAATAACACTGTCTCCAGTCCCACATGCTACTCTACAATGAGAACTTGTTATTCCCTAACAGGTGAAATACAATTCCCCACTTCTTGAATCTAGAAGAACTGATTTCTTTGACAGATGACAGCACAAGTGGTACTGTATGACTTCCAAATCTGGGTCATAAAAGATGATGCAGCTTCTACCTTGTTCACTAAAATATTTGCACTTAGAGCTTTGAGCCACCATGTTAGAAATTCAACTACTTTTATGCCATCATTTTGTGACAATACTATCCATGCTGCATGGAAAAGCCACAAGTAGGTGCTCCTGGTTAGGAGTCCTAGTCTTTGAACTGTTAGAGCCCAGATTCCAGACATATGATTGAAGCCATCTTGAATTCACCAGACCAACCCCTCTGCCAGATGAGTATCACTGAATTTCCTCAATAACATGAGAAATGGAAGAAGTGCCCAGTTTATCTCTGCACAAATTCCTGACTCACAGAATTGGAACATTAATTTTTAAAAAGTTGTTTTAAGACACTAGATTCAGGGTTTATTAACTGGAAAAGCTATTATGGATTTAGTTGACAAATACCAAATTGTTAGGCCCAACTTGGGAATTACAGGAATGAGTAGAGCAGAAACATGGTATCTATAATTTTCATTTTTGGTTTGTTTTCAAAAATTAAAAAAGATTACCAGCTTTTTGAGGTATAATTTATTTAATACATACTATAAAATTCACCCATTTTAAGTGTACAATACAATGATTTTTGGTAAATTTACTGAGTCATGTAATTAACATCACAATTAAATTTTATTTTATTTTATTTTATTTTATTTATTTTTTTTGAAACAGAGTCTCACTCTGTTGCCCAGGCTAGAGTGCCATGGTGTCAACCTAACTCATAGCAACCTCAACCTCCTGGGCTCAATCAATCCTGCTGCCTCAGCCTCCCAAGGAGCTGAGACTACAGGCATGTGCCACCATGCCTGGCTAATTTTTTCTATATATTTTTAGTTGGCCAATCAATTTCTTTCTATTTTTAGTAGAGACGGGGTCTCACTCTTGCTCAGGCTGGTTTTGAACTCCTGACCTTGAACGATCCTCCCGCCTCGGCCTTCCAGAGTGCTAGGATTACAGATGTGAGCCACTGTGCCTGGCCATCACAATTATATTTTAGAACATCTCTCCCTCTTCCCCAGAAAAGGACCCTTACAATGGGATTTCAGGATATTTTCCACAAACACATCCCTTGTGCCCACTTACAGTCACTCTTCTCCAAAGCCACTTAAATTGTACTTTATTCTGTCTTCTGTATAAATGATGGCATGACTTTGGTCTGGTTATGGAATCCCAGGAGATGAAGCAAAACATGTAAACCTGGAGCTGCCTTAAACACTGACTGGGTCTGGGCTATTTTCCTGTTAACAGACTCTGCCTCTGCGTTGTTCTCCAGTCCATAAATTGGTATTTGAGAGCATGGATCTTGGATTGCTTCTGTTCAAATCCCATTCCCAACACATATTAACTGTGTGTCACTTGTAAGTTACTTAACTTATCTAATTCATGGTTTATTCGTGTGTAAAATGAAAGTGACATTATATACCACATGAGGCTAACATGGAGATCAAATTAAATAATATATTTAAAGTACTTAGAACAGTGCTCAGTACGATACTAACAGTAATAGTAACTGTTATTTAATGAGTGTTTACCATGTAGCCAACATTATACTTCATATGTATTAACTCATTTAATCTTCTCAAAGATGTCATGATGCAGTTGGTGTTAATATTTATAGATGAGAAACAGTGTACCTATGGTTGGATTGCTTAATCTCTCTTTTTCTACCAGAAAGTACGGAGGCTATTAACATCTCAACAAATTGGTGTTTTCTTTGGCATGGAATTAACTAGAGTCTTGTTTGAGTCATAGCTATTAGAATTCCCCATTCCTAAGAATTAAAAAACCTGTGAATTTTTCTGTCTTCTCAGCCATACTCTATCCTTACTCTTCTCTTCTCTTCTCTTCTCTTCTCTTCTCTTCTCTTCTCTTCTCTTCTCTTCTCTTCTCTTCTCTTCTCTTCTCTTCTCTTCTCTTCTCTTCTCTTCTCTTCTCTTCTCTTCTCTTCTCTTCTCTTCTCTCTCTCTCTCTCTCTCTGTCTCCTTTTGGATCTAAAAGCTTGCAGAACAAATGCAGGGTGGAAGTCAAAGATCAGGTTGCCAATAAAGGGTTCTGCATTAGAGACCGAGGGTGTCTATGGCCCTGTAAAATAGAATTCCTGCAGAGATCTCAAAATATACCAATCACTATGTTATCAAATGTTCAGCTCATTTACATGATGCAAGAATGATGTAAGTATCTCTTAGGATATAGCATACTGAAGTGAATTTTTTTTTTAAAGCTAAGGAACCTAATCATTGAAAGTATCTTTGAAGGTAATTCACTAAATATTTGGCCAGGAGAAATAGAAACATTTATTTAAACTACCTTATACCCAACTACGTTGGATTCTAGAAGCATCCTATTTTGGGTCCACAGTACCTGGGATTATACTATGACGTGTAATATACAAGATATTAACCTTGGCTGTTAGGGCTCTAGTTCTGTTCTCCTCAAGGGTCTGTTGGAGCTTTGTCACCTTGTGTAAGGCATACAGGCAGAACTCTTCATCTGTCATATCTTGGTAATTAGGTATAGTTTGTTGCCAGATAATTAGACTGATAAGAATAATATGGAAATGATATGGAAAAAAAAAGTTTCTTATATGTGTTTGCCAATATCTATCTCCCCCCATCCCCAGGTGTGTCTTTGGTTAGTGATGATACTCCATTTCATACCTTTATCTCCGTGCTGCATTTTAACTGGGCCTTGGTAACATGGCTTTTGCTTATACCCTCTCCTAAGCAGCTCATAAAACTTTAACACACAGGAATGATAAATTATAACAACACATTTTCTGCTAAACTCTCTGATAAACTTAGCAACAAAGAAGCAGCTGGTACTTTATTGCCTACAACTTCCAATGTATTTCCCCAAAGTTCTAGCTAAACAAGAATACATTTGTGTTTTATTTTTTATAATTAAGTAGAAAAGGAAAACAGAGCCTGGGATTGATGGGTTTCAGATTTAAAGTGTTTCTGTTTTAATTGTCAGGCAATCAATTAAACAATTTCAGAAAATTTTAATCTCTCTCTTATTATGTTTCTCATTTCTCTCAGTTTTATCCTTCTAAATGGGAAGACTTTTTTTTTCACTTTTCAGAGAAATAATTCATTCACTATAGAGATAAGTCAGTCAAAGAGATCAGTGATGAAGTTTAAATATAGTGCATACGAGAGTATTTTTCATATTTAAAATCTACATATCACTTTTTATGGACTAGCTTTATATTCATTCACTCTACCAAGGATTACTACAGTTTATGGTCTGTAAGGAATTAAACAGGAGAAAATACTTTAGGAATGATTAACATGTGTGCTTCCCAAAATAAATAAAATTTCTCACATGGAATATACTGAATTATTCCATCATTATTCTAATAATTCATAATTATTCCATCAATTACACTCAGTAATTATAGAACTATAATATTCTAAGGACTACAAATATATTCTTAAAGTAGGAACCCAAGACCGTCTTTTAGTGTATTAGTAATATTTTACTTCCTGGCTTGAGCACTAGTTACATGTATGTGTTCACTTTGTGTTTATTCATTAAGCTGTACAATCATGACTTGTTTACTTTTTTATATGAATGTTATAACAGAACTTAAGCAGAAAAAAGAATCCTGAGCCATACTGAATGTTAGGAATTAGACATCTCCCAAAATTATTCTTCCAGAAATTTTGTAAAAATAAATGTATTAATACTATTTCCTACCTCTTCATATGCAAATAACCAATATTACTTTAGAAAACCTGACAGGAGCATTCTTTGCTATTGTGCTTTTGTGAAAAATTCTGTCCTAATCGTCTCATAACAAGGAAGTAGAGTTAGTACTCAAGGAAGTAGAGTTAGTACTAAAACTCTAATTATAGGATTTTGAAAATGTAAGCAACAACTACCTTTTTTTATTCATTTGTGTCTTTCAAAATCACTCATATTCTGATGTTCATTAATCCACCCAAAACATGTAGAATCCCTATTATGTGGCAGGCATTGTTCTGTGAATCCAAATAATATTATGAACCAAAGGCAAGGGTGGTAGGGGAGAACAAACCTCTGTCCTTAAGTTCATGGTTTTGTTATAATCCCAATATTAAACCCAATGGTTGAGTTAAATAATAAAGTTCTATATACATTAAAAGTTTTCCAAATGAGGGGCTGACAGACTATTTCTCCATGGTTCAGACTGTAATAGCATCACCAAACAAATGATTTCTGAACTGAGACTGCAAGGGTGATGATGTGTGAAGAGAATTTCTTATTTGATATAACAGGCAGTTCAGAGTAATACAGGTTATATTTCCAGAGGCTTGACCACATTATCTGCTATTCACACTTCTGGTTTTGCCTTGGGTCTGGTTATTCTTGTGGTCATAAGATGGCTGCCAAAACAACTGTGGTGGCATGCTTCCTTTTCCTAATCCAGCAGGAGAAGGGAAAAAGTCACAATTCACCACTGCCCTGAAAACTGACATACACTCACTGACTTAGGCTCTTGCAGATATTCATTTGAGTTAGTGGATATTTGAACACGTTAGGATTTTGTGATGAAGATCGAACAAACGAAGGCATGTAGGCGGCATGGCTCCTGACTAGGCAACCACTGACTTCTACCACAATGGGGTTCTTCAACAGGGTAGTCAATGAAAAAGCTTTAGAGAAGCCATGGTTTGCTGAAATTTTATTAATGGTTTTTCTGTGTGTGTGTATTTTTTTTTTTCATTTTTCTGGGGAAAGGGACCAAATCCTTCAACATATTTTCAATGTGGTACATGGCTCCAAGGTTCTAAAAGAAACGGAACTGAAAATAATCATAATAATTTCTTGCAGCACATTTATACTGTCGTATTTTGTGCTTATAACACTTTAGGGAGACTGGCAGTATCTACGTGACTACCACTATCATCACCATCATTGTTATCATAATCATTGCCATTATTATGCTATATTATTACACTTTGAGGGGTGAAGGCATTTTGTCAAGGCCAGCCAGCTGAGGATTGCTGGATGCCTTAAAAATTATCATGGTATTGAATGATTTTTCTTTACCGCTTGCCTCAGTAGAAAGCAGAGAAAGCAATACTCATAACAAACTTAACCCATTTCCCATACCACCTTTCCTAATCCCAATGGTTTTTTTTCTTTTTTTAAAAAGATCTAGCAACATTCTAAAAATGATTTTTGCTTTTAATCTTAGATAAAAATCAAAATTAGAAAAATAACTTTCATCAAAAGCAACTGGACATAGGATGATAGCTAATTTGTAGAAAATAAAGGCCTGATTACAAATTCTTAAATGAGTAAAAACATGGCACATGAATCATTATCATTTAGTCAAAAAGGGTCTTTGGGTGATGGAATAATTATAATTCAATGATGAAAGGATTTAAGCAGTTTTCTAATAAGGAAATATGTCAAAAACAATTTTTAAATTTGCTTTCATTGGATAGGTATTTCTAGTCCATAAAGGATTACTTTATCTCAAGTAGAAAAATTAGAATTGTTTATTTTAAATGTAAGTTAATAACCCAATTTTTATACAATCAAGCAATCAGCTCCCCCCTTTTTTTTAAAGTACTGATTTCAAGATTGATATTATTTTTTTTCAGGTAGGCAGAATAACATTTAATGGAAAAATTAGCAAGCAGTTCTGTTTACCATATGTATATAAAGTGAAACACTGTTCTGGTGCTACATGTCCAAGTGTTTGTACTGAATGCTTCCATAATATCAATAATGGCCCACTATTCAAAATTAGATGTAGCTCCAATTTCTCCAATGCTTGAGTGATCATTTTCTTTAGTAATTGAGTTCTTCATAGAATTCCACTGCTCTGATTACTCGCTCAGTAATCTAAGCATATTAATTTGAAAAGCTGCATGAGCGTGTGGCCAGGATAATGGCAGTGAAGTAATTGCAAGGAAATCTTTTACAACAGACTTATTTTCATCTAATAAACTCTTCCCTGATGGTTACCCGGCATGCAATGAATGTGATATGAGTTCTAAGATCTATGTGCATTAAAATATCTGTTGAAATAGTTAAAGGTTGGATATTCTAGAATATGTTTAATAATCATATAAAAAGTTGTTTTAAAATAGTAGATTTTTTTTTCTTTTCAGCTTTTTAGGAGGTCTGGATTTTAAGAGGAAGGCAATTAATTTGCTGAGCATTCACCAGGTGACTGAAATTATGCTAGATGCCTTTCCTGTTGTCACAGGTGGTCCTCACAGCAGTATTATATGAGGCCTTACTGTCTTTCTTATACAGATAAGGAAAAGGGAGATCATATTAGTGAGGTTATTTTTCCAAATTAACATGTCCAGACTCCAGGTCAATTCTGTCTTATTTTAAACCAGTTCACTCTTCAGGTCCTGCCTTATCAGAAAAGCTTAACTGTATTTTTAGGGCTATCTTCCCACATTTTACATATGTGTATAAAGGCTCAAATTTCAAAGTCCAGAGTTATATTAGATAATGATTCCTAAGGGGATAGAGGAGAACCATAAATATTGTATCTGTTCTGTGATATCTATAAACTTGTACCAAAAGTCACATTATTTTTTATTAGATCATTCTTAAACTGTCAACCACAAGAAGTTTACACTCCATCTTTGTAACTATTTTTATAACAAGTACAAAGTCAACTTATTAGCACTTTGGAGAAATGATAAAAGACATATTTCTTGTTTGTACTTCATGAATGATACCATTAAGACATTTAATTCACTGTGAATAATTCCTGGAGTGTGTATAATGCCTTATTACGCTTGAAAGATTCTGAAATTTAAGTCCAGTTGTTAGCAAGGATACTAGTTTTGTTGTTGCTGTTTATTTTTAATTCTGCCCTATAAACAGTTTAATGCCTTAAATTTCATTACATTGCTATTAAGTTAAACCCATGTCAACTTCCACAGAAACATTTTTGTAGGCATTTGTTTGACTTTATTACCTTAGTGAATCTATAGTTCCTCAATTAATCTGTTAATAAACATAGTTCTTTAATTACTTTAAACTTAGTAAGGTCTTAATATGTCACAAAATTATACAATAGTAAAACATAAAATTGAAGACATTGTAATGACATAGTACATATATGGTATTCATGAAAGAGTACATGTTTATAGTAGCCTATAGACTTTATGAAACATGGATGATCACTATCAGGTTCTTTTTCTATTCTGATTATCTCACACTAAGATTCTACAATGAGAGTTTTTGATTTAATTTCTGGTAACGGGCTACTGCTGTTTTTCATATCTGGGCTTAAAAAATAAAAATTAAAAAGCACCGTCTGTGGGATGGACACATTTATAGCTCTGACTCAAAGGCAATATATGTAAACTAAATACTTGTGCACCTGTAATATTCTGAAATTTAAAAAAATAAAAATTAAAAAATTATAAAACATAAAAACAGAGTTTTTCACATTTGACTTTGTTTTGTTTTCTCACTGAGCAAGACTTTGTAGTCAAGTAATAATAATAATATATTGGTGCTGTGTCTTACAATTTTCAAGGTACTTTGCTGTAATTGTTTCATCTGATTCTCACAACAGCACAGGGAAGTTATGTAGGGCAGGTAATCATGACCCACATGTTACTAAAAAAAAGAAAACAAAAACAAAATACCTGTCCCCAGTCCTGGCAAAAGATTGGAGAGAAAAAAGTACAGTCTAAGAATTAGGGCTTCTTGCTTTGGCTTTGGCTTTGACTCTGGCCCAGTGCTTGTCTCCATGGTAGCACCCTCAAGCCTTTTCTTTTATCCTTACTCCTACCCTCAGAGACTTTCACTCCTTACCCCCCTCCCATTCCTAAGACTCAGAATATAATAGCCTGAATCTTGTTTTTTTCTGACAAGTAGGTATGTTTCCCTTCTGTTCTTTTAGTAAGAAAATCCTACAGTTAAAATTTATTTCACTTTCCCCTTGCCTATGGAATGTTAAGGAGAGTGGTGAGGAACTGGAGGATCAGAGTACATTTTCTCTAAATGCCTTATTTTTATTTCTTCACTGTTACTACTAAGGAAAAAAAAAAAAAAAAAAAAAGACTGCATTTCATTTCCCCGAATCAGTAGGTAAGGTAGTCAACGTTCTAGCAACCCTGGGAAAAAAAGAAAGGTATGCCTGGGAAATCTACCTGACAGATTTACTTAATTAGAAGATATCAGCCTTTTACCGTTCCACACACCTGGAATCCTAATCCCTAACTCTCCCTCACCAATATATAACCCCATTACTTTCACTTGCTTAGATTTGCGCATCTGCCACTTTAAGATGTTGAGAAACAACATTGCTCCTGTAAGTAGGAAAACCCCACTCTACCTAGCTGAAGGGGGAATTGAAGATGCTGGAATTCCTAATCAGATCTTGAAAAAGTGAGAGTATATTGTGTTTTTTGGCCCTAGTTTTGGAACTCCAAATGAACTTATCCAAGTATTGGAGTCCATTAGTGTTCTTACAGACCAAGTATGTGTTCAGTGATGTGGCTTGAGAAAAGGGCTGGCACTGTTTGCATATAGAGATAAATTCTTTTTATTTCAGAATATTGCAGGGCTACAAATGTTTAGGTTACATATATTGCCTTTGCAATATATGTATTGCATATAAGGAGTCTGAGCTACAATCGTGCGCATCCCCCAGACAGTGTGCATGGCTTCCATTAGGTGTGAATTTACCCATCCCCTCCACCTCCCTCCCACCTGCCTGACTCAAGATGAATGTTACTTCCATATGCGCACATAAGTGTTGATCAGTTAGTACCAATTTGATAGTGAGTACATGTGGTGTTTGTTTTTCTATTCTTGTGATACTTCACTTATAAGAATGGGCTCCAGCACCATCCAGGATAATGCAAGAGGTGTTAGTTCGCCATTGTCTTTTACGGCTGAGTAGTACTCCATGGTATACATATACCACATTTTATTAATCCACTCATGTATTGATGGGCAATTGGACTGTTTCCACATCTTTGCATTTGTGAATTGTGCTGCTATAAACATTTGAGTGCAGATGCCTAGGTCTCGATCACATCGCCCAGGGGCACAGAGAGAAAATCTAACTTATTGCTTACTAACTTGGAAATTGGCTTTTGAAAAAAAAACAAAAAAACAAGTGACATATGACTTGAGCTATAATTTACAGGCATTTAAGCTTGAGTTTTCTCATTCATAAACTGAAAAGTTGGATAAAATGTACTTAATTATGCTTCAAATGTAAAATTCACAGCTTCCTGTAACAAATATCACTTCCATAAAGTTGTTTCACTATTTGGCCGTGTTATATTAAGTTATAACTAGATACAATTTTTACATGGAATAAAGTCATTAGGCTTGCTACAGAGATATAGATCATCAAGAAAGGTTACATATTAAACTAACTTGGAAATTTTGAGAAACCTGAGCCAAGTACTTGTTTTTAAAACAAATTTAACTGCAAAACAAAAATCAAACAAGAAACAGAAAAATAACAACGTATAAAAACAAACTAAACCAAGGTAAGGTAAAGAGAAGTGTCTGAGGGTGTTTAAAATGCAGACTTCTGAAGAGGCAATGGCACTTTATTCCTAATACTTTATTCTTAATACTAACATTTGCAGGTGTTGATGTTTGAAAAGTGAATTAGATTTATTTTGTTTGTCTAAGGAAAAGTAAACACAATAGGTGGAAATTATTAAAAGTTGACCCATTTTTGACCCTGTGAGGAAGACATTTTTAGCAATTATACTTGTCCCACAAAATGAGCTGCCTGGATTAGACTTGTCCCACAAAATTAGCTGCCTGGAGTGGTGATGAGTTCACAGTCCTGAGGCATTGGCGATAACATAGACTGAAGTAATGTTGTAGCTAGGATCACTGAATTTGGTCATATAAACAAGTGTGAAATGTCTCTGATCGCATGACCCTGAAGCATAGAGAACATTGAAGAATGGCAGGAATTGGTCCCCACTGGTTCTGCTTAGCCATGGCATGTGACAAAATGCCATTGACCAGTAAAGCTGTGAGAATCTTTCACGTCACCTGTCTCCTCCAATCTCTGTTGTTGTAAGACTAGAAGTTTCAGCTTCAGACAAGACTTACATGATAAAAAATAAGATATCTTTTAAGCAAAACCTTAGGAAACATAATCCTGTTCAGTAGATTTACTTATTATAACTAAATAACAACCTACACGGGTTTTGGGCAACTCTCTTCAACTCTCATCGAGAGAGTAAACTTCAGTTTTTCCACAAAACATAAAGCAACTATTGTCTTGTCCCCTGCTATCAAAATGTTCTAGGTAAAATCAAATTTACAACAAGGGGATATTTTGTTACATTCCCTTTTTTCCCTGACTTTTTTTTTGTCTTTTCTTCTCTCTTTCAATAGAGACTAACTCAATTTGTTTCTAACAACCTTTATTTTGAGAAAAAGAAATAACTAATTCAAACCCTTTGAGGAGGAAAGAAATCAAATGTATAAAACAGTACACTAGGAAGTTCTTTCATTGTTATGCTATTTTGTGTTCCTAATTTTGGAAAACAATAAAGAAGGCCTGATTACAATAGCAATGACATCAGAAAAATTTAAATACCCCTAACTTATCAGTATAACAGAAACTAAGCAGGTATGTTCATAGACAATATGTACTAAACTCTTAAGCACAAAGACTTTTTCATGTAGACCTTCATTTGAGGGCTACTTCTACCTTGTAGTTGGTATGCGATTCTGGGCAATTTATATAATACTTCTGAGCCTCAGTTTACTGAATTTGAAAACTACAGATAATGAAAAGATTATAAGAATGAAACACTTAGCCTAAGGCGACCTGGATCAAGTGTAAGTATTCAATAAAAGTTTGCCATTATTTTAATGAATCTGAGGAAGGATAAAGGCTATGGTTTTTCTCTCTTTTGTTTTTATGGCTTCTTGTATTTAGATTTTGAAAGATATGTTGAGATTATTTTAAAGTGATTTTGTGGTTTATATTTGTTAACATTCCCTTTTCATGAGTTATTTTATTCAAGTATTTTTTTCCTTGTAGAAAGGCACAGGAAGAAGGCTAAACAACAACAACAAAATTGAATTAAGTTCAAGTCCTAGCCTTATCACTTTATATCTATATGCTTGAGGCATGATATTTAGACTTTTAGATGTTAAATCCTTCATCTGTAAAGCATGAGACTGGACTAGGTACTTTCTTGAAGTGCTTTTCATTTAGAAACTTGAATCTTCAATTCTAAGAATTCTATGAAATTTAGATTTTAAGGCTGAATACATATTTTGGCCATATGTTGTTATATAAAAATGACTGATTTCTGAAAATGTATCTTAAGGATCACTTGAGTTGGTTGCAAGAATGGTGATTTGGAGGTGTTGATCTCAGCCCCCAAACATTAGAGTCTTACCCATGTGGTCTGAATCTATGTGTTTTAACCAGCTGTGCAAAGTAATTCATAGTTTAGGTGACTATTAAAATTTAAGAACTATTGCTTTAGAATTAAAGATCAAATATGATTCTTTAATCAAGGTAATATCTTGAGGTAAAAGCTTTTGATTAATCACAAAGCTCCTTTATTTTTCTACTTGAATGAAGATTCTGAAAAGAAAATGAGATCAAGGAATTTCCAGTGGTTTCTTTTAACCTGTATTTTGATTATGCCAACTGATTTTCCATTGGTTAGAAAAAATCCAAACTTAAGTAGAAGCAAAAGTAAGTAGATGACAGAAATACTTTGTTATTTTTGTATATTGAAATAATTACAAAATGAATTGGGACATAGAAAAATTTTCTCAGGAACTCAATAATTCTATTTTTTTTAATGGAAAGTGCATTAACTGCAGAATTTTGAAGGTATTTAGTAAAGAATATAATACACACTGGCCACGGGACAAAAACACCTAGATTTTAATCTGTTAATAATTATTTTCAATATAGTTGCTTCAAAACAACTCCTACAACTTGTAGCTGAGTCCATCAAACAGATACTAATAAAATAGCATTTTTCATGCAACTTAAAAAGCAAGCAGCTTTAAAAATAACTTTATTGAGAAATAATTCCCATACTATACAACACAGCCATTTAAAGTGTACACTTTAATGGTTTTTAGTATATATGCATAGTTGTGCAACCATCACAAGCAAGTGTTTTTTAACCACTTAAGTTTCTCCCTTTTTAGGAATATGCTTGCTCAGCTACTCCTCTCTAAACTGACACCATACATTCCAAACAAGCAATTTCACTCAGCATTTTATTGACAGACCACTTTTATCAGAGTGCCAGGGGCTATCTGGGTGCAATTCTGTGAAAGAATGATTTGGAACTTTACACTGGATCATTTGGGATTCCAAAGTAAATTCACCTGAAAGCTTATTTAGTGTGAATGAGAGTTGTCATGCAGTTTGATGAATGCCAGGCTGAAGAAGATTGATGATGGAAAAGAGAGAGAACTTCAGATCCACTTGATGCAAGAGCAAGACCATCAGATTTGATTAAAGACTTACGTTGGGGTCAGGTGCTTTTTAGTGCTAGATTGTCAAGTGATCCCCATCTCCCCAAAAGGTAATATGCATTACATAGTGCCCAAAGGAGCACTCTCATAGTGTGTGTTCATGAGTGTGATTCTTACAGTGCCATCCTAGTCTAGATAATAGGACAAAATCATCAAAAAGGTTTTTATTTATAGAGTTAATATTTGAATAAAAATAATAAAAGGCACACAGGAAAAAAGATGGTCCGTGAAGCATTGATAGTTTCCTCAAGGGTTAATTTTCTTATTTAAAGTCATGAATTTGCCATTCCTGCTTCTGGTCATTCATGTAGCTTTTTGGAACTTGCCTTTTAGAACTTGTCTAGTAGGAATCAATATTTAGCTTTTTACTTCCTCTTCTAATGAATATTTGAAGATGTATTTATTAAAAGATTAAGATGAATCTCATGAAGCAACTCTTCTGCTAATTCTGAGTGACTGCTATTCTGAGTTTATATTTAGCTCCATGTTGCAATGTACATGTATTTGTGAATTCAGTTATTGTCTTTAGAAAATAATTAGCTCTTTAGTGAGTCAGAATGTTTGTTATATTGTATAATATGCTTCTGTCCTTTGGCATCAAAATTCAAAAGCCAAAATTCTTGAAATTTGACCATTGTATTTGGTAATAAGGAAAGCTAAATACCATTTTGTGTGAGCTGGCAAGGTGATACAGACTATTCGGAAAATGAAAACAATTGTGCTTTCTACCCAGGCATGGCAAGATATTTTTATAACTCTGGAAAAGTTGCAGAAACTGTGGCTATTATAGGAAACATCATATTCTTCAGTTATTGAATATAATTATTATTTTGCCACCATAGAATTAGTATCAAATCAGTTATTTGTTGTGATATAACTGTTTTTAAAATAATTTTTAAGATATTTAGCAGAAGTGAGAAATAATTGTATGTGTAAGTATGTGTATCTCTGAACATTTGTGTGTTTGTATGTGCCTATGTGTATGTTATTTAGAAATCACCTTAAAAGTCACCTGTTGGTTTCCCATTCTTGAATTACTATAATCTTTCTGAGACTGATCTAATTAAGAGAAATCAAATCTCTAACTCAGACACTCAAAATAATGCCTGACTTGTTCATTGTCATTTCTTGAGTTATTTTATCCCAAGATGAATGTACAGATGGAGAAAATCAGAAAGGCATTAATGTCATTATACTTTTTTATTTTTGCAGTCTTATGTAAAGCAGCAGACAAGTAGGATCAAATATTAAAAGAATGAAAAGCCTTTAATAAGCATTTTCTGCAATATTTGCCTGCAACACTTAGAATTTATTTATTTTTGTATGTAACGTATAATCTGTAATGTGCAATACTCAAAGCTCCTATTTCTTTTCTTTCTTTCTTCTTTTTTTTTGAGACAGACTCTTATTCTGTTGCCCAGGCTAGCATGCCATGGCATCAGCCTAGCTCACAGCAACCTCAAACTCCTGGACTCAAGCAATCCTTCTGTCTTACCCTCCCAAGGAGCTGGGACTACAGGCATATGCCACCACGCCCGGCTAATTTTTTCTATTTTAAGTAGAGACAGGGGTCTCATTCTTGTTCAGGCTGGTCTCAAACTCCTGACCTCAAGTGATCCTACCGACTTGGCCTCCCAGAGTGCTAGGATTACAGGCATAAGCCACTGTGGCCAGCCATAAAGCTCCTATTTCTTTGTGACAGGAATAATCTCAAACTACAGAAAGGTACCTCAACCTGTGACCAGCTGTTTTTAAAACCAAATAAATTAGCTTAAATTCTCCCACAAACTTGGGGTTTTTGATTATTTCAGCCTCTCTCCATTACACAATTAGAATTTAAACTTTTGGTCCCTACATCTGTTAACAATGGAAAATAATGAAAGAAATAATGTTGATGATGATTTATCGTGACTTGCCAATGGTAAAATACTAAATGAAAGGAAAAGGCTGTTTCTGGATAAAAAGACCTGGATGGAGATCACAATTAAGCAGCTGGCTCTAGTATTTTCCATTCTTAATTGATATTTTCCTTTGATTTCTTCTGAAAAGTACCTCGAGAAAGTTGGGATTCAGAGGGAGGCGAAGGAGTACAAAAAAAAGAAAAAAAAAGAAATTTGGGATTCAATCTTATTTAACACCTTGATGATTTAGAAGAAGAGATTAAATAGTAGTTAATGAAAGTTGCAAATGGGTCCAAATTGATAGATGTTATCAAAGCTTATTAAGAATAGATATTTTTCAAAGTGAAGAAACTAAGAAAGATAGTTAGAAACTTTGCTAAATGAATGATCCTTACAACAAAACTAAATTGTCTTTTGTAAGAATAGTGAAAAAGTACCATTTTAAGAGATTTCATGACATTCATAAAATGTCATGTTTAATTGTACTTCTAAACAGATGGGACAGAGGAGCATAGCACTGGATTACTTTCTGGTTTATTATTTTAAGTAGAGGCATTTTAATACTGAAATATATATGCTATATGATATCAGTACACTAGAATATTCAACAGTAAAAAAGGATTACAGTATATTAATTTGCATAAATAGAACAGTTGGCATATTCTGAGGTATATAAAATATATGACAATCAAATTATACAAAGAAAAAGCTAAGTGACACAATATGGGTGTATATTGGCAGAATAGATTTATTGATTTTTCAAAAGTCGTAAGAGCTCCAGTTTGATATCTTTCACTTGCCATATTTGATAGCAAGGTGATATTACATTGGTTTAGTCTGGAATGTTTATTGGTTCTTTCCAGTTTCTAATTTCTATCAGTAATAACATTTAAGCATAATATAAAATATATCATAGACTGGTTTGTAAATGGAATACTTTGGTATATAACATTGATTACAATGTGGTATTTAACAGGGATATATTTCTTTAATGTATTTCCATTAATTTTTATATTGCCTAGATGGCCCATTGTCCTTACCATATGAAAAGAGACTTGCCAAAATGTTTCCAGTATTCTTCACTGTAATTTGAGAATTCAAAAATAGTCATTTTGAAGTCAAATAGTCAAAATGTTTTAATGAATGATTTAAAGATTATAAGAAACTGAATATTTATTTAGTTCATAATAACTCTCAAAAGGCCATTTTTTGATTTTCTGAAATTTCATGATTGGAATGACTTTAAGATTTTTTCCTTATAAATTCCATACTCAGTTTCTGCTTTTGCTTCTTCTAAAGATTATGGAAGGGGAGAAGGAAGAGAAAGAAAAGAAAGAAAGAAAAAGAAGAAAGCAGTTTAGGGTGCTCTACTTTAAAGCTGTTCAATTAATATATTTACATATGTACATAATTTTTGAATAAATTTCATAAAGAAGTACATGTACTGCTGAATACTTAAAAATAGGTTATTTAGAATATGTTTACTTTTTAATTTGATAGTTTAATCTTGTATAATTTGGAAAAGGTACCTGCCAACCATAATATCAGTAAGATTTTCCAACAAATATTTATTGAGCACTAAATTAATTTTAGGTTAAAGTAGACATTCTTATTTTCGTGGAACTTATATGTGGGAGATGGAATAATAGACAGTTTCATGGACAAATAAATGCAAAATTCCTAATTCAGTGAGTCTTGGACATTTTACCACTCAGAGACTCCAAATACACTAAAAGAATTACTCAAGGATATATGGCAGCAAAAAAAGAGTGGTTTCACTCTACAATGCTGATTTTGAGAAGGTAGGCAAGTTAGTAATCCCCCAGATTCACAAAGTAAACAGGGTCTTTGTCCTACTAGGGCCACTCTACCATAATTCCTTGAAGGACAACTCATCCCATTTGCTCTTCACCACCACCCAGTGCCGTTAACAATGTGAAATATAGAGTTCTGAGAGGGACTTCAGTATTCTATGTCTATCCAAGAAGCATCTTCTCTTTCTTCAGGGTACAACTAGATGATTTTACCTCAAGGCAAAATCAACTGATACTTGGGGTGAAGAGTTGAACTGTTTTCAGTGTTGAAGCGAAAGTTTTTAATCATGGTCTTGACACTTTTCCCCTGGGGTTATTCTCCCTTTCTGTATTTATTCACCAGATCATAGCGTATGGGTCTTTATATTTGTTCTAATAGATTTCTCTTATGTATGTTTTAGGATATGGATATGGCTTTCCTTGCATTTGTCAGTTTGATCTTATCAAATTTCTCTCATCAAGGAAACTTCATTGCTTCTGGTCAACTGATGGAACCTTTTTTGTTTCCAAAATTGTTATGCATATATTCTGCAAAAAATGTCCCATTTGTGCTTTTTAAAAGATTTAGTACTTGAGGAGAGGTGGATGCATGTGATCTGTTCACTTTATTTGTATAATTTTAACTCTCTCCCCTTCTTTTCTAAGAACTCCATGCTAGTTTGTATAAACAAGACTGGAGGATATATTCAAGCAGACATAAGAAAATTAAATAACCTATCTTTTGTAACTGTGCTTATAATTTTGGTATCTATAATGTTCTTTAACTAGTTGTGAAACGAATATTATACTATTTACGTGAAGTAGATGAATTTAGACCACTCACTGTGGAAGACGAGACTCTGAAATTTGCAGTATGGATAAGACAAGTGTTGGAAAGTTCAAGTTTAAAGAAACAAATCTGCTTTGTCTTTACAAGTGGGTAGTCAAAATGACCAGTGGTAAACATAGTGAAACACTGGGATGTATCTGTTTACCACTATAAAGCTGTAATGGACAGTCGATAGAAAGCCTGTTTTTTCTAAATTGCAACTCTATGATAATGAGTTATTTGAAACTGAGTATGGGTGTATTTACATTTGGTGGCATTTTACCTCATTCTTCCATATCTATTTGTTCCTGGCCCGTTTTATATCTCCTTGCTTCACTCTCACTTTTATTTTATTCTCTATTCTTTTTCTTTCTGTCCACTTATTGCTTATTCTGCCAGTAGTATCCAGGCATATTTTTTAGCCCCTCTACTGGATCTAGAAATTTGATGACCCCCACCTCTAACCTAAATATTAATTTGGCTAATTCATTTAATATTTATTGGATTTCTGCTTTGTGTTAGGTGATGTTCTAGACAGTATAGATAGGTGAACAAAGTCCTAGTCCCAAGGAAGCTTACGTTCTCCACACCTGTCCTAGTGCTGTAATCAGTAACTGCATGTGACTGTTGGACACTGGAGACATGGCTAGTCCAAAACTTTAGTGTGCTTTACATGTTAAATACACAGCAGGTTTAAAAGATCAGTAAAAAAATAAAATAAAATATTTCAATAATAATTTTATGTTGATTATATGCGTTAATGTAATATTTTGAGTATATTAAATAAAATATATTATTTAAATGAATGTAACCTATTTCTTTTTACTTTTTTACCTGTGGCTGCTAGAACATTTCACATTGCTTGTGTGGCTCACATTCTACTTCTATTGAAATAGAAAGCTTTATAATCTGAATAATGAATATTTGCTGATTCTCATGATAAAAGTGAATCACTTAATTTCTTTTTTTTAATGAAATATTTTTCACTTGATTTCCCCCTAATTTTTAGTCTAATTTAGACTATAAACTTCCAGACTATAGTGTTGATGGAGAAATTCTGCACAGAATTTTTTTTTTGTCCAAGGTTACTTAGGGAATTGATGCTAGAAAAAGTAAATAAATTGAAATCTCATGGCTTTCAAACACATGCCTATGTATAGTAAGCCATAAGGAGTAAAAAATATTGGCTATATGAAAAATAAAAACAGTTATTCACTGAAGACTTCGAAGAAGTAAAATGGGTTAAGTTCCTGTTTTAGCCTTGTAACCCAAACGCTTCCACAGAGACAAACTGAATATTGCCTAAGTCAGTGTCTCTACCTATGCTACAATAAACTGACATAAATGTGATGTCTTACAGAAAATAATATAATTAACAGTATTCAATGTGGTGCTATTTCAATAAATGGAAATTCAAATTGAAAGATTAAAATAGAGTCAGTATTGATAACTGTGGTTATAATATGGAGAACAATGAATTTTTAATTTTGGATTTGATGAAATAGTTAAAGTATAGTAGTTCCTACATAAGGAAATAAACTGACTTTCAACTGAATTTTATTATAGAAACCAGTTTGCTGACATAGAATAATGTATAATATATCCATTTCTATAGAATCAGTTATGCCTTAACTTTGGAAAGTTAGATCCTTAAAGTTCTACTTCAAGTGTTGAACTCCAGTACTAAAATCATTGTCCAACATGGCAATATAAAATTTTAGTATCATAAATTTTTTTGTTTTTATTATATAGAATAATAAAATCTTTTGAGATTAAATATGTTATACAAGTAATAAAAACACAACTGTCATAATTTTATTTTGACAAATATTTCTGATTGCTTGAAAAATATCCTCAAAGCTTATAATGACATTGAAAGTTGTGACACAGATTGCCACTTAATAAAAAAGATGAGTTGCAAATATATGTAAGTAATAACCTTAAGAGCCTTTGATTGGTATTGGGTGTTGAATGTTATATCATCTTGAAGTTACTATTTAAAGAGTACTTATTTGCTTCCTATAAAAGGAAATGATAACAAATACCAATTGAAGGCCTGCTATTCACCAGTCTCTGAGCTAGATACCTTTTATAAACATCTCATTCCAGTTTTTTAGTCTTATGATATACTCACAAGATAATTTTCATTGTTTATTTAAAAGGTGAAAAAGAACTAAAACTAAAACTCTTATTCACCTTTGCTAAAATACCTAACCAAATATTAATAATTTCATGAGTATTCAATAAATATTTATTGGATTAACATGTAATTCAGTGTATATTGTAAATTTCTTAGATATCATAGCTTCAATGTACTTGAAGTTTTAAATAACTGGAATAATCAGAATAGACTGAAAATGTTGATTGGTTATAGTTTTCCTTGGATCATATAAATAGTAGAGCTTTCATCGCGGGATGATAACTTACTTAGTCAAGTTACCAGGGGATTTTTAAAAGTCATAGGTGTTTTTTTTTCCTCCATATCTTTTATAAACTCTTGCTGTTCCAGATTTAAAATGTACACTTATAGGTGAGCTCTCTATACTAATTTAATGTTCTGTGATACTCATTCTAAATTTAGTAAGACCAGAGTATCATTTCTCAGATTAATTAACTTTTACAATTTTATACACTAAATTGAAAAGAACATCCTCAAGGGAGATTACTTTACTTATTTTTCTGCAGAGGTTACTTATATCCAATATTGGGTTATAGACCCAAATCCTACAAAAAAATCTTCCCTAATTAACTCTTCTAATAGTTTCCTCAGTGTGCCTGCAATTTACTTTGACTACAAAAAGGATGATTCTATAGCTTGGCCAAATTATAGAACTGTAAGTCTGTGGAATGTTGCTTCAACACATTTAATCAACTTTACCCGTAAGGAAATACATGCATGAGTTTCATTATCTATATTCTGTATAGAGAAATCACAGAATTTAGGCACACAACTTTATTTGTAGTCATCATTGCTAACTTTGTTCTCTTTGACCGAGGCTGGGGAAGGAGGAGAGAGAGTTAAGGGCAAAATATTGTAGCAGTATATATTGATCATCCTTTGATACTTTAAATAGAAAGTGGCTAGAGGTCAAACTATATAACATCAAATAACTTTTGGCCTTTTAATACTCCTTCAGAACCTTTTATAGAAATATCACTTGGAGAATGAATGCAGGTAGGAATCGTATGTTTGACAGAGAAAATGCCAGTTCTAAATGTTATAAACAAATTTTTTTCCTCAGACTCATTCATTTATAACTAATGCCTAAATAATATGATACATTTTTAGATATTCAAGATTCTTGCTCTCCTCTGCCATAAACGAATGAATAAGAAAAGGAAATATCTCCTGTATGCTTCAGAAACCATTTCATTATTCCTGAAAATAATTTCAGATATACTGTAATTTAGCTAGGGATGTTCAGAAAGAGAAGTTCCATATGAATTCAGATTCAGTTAACATTTAATACCTATTCTATGCCAGCAAGTGTGCTTATATTTTCTTAACTATGTCATTTACATCAAAATCAACAACCAAGTGTTAAGCAACATTCATCTGAACATTCATCTCTGTATCAAATTGTTTACAGAAATTGTGGAGAGTTGTTTTTTGAAGGGAAGATTTAGGGTAGAGATAGACAAGACGGTAACTCCTTTCTCAAAAATTCAGAACAAAGTTATGTCTTTTTTGGTTATGATGAATGATTTGGGGACCTCAATCTAGTATTTCTTTGAACATTTGAAAGATGTAATATTGCTGTTTAAAGGTCTTTATCCACCTTTAGCTTCTACCTGAGAGTACTTTCAATTAAAAGGAGGTGGTCTGTTATGAGGCAAAGAGATAAATCAGGTCTTATTATTTTCACAAGAAAATATACATTTTTTGGCTTTATTTTATTTTATTTTTTTATTTCAGAATATTACAGAGGTACAAATATTTAGGTTATATATATTGCCTTTGTACTGCCTGAGTCAGAGCTATAAGCATGACCATCCTCCAGACAGTGCATACTGTACTCATTAGGTGTCAATATACCCACCTGTCCTTCCCCATCCCACCCTCCTGACACCTGACAAATGTTACTACCATATATGCACATAAGTGTTGATCAGTTAGTGCCAGTTTGATGGTGAGTACATGTGGTGTTTGTTTTTCCATTCTTGTGATACTTCACTTAGTAGAATGGATACCATGGATACTATGGATACCGTGTTTCCCCCAAAATAAGACAGGGTCTTATATTTATGTTTCATCAAGAAGACACCCTATGTCTTATTTTCAGGGGATGTGTTATTTTCCCCTCGGAGCCTCAGCTTGCACCACACAGGGGACTGCCGGGACCTGACAGGGGGAGCCGACTTTGTTGGTGGGGCTGCCCACACCTTTCCAGTCACCTCTGGGATAGTAGCTGTTACGATGGGGCAGATGAGAAGGGCAGCTCATCTTCTTTACTGCTCAATGACGAAATGCATGGGTTGTGCAAACAAGCTATGTAGCCATGCCCATCACTAGATCTTATTTTTAGGGTAGGACTTATATTGTGCAAACGCTTAGAAATCCTGCTAGGGCTTATTTTATGGGTAGGTCTTATTTTCAGGGAAACACGGTAATACAAGAGGGGCTAGTTCACCATTGTTTTTTTTTTTGTGGCTGAGTAGTAGAAAATATTTAGTTAGCCTCACTTTACCTGCTATTTAAAGCAAGTACATAATATCCCTGTATTTTAGACACCAGGCCTGTGACTTCAATCTCATATTATGTATGTGATGGTAAAAGATCCCAAAGAATTGTTATTTGAAAAGGACCAGTGCTAGAAACAAAGTAAGCATTTACTCTCCTCAATTCTCTATGCCTTTCATTTCGAAAAAATTATTAGAAATCTACTAACCTGGTGTATGTGATGTAAAATCTCTGCTGAAATGTCTTTCAGAATAATAATCTAGTATTGTTTTTTGGTGGATATAAGAAAGGGCAAAATGATTAACTATTTCTATATACTTTCTTATAATTTTTATTGAATAGATTTTATTTATATAATTCAAAGTACTATCGTAATATATTTTCAAAGGATTACTTTTGTAAATTGTACTTTTTCTGCCAGTAATCAGAATGATTTATTTTTTAATTTAGTGTTGGGAGCCATGAAACTTAGTGTTTCCTTTTTTGCCTAGGAATCCAAGAGCTAATATTTTCATTTAGTCAGACAAGATACCCTGCTCTCAAATTAACTTTTTGCTCTCCTCATCTCATCTTCCTCTACTATTAATAGAGCTTTAAGGGGGACTTGAGAGATCATCTGACACAATTCCATGGTAAGCAGAAGGGGAAACTGAGACTTTGAGAGGCTAAGTGACTGAGACAAGTATACACAGGTAATGAGTGACTGGGCTCTGATTGGAATGTAGGCCTTCTGGCTTCAAGTTTGACATGTTTTTTATTTTGAAGTCTGTTCTCTTATACTCATTTTAATGGTCCAGTGATATTTAGATCTTTCATTTTAAACTATCTCAAATGCTCTGTGTATTTTGGGAGTAATAAATTGTGTAAACCAAAATAGTTTTTAATCCGGATGGAAATGCCATCCGGAAATCTTACAATTAAATCTTATATTCACAGAAGATATGAAGGATTTTGATTGATTTTTGTTTTATTTAAATTATTATTTTTCTAAGTGTCAAATAATTATTGGGTAATTAAATTTGTAAGCAATTATTTTCATAATAAAATTTCCAAAAACAATATGAATAAATGAATTTAAACTTTAAGAATTAAATTAGAATGCTAGTAAAAAAACACGTGACAGTACTGAATATTAGGGTATAAATTTATTCAGAAACTGAACTGCTTTTACCAAGCAGGCAAGTTAGGACATGGAGTTTAATAAATATTGAATAAAATAAGGAAGAAATGTGAATTTGATGAAGTTTGCTGGCAATTAGAGCAATTTATTTCACTATTAACATGACAAGCTCTAAATAGAAATCAGCTATGGATGAAAATGCAATTTTATTGCTTGGTATTCCCAGTGCCATGTAATTAAATAAAGAAATGAGGTGGAGGGGCAAAGGAGTGTCCATGGCTGACTGTTCTTGCAAAGCAACCATCCATCATCCAGGAGCTTGCCTCACAGTACTGAGATGGGGTTTATTTGTGAGTTTGTATATAGTCAGAGAGGCTTTTATTTATAGAGCTTTTTTTTTCTATTTGAAATATTGTATCTCAAATGGAAGAAAAACAGTAGTCTTTCTGGTTTAGAGATGCCAAATACAGTTAAATATTGTATTTGGGGGGAGTGGGTAGTAAGCAGATATGAGAATTCTTACTTCAATCAAATAAAAGGAGGATAACACTCTGTATCATCTACTATTGCACATAAATGAGAATCTCATGCTATTATCTATTAAAAGCATTGAGTTTGGAATGTTTATCGATTTATATGTGTATGTTCATATCTGAACATACAGTAACATCTTAATTTTGTGTTTATGCATAAAAAACAAAGCAAATATTTCACATGTTTAGCAAATTTATACAAACATCATTCTGTTCTACTTAATTATTTTAGTATGTCTAAAGATGATACAGGCTATATTTAAATATTTTTTCAAAATAACCACTTTGATTTTTTTAATATATTTCTTATTAAAAGTCCATTAAGTTTGTGTGCATGAGTTAACAGATACATTTCTCTTGAATATATAGGGATATGATTAGGAATATAATCTATAATTATACAAACATTTAAATTGTTTATGCTTATTTTTGTTTGCTTTTAAAATTTTTGTCAGGTGTTGGCATGTAGTTATTTTGTGGGGATATTTTAATCAATAGAAATCAGCAAATTAAGTCATAATATTTTACATTCTAATTTCTACCATAGTGAGGCATATTGAAAAGGTTATCAAAATATTAAAGGGATATTGTTTATTTTGCTTAGATTCATCTCATGACAGATTCCCTTGCCAGAGAAAATGCATGGCTATAATATTATAAATTTGAAGAGTTATGCCAACTGTACTATAGGTAGTGTAAACAGAATTACAGAACTATGGGGTTCATTTTTCTACACAATCTTGACCAATTAAATTTTGTTGTTAGAAGAATGTGAACAAAATCACCATTAGTGGAATAAAAATCGTGAAACATATTAATGGAGATAATTTAAATTTAGTATTTGGCAAAGTGTCTTGCTTAGAGTAGGCACTCATTAAATAGCATACTTTAATATTGATACTAGACCAATGGGTTTTTCTTTATTTTTTAGGTGCTGGCTCTCCAGAAACAGTAATGCCTTAGGAAATAGGCGTAGTTACACTAAATGTACTAAAATTTAAAAAGCCTTAGGTTTTATTTTATCTAGTTTCATAAGAAAAGAAAATGAATTAACCATTATAAAATAATTAAACATGTTAATTTGGTATTTGTAAATTTCAATGAATGTTTTTGTTTTTTATATGAAGAAAACATTTTAAGGGTCTTATTAGTGTTTTGATGTTAAATTTGTGTTTCTCTCTGTTTATTGCCCTAAGTATGTATATATATATGTGTGTGTATTCATATATACATACATATATGCACATACATACAAACATATACACACAACACTAAAATTAAGATATATATTTGGAATTTTCATAGATTCTAATCTTTCTCTGATTTCATAAAAATCATGTGTTCTTCATATGACTTATTTTTTTATTGTAGGCTCCAGTGATCCTAACATACTAAGTTACCATAGTAATTTCTTCTCTGTTGAAATTGTTCTAAAGAATTTTAGCTTTTATAGTTACTAGAAAGACTCAGATTCTTAAGTACTGAATCTGGAAAACTTGCAATATGGAAAATAGCCATGTAAATTTTGCTTCAGCCTTCTCCTGTGGCATCATTGGTTTAAGAAAAGATTTGTGTCCAGTTCTGATTTAAATCTAGCATAAGAACCAATAGATCATTGATGCATTATCAATAATTTGGTACATTTTGTGTAATTTTTATGAGACTGGCTTAGAATACATTTGGACACCTATAATGGTTGGTGTCTCTGCATATGCTACAAACAAAAACTTGTGTGTGTTCTTAGATCAAAGCCAGTACCGTTTGCCCAGGCCAGCCCAGATGTGGAATAAACTTATCCAGATGCATATTGACTTTAGTGTGTGGAAGAAATTTTCCAGGGCATGGAACAAAATATTTTTGTTACTAATTTATTAGAATGTATAAATTCTAATAAAGTATAGAATTCAAGTATAGTCCAGTCCATATTCAATAATATGTCCAGTTCTCTCACTTGGAGGTGGGGTGGATGGAGGTGCTATTTATGGAGATAAGGAATATAGGAGGAGAAATAGGTTTGGGGATAAAAGATAATGATTGCATTTTGGACATGTAGAATTTTATTTGCCTTTGGAACATAAGGTACAGATACTGTATAATCAGGTCTAGTCCTCAGAGGAAGTGTTTAGGCTGAAAATATAAATTTTAGTATTGGCAGTTTATAGATGGTATGGTGGAACTCTGAGAACAAGTAAGAAAACCCTATGTGAATAAAAAAGTTTACCAGCAGAATGCTGGAACCCCAACATTTTGGAGGGTTGGTCAAAGAAGAGCAGTTTTGAAAGATGGCCAAGAAAGAATAATTGGAGTGGTATGATTGCCCAGAGAAATTTTATGTCAAATGATTCAAGGGAGAGAGTGATTCTGAAGAAAAGGATTGAAGGAGTGCCTGTATTAATATTAGCTTTGGAAGCAGTTGGTGTCCTTAGGAAAGTAAACTTCAGCAAAGTGATAGAACAGAAGGTTTGTGTGGATATAAATTGGATTTGGCAGCAGAGAGTATAGATTATTCTATTAAGTATAGATTATTCTATTAAGATTGTATGTAAAAGAATGATATAGAAAATGAAAGTGTTCACTTAAGAGAGATTTAGTATTAGTAAGTTGGCTTTAGTTATTTTTTGTATTTTTTATCAGAAAAATTCAAGCATGTTTATAGGATGTGAAAGATACAGGTAGTAAGGCAGACCTATGGTGCAAGGTGTTTTGATCCTGGAATGGATGTGAGGAGATGGGTTCAAAAATGTAAGAGAAACAATTAACTTTGAATGGGTAAATGTGACTTTTGTTGTGACTCAGAATAGAATGGTGAGTGCAGGCATTAGGAGTTTATGGAGCTCTCCCTTAGTGGCTTCTATGTCTTCAGTAAAGGAAGCTGCCAAAGGAAGCTGTTGAGAGAGGGAAATGACGATGTTAAAAGAGTCTATGGAACGTGAAAAAATTTGGAGCTATATTTATGGAGATTGAGGATGGCTTATGTTTCTTAGGCATTACCTCTTTCCTCAATCCCAGACAATAGTTTAATATTCATTAATTTTAACAAGAGGTAGTTTCCTGAGGAACTGCTCTTGAAGTTTAGTCCTTATGTTCTCTGCCTTTGTCACACCTCTCTCAAGATATTCCTGGAATCTTTAATACCATATTCTAACAATGCCTGGGCATTTTAGGTACTACTCAGCCAGATTCTATCATAAAGGAATTTCTATATAGTATCTGTATAAATATTTTGTATTTATATTTTTCTGTTTTCCTTTTTTTTTTTTCAGTTTATGCTACATATACAGATTCTGCTAAGTGGTATTATTAATATATGATTACCCAATGCTACTGATGTTTAATTTGCACAAACTTTTCTTTAATTATCATTTATTTTCTTAGGCATATATTTCTTTAAGATTATCTGTTTCTAATAAGTCATTTTAGTGTTTCTTCTCAGGAACCTTTAATTTTAACCATCTTCAAATCTGTTCTCTCCATTTATTGTGCTTTATGACACCTTTCTCTTTAGCTCTATTAAATATTTTGAGTTTATACCAGATAGAAGGTTCTTGAATTTCTAAAAATCTCCATATTTTGATCTGCTAGAAACAATTTAGACCAAGTCACAATGTCAACAACAATATTGCTGGTACATGTATTGCTTGAAATCTCCAGTATCTGATTTTGCTTATCAAGTCTCCATAGAAAGCAAAGTGTAGCTCTAAAATGAAGATACTATAGGAACGTTATTTAGTTTAAAATTTTAAAAATTTTCCTCATTTCTTTTGTTTCTACTTTTAATCTTTTAATAGAATACATTTCAACAGATATTTCCCCCTTTTTTCCTCATCCACCTCCTCTTCCGCCTCCTTTATTCTTCCTTCCCTCCTTCTCTTCCTTCTTCCTAAATCCCTGTTCAGGAGTGAATGTCCTCTGTTATTCTTTGGCATCAGCAATTGTTTATGTACCTATATAGAGTTGATTGCTTCAAAATTAAGAGAAGGTAATTCATTTAAATGGAAACAAAAGAAAATACATACTCATGTCTGTTTTCTTAACAATCATAATAAGTGCCATCTTAAAATCCCACTAATTACTTAGGCAAATCTAAAATATTTATTCATGTTTTATAGGCAGTCATAATGCTTTATCTTTTTGGAAGTCCACAAGAACCATTCATTTCTTTCCTCAATTACAGAAATTATTGGACTTTTGAGATACTGCTTTCCTAATAAAAATAGAGAAGAATGACTGCTTAGAAAATTTGGAAACTCATATTTTGCTAATCTTTTATTGTACTGCAATTATATAGGATAATAAAATGGAATCTAATTTCACCCCTTATTTTGATGGCTCATAAATTCAAACACATGGAGTTGTGGAATAAAAGCTGTTGTGCTGTAAAGTTGATCCTGTTATACTAAATATAACTAAACTAGGTATTCTGAAATAGAAGATTTTGTACAAATAGTTTGTGTCTACTTTAAAGACAAGTATGTTAAATATTTGTATTAAATATATTATCTTCTTGTCAGCACATATCTATTAACTCTAGGGGAAGGGATAAAGAACTGATGGCTTTTCTCATTATACTCCAGTGAACAATCTCTTGTTGTAAGTGGCATTAGCTTCATAATATAAATGGAGAAACTGAGGTTTACAGCATTTAAGTAACTTGCCCAAGACAATTTATCTAGTAAATGGTATAATCAGTCTATCCAAATTCAAATCAGTTGATTCTCCAACTACCTCACATTAGCTGATGTTGATAATGAGAGCACTGTCAAAGCAACAAGGCACAGTGATGCTCCAACATGTACATTCTTGGATCCTTGGTGACATAGGATGCCCCTACCAATGGCATTGTATACTATTGTATATTGTATATTATTAAAGTTTTATATTTTATTTTCAAAGTTGTATGAGGATTTTTAATTTTATGTTTTTATATAAAAAATAAGGTGTAATATTATTTTTCAAACCTCAATTCCCTTTGATGTCACTTGCCTCCTGGGCCCCATATTCAGATCTGGGAAACAGAGGATTATGACAGCATAGAGACTCATGAACTTTGAGGGGAATATTAGAGGTGGTGCCATTAATATTATTGTTTGTCTAAATGGTAATGCCTGGAATTGTGTGGTGTGTAATCTGTTAGCCCATATGCATCAACTGTGAGTATGTAAGATTTCATTACAAAAGTTACTACACTGGCAGGAGTTCCAAATTTGTCATGCTTACTGAGGTATGTCCAATGCCTTGCATGGTGTCTGGTCAATTTGATGCTTAATCAACATTAGTTGAATAAATACATCATTTTTGAGACACATAATATCATATAGACTAAGGCAAATTTATGAGATATATGGAGTGCTTATATTTTTTTAGGTGGGATATACTGGTCTATATTGTTCTCTAATATTTAAATCAATTCATTTTGCCCTATTTCAGGCTTTAAGACTATACATTTTAAGGAATTGGGATGCACCTAATAAAAGCATGTGATTTTCAAACTTAACACTGTAAAAAACATAGGGAATATGGAAAATAGAAGTGGTAATATCTGGGGATTTTCAGATCAGGCTATGACTGTGATAGGGGAAGCTATGGTAAGTAAAGGCCAGATCCTTAAATAAAAAAAGGAAAGGTTTCCAATATTTTGAAAGTATTATAAAAGCATACTAGCATAAACCATCTAATAGTAATGACCCAGTCAGATACTAACTACTTAATTGTCCAAATCTTTTAGCAAAATTTATGTGAAACACCTTTAATGGAAGCATATTCCTGACTTAATAAAGGAAATCAGTGAAGAAATCTATTTTGCTTTCCAGACATACCATTTAAATCAAAACTATTATGTTAGATATGAAGGGTCTTCACTTTATAGATTCCTGAGTGAAGCACATGCAGAGGTATTACTATATTTTTTCTAAAATTTATGTTTACAATGTCTGAAACAAATATAAGTAGTGATATTTGCACATTAAAGAGGTATGTTTGTTTGCCCAAGAGTCAAAAGCATTATCAAGATTAGAACCAAGGTTTTCTGAGTCCATTTGTAATGGTTCATCTGAAAAAATACAGATAGTTGTATCTCTTTATGTTTTGAGCATCTCATGAGATAACCTAGTTATTGTTTAACTTTGGTACCTAGTTTGCAAGGAATAAGTGGTTCCCTTCACTATTCCCTCTTGTCATATCTCATACTGCTATTTTAGTTATTAGTATTCAAAACAGTTCTTCTAGAGCAGTGTTTCTTAACCTTTTTATGAGGACTGAGATCCTTTATAAATCTGACCAAACTTAGAAACATTTTGAAAAGAAAAATGCAGATAAACTATTATACTCAAAAATTTTCAAATTCATGAAGCTCTTGATTAACAAACTCTGTGTAACAACATATATGTTTTATTTAATATTCCTATATATATTAGACTAATTACATTGGTTTTATGTCATTTTTATGTGAAATTAAGTGTTTTAAAATGTTACAACCAAGAGCATGTGAATATGGGTCACACACACACACAAAATGAAACAAAGAATAATGTGCAAGTAGATATTCTCAGGAGACCTGTTCAGCAGAAGGGCACAGTGTTAGATGTAATTTGTTTATTGACAATCTCCAACAATGGTGCAATGAACCAGCAAACACCACAAAAGTAATGAATCTTTTCCTTTTTTAAGTAATTATATTTGAACAGTTCAAATTAACCTGTGGTTTGAGGCTATTGTTTGGGTGAACTAACTTGCTGATGTAATGACTTTTCTCATTTTTGCTCCAATGATTTAGGTAAGAAAGGAGGGGAAACAAAAATATGGGGCTATGAGTTTATATTTTAGTGAAAAAATATGCAGTTTTCTGCAAGTCACATTTGAAGACTATCTCCAGCTGATCTAATGTAGGACACGGTAGTTAAAATGTCAAACTAGAAAAACAAACAAAATTTCTGCCATGCTATTCAGCAGTACTGTGCACAAAACAAACTGAATTGAAAGAGATATATAGTTTGTGAAAAACTATTATAAAGATTCACCAATCTTTTCAAACAACAGGCTGCTGTTTGGTTGGCTATCACTGCTCATTAGTGCTTGAAATCTGTTTCCAGAGGCTTGCTGCTTATTCTGATGCCTAGGATGGTGATACCATGCTGGCATTATTTGGGCTATTATTTCTAAATAATGCTGTATCATTACCTCTGTGTCTCTGACATTATTATATATAGATATTCAATAATGAGATTCAAAGTAAAGTCTCAGGGGAGTTAGGCAGGATTTTGCAGCACCTAGGACAGTTCCTTTTATATGCCTGACACTCAATAAATATTAGTGGAAAAAATAAATGCACTTAACAAGAATGGTTGCATTATGATATGGTTTCTAAAACAATAATGAGAATTTTCCACACTGTTTTTTCATATCATATATTTGTAAACAACTTAAACTTTTCCCATAAATTCTGTTTCTTAAAATTGAAAAGGTAACAATTGCATTCTTCAAAAAGGGATTGGCTAGCATCGATAGCAGTATTGGGATTTAATTGCCCATACATGCTTCTAAATGTATGCAAAAATAATTGATGTCATTGTGAGTTTTGACTTTCTGTCTTCTTTATATAATAATATAGGGAACCAGTGTTGGTCTGTCTAATTTGTTAATTTCTTGTATTATTAGCTGTATGTGATCTGGGATGTGTTCCTCACTTTCTTGATCTGTAAAATGGGATCAATAATTATAATACCTACCTCACAGACTGTAATGTGGATTAAATGAAACAATTTATGTGAAGCCTTTAACCCATTTACTGACACTTGGACAACTTAGCTCACAATAAATGTTAGCTATTATTATAATAATTATTATTATGTAGAGAAAAGTATTTTATAATAAAAGAGAACTTGCTATAGAATAAAGGCTATTGTTTCCAGAATGAACAAAATTATATATATCCCACTGAAGCAACCATTCATTCCAATTACTAGGACTTTCTTAAACTTTGGTTGATCTGATATATATATATATATATATATATATATATATATATATATATGTTATATTATATTTATATTTATATATATATTACTATATCCATGAAAATGCTGCTCACCTAACATCCATTTCAACAAAAATACCATTTTGCTGTTTTATCTGACTTTGTTATGTCTTTGAAGGCAGCTCTGCAAAAGAGTATGTCCTTTAATTCCTTTATCGAAGCCCTTAGTAAATGTCTTGCATGTGGAAAGGTTAAAGAGGAAAGTATTGAATACATGAGAGGCAGTGGGTTGAGTTTCTCAGGGAGGATAAAATAGGGAAGAATTGCTAAGTTCTGTGTTAATTTAAAAAAAAATAGGGAAGGAGGTAAACCTTTATTTTACCTATACTGAGGTTCTTTAAAGGACCTATCCCTACAAGACTTGATGGGGTCTGAGGACTAGTTATGATAGTTGTTTAAGGAAACCTACTCTCCCATAAGAAAAACTACTTTCAGGTTTTTACCAAAGAAAAATTATACCATCATGACAAAGAATACTTTCTAATTTCTAACAGCAAAGTTAGAGTATAACAAATACCCAATTTTTGTCTTCTGAATTAGATTATACAGAAAGATAAGTAAATATGTGATTGTATTTATCTATGAAGGGAAGCTTATATAAAACATTTCACTCTATGTAGAAACTGATCTCTTTTACCAAATGGCATAGAATATGATTGATCTTCAAGTAGCAGAATAGGTGAAGATTAATAAAAATTGACAGTGTCCCACCTAGAGCAGTGTAAAAATTCAAAACTGTATCTGTATTGTAGGGCTGGATCAAATTGTCTTTTAATGAAGTTCTTTATGAAATGTTCCATTCTGAAAGATCTCACCTTAAAAAAACTACTAGTAAAAGTGAATTATGGTAAGAGAATGATACCATTTTCCAAATATTTTACATTTCTAATATGTAATAAAAGCATCAGATTTTAGCACTGTCCTTCATATTTAAATCAGGGTATGTTTTTACTTATTAGCTAAACTATTATTTTTTATGGACAGAATGAAACTACTGTATTTCAAAATTCAAATATTTTTATATCGAGTTTACACTTTTCAGCTTTCCATAAGGTATTTTGAGGACATTTAATCAAAAGTATCTTTAAAAAAATGAGTCATTGCTAATGGTAATTCAGTATATATAATTACATTTAATTTAAAATTATATTTGAACATTATGTGTACCTTTTTCATCTTTCATGATTTTCCTGAAGACATTTCTCATTTCATCTGAGATTATTAAAATATTAAACACTTATCAAAAAGCTAAAAATGATCATGTAATATTTTAATTGTTTTTGTAAGTCTCTTCTGTCTTTCACTCAGGTTTGTCTTTTACAAAATGAAAATATTAACTTTAGATATATCATACTTTTATAAAAAGCCTATTTGTCCTTTACTATTTTAACATTTATGAAGAAATGAATTATAAATTGTTAGCTTTAAGAAACAGGCAAACTAGATCACAGATATACTACAGAATGGATCTGTTTTGATCACATAGGTTACATAAATGTTTAAAAATATTTTCGGTAGGAATAAAAAATGATAAAGCCAACAAAAGATTGGACTTTGTTCCAATAAAATGAGTTTTGTGCACATATGCATCATACATATTAATTTTAAGTGAAAGCCGAAACAATTCCATTTAATAATCTAAAATGGCTTATATATTGCTACTAATTAATTTCAAGCACTTCGTATATAAAGATAGTGATCTTTACAGGGATTTGTGTACTCAAGAAATGATAGTAGTCCTAAACCTATACTCAGATGTGAATAATAGAACACTTGTAAGTTGACTTAAAACTCTGAAATGATGCTTCATCAGACAGGGACCCTACATAAAAGAGAGTTTAACTTCAACAAGTATGAGGCAAGAAGGGAATCAATAAGAGATGATGAAGCAAAGATTAGTAACATTGGTGAGTCATTATTATCCTTGAGGCTGACCAGTGCTATTAAAGTCCAAGGAGAGTTGGAGGCATGGAAGTATGTCCATTGGGAGGAAACTATAGTTGTTGAAGGGTGGAAATACTTGGTGCTGGGTGGGTGTGGTTAGCACCTAAGAGTGAGCTTCTCCTTAATTTCATGCCCTGTGTGCCTTGCTTGCCTCACCCTGGCCCCAGCTCGAGTGAATACGTAAAACTCTCTGTCCTTTTCCTAAAGCTTTCCTCAGATTGTTCACATTCAGATAGAAGCCAGTTGGCAAACAAGATGCAGTCCAAAGGGTGAGCTTCCTGAGGTACAAAGCAAGACACAATGGATTAAAGGAGGAGGTGTGTGCAAATTATCTAGTATAGAGGACCAGAGAAGAGGGGGTGAAAAGGGTCTGTTAATTTAGTTATGTTCCTTTGAATACATTAATTTTGATATTCCTTCAAGTTATATGACCTTGAAAAATTTGTACACATTATCAAAGAACTGTTATATATGACACTTCAAATTGAATATATCAGTGTCCCTTTTTCTGGATTGGAATCAGATGAACTTTCCTCATTGGAAACTATCAGTTCTCTGCTTTCTCCTTAATTAGTTCTTTGTTTTATTGTATAATTCTCCTACATTGTCTCAGGCATATTTACTGGTGAGTAAAAATTGGTAGAAAGCTGTAAGAGGTCTGTAATATCTGTCTGGCCTTCTCTGATGCTTCAGTCTTTATGGAGTCTAACCATACATAGTCTTAATGCTGACCATCATGATGTTCCCTATTATTGCTAACATAATAGCTTAAATTTATAAAGTACACAATAAAGGATTGTTTCACCTGTTGAGTGTTCACTGAATAGTAGCTAGTGAATTAGTTGTCTTGTCAAATGATTATCAAAGAAGTTTTTATAGATTGACAACAGAGCTTGATTGATCCTAGGGTCATCTAATTGATATCACCTCAAAAAAATAAATTAAAAAAACAAAGAAAATATTAAGAATTGGCTACATGCACCTGGCTTTCATGAGTGGCTGGCAAAAAGTTTATTGCTAATCAGTGTAAGTTTCATGTTCTCTGCTTTCTGGCTAAAATTCATGTATTTGCTCTGATTAGAAGAAACAACACACATAACATTTAGATCAATCCTGGGAAAATGTATCATTTGCCTACATCACAGTAATACAGTTGTCATTAACTGTGCAGCTACGAGGTACCTGTTACTTTACATATATTATCGTTAACCTTCCCCACATCACTGCAGCATCACTGTGTTCACAAAGATTAAGTGACTTGTATAGTGCCATAGAACTGGTAAGCAACAGAACAGGCATTTGAGCTCAGGTGTACCTAAAACCCATGTTCTTTCCACTAACTCATGATATTGTAGTGTACAGTATTGTGTGTGTGTGTGTGTGTGTAGGAAGAGTAAGTGCATGTGTATGAATTTTATTTTGATTTGAAACAGAGATATGCATGGTGATAATATAGTCAATGAAAATTCTCTCAGTTTAAGTTTTATGTTTTCATCTTAAAATATGTCACTTGGACACTCAGAAATTCCACTGCAGCTGTGTGATCAACCAATATGTCTTCTTTTCATTTTTTCTTCTTTTTTTGTGATGTTCTAAGCAACATTTCTTAATGTGCTGATTTGTTTTTTTATGGGTGTTTTGAGTAATTTTTTATTAGGTAGACATTGATATTTAAGAGTTCTATTATGTAAATAGCGATTTTTGAAAGCAAGAATTCACCCATGCATTGAGGACATCAATATATCAGACTTTTAATTGACAACTTGCATGACCTGCTAGTGATTTATAGCTCGATTACAAACTCACTGTTTCTGCTCTGCCAATGGAATTGGCAATATTTTTTCAGTCCAGATGGAGCATTAGCCTTGGCCAGCTGGTTCTCCCCATGCTGCCTCATCACAGGACCATACAGCAAATATTGCCACGTATGACCCAGTTCAGTAGGTAGCGTGGCAAAGGCTCCATGCCTGGCTTTGCCCTCAGGGCATATGGAAGTGAACCTGAATGAAATTTATGCATCCAAGATTTTACACTCTACCAAGCCCCATACAGTCATTCACTTTCCAAACTTGAGTTTTAGAAGCTGTTTTAGAGCAGGCATATAGAGCTATATTATGTATATGTAACTTGTTTTAAAATTTAGTTTTAGTGTACTATCTTAATTCTCATATTTTAATCATTTTGTCTTAAAACAATAATTTTAAACTTCTAGGCAATATTGAATGTTTTAGAATTTTAAAAGATATGTTTTTAGAGTTTTTAAAAATATCCTAGGTGCAGTTTTGATACATTTCAGTTATAAAAGGGATGTTTCTGACAAATTTCAAAAATTCATGGTACAACTTTTAATAATAGAGTGATAGACAATAGCTAATATGTTTTATACTTTCCAAGTTGAAATAAATTTTTGCATGTATAATTTGGATATAATACTATAATTTTAAGATTTAAGATTATGAATGAAAGGGAGATGGAAAACAACAAAAAAGATTATTTACTGTAAAAAGAAGTCTCTCTTTCAATATATTTCATATTATTTAGGTAAAAATAGATACATATTCTATACTTTTGTGAACTTTTAGTTTTCCCCCTAATAATTGTTTTCTAGCACAAATATATATATATATATAATCCATAAGATGTTTTTTGCATGTTAGATATTTCTACATAGTTTTCCATTAGATTGACTTGAGTAATAAAACCTTGTATTTTGTTCAATATTTGTATATTTGCAACACCAAAATAAAATGTAGAATGTAATTATATCCTCAAAATGTAGTTTTTATTTTATTTATTTTAGTCACATAATGCCACAGCAATAATGACTGCAAGAGTTTATCCCTGTATTACCTGGTAAATTTAGTACTGTTAAAGAAAAGGTAAATTTTTCTGTTCAGTATCAATTTTGATCCTGATTTTTCTAAGAAAACTGGTGGAGAAAAATACTTTTTAGTATCTCAAATAGATTAATTCTCTCTGTCTTTCTATCTGTATATATATATATAAATATATATATATATACACACACACATACACACATATCATCTTATACATATCCTATTATTATACATATACTGTATGCATGATGTTTTCCTCAATTGATTTAGTTAATATTACTTGAAATGTGAAGAAAATTGTATATGATGATGCTTGTCTTGCATAAATTTTTAGTAAAGTTCATTGTGTCAGTTTGAGTAAGGTTTTTAGAATGTGATTTAGAGCTATTCTCCTATTGAGAGCTACATTAAACTTTTATTTATGATAGGTACATTAAACTTTTATTTATGATAGGTGAGATTTTTATTATGAAACAATATGATTTTTCATATATACGCTTATTTAATATTTATGATTTTTGAAAGTAAATCTTTTTCTAAAGAAAAATAATTTTATATTCTTATATAAAGTGTAGCTTCCATATCATGAGTTTAGAAATAATTACTTATGTGCTTGGAAGTATATTTAAGTAGATTTTAGTCTTCTCAGTACTTTATTTATGATGTTTTTATCAGATAATGCTTAAATATTATTATTTTTTTAATTTTCCTGCCTCCCCTCCCCTCCCCTCCCTTCTCTTCCCTCCCCTCCCTTCTCTTCTCCTCCCCTTCCCTCTTCTTTCTCTTCTCTTTTTTTTTTTTTTTTTTTTTACTTTTGAGACAAGGTCTCCATTGCCCAGTGTAGAGAGAGTACAATGTCATCATCATAGCTCACTGTAACCTCAAACACCTGAGTTTAAGCTATTCTCCTGCCTCAGCCTCCTGAGTAGCTGGGACTATAGGTGCATTCTACCATGCCAAGGTAATTTTTGTATTTTTTGCAGAGATGGGGTCTCACAATATTGCTCAGGCTGGTATCAAACTCCTGGCCTCAAGCAATGCTTTCACCTCAGTCTCCCAAAGTGCTAAGATTATAGGTGTGAGCCACCCCACCCAATCTATTTTTAAAATTTTTCCTAGGTTACCATCTGGAGCCACTGTCAGTAGATTGATTTTTATTCTGGTTTAGATTGCTTTGCTTTAATAGCTCCTTCTCATCTGTACCCATTTATATTTTCATTTCCTGGGAGTTATACATTTGTATATTTATAGTAAGAGTAAGGGACCATGTTTATTTTGATTTGGTTTCAGTTCACTATCTTGCATTTAAAAAAAATGAAAGTGAAGGCAATCTCTTCTTGTTGAATTTTAGATACATTTTTATTTGATCTACTTATTACTTTTATTGAAACATAAAATTAAAATTAAATCTTCTGGGTTATCTTTTAGTTTCACACAGAAAGGGTCAAAATGCCTACTAGGGTATGAAATTTTCACTAAATTTTTTCTCTTCATAATTCAGTACTATAACCCATAGTCCTGTTGCATTAATGGTCATTGAAAGCACCAACAATCTAAAATGTTTACTATTCTGTACTTATAATTAAATCTAAATGTTTTCCTATTACCCAATTGACTTTGCCTTTGTCATAATTTTTCAGATAGGTTAATTTTAGGTCTAAACTAATTTGAATCAGGGTATTAAGGCTTGCTTGATTATATCATTACTGTTTTAATCTATGATTATATCACTAATATTTGTACTAGAAATTAATGTCATAATTAATGTTACTTCTGATAATTAGCAGAGGTGGAGTGTTCAGAGATCATCCAACCAGTGGTAAAAATTAAGTTCTAGTTACATTTCTGCCATTACCAAATTTTGTTATTAAGCAAACTTTTTCTCTCTTCTGAACTTCCTTTATTTACAAAATGAAAAATTTGGACAAGAGCCTTTCCAAATTTCTTTCCAATTATAAAATAAAAGTGTGACTTAAAATTATATTTTAAAAACATATACAGGAATCTTTAAGTCAGAGGCATTTTTGGCAGCTGGAAATCCTAAGTAGAAGTCAAAGGAGCCCTTTGGTAATTGAGAAAGTTGGATTTTATGAATTAAAAATTGTTTCAGTTTTCAGACAAAAGAGAAAATTCACTTTTTTCAGAAATTTAGTTCCAGAATTATAGCCAAAGACATTAAGAATTGTAGTCACTTAACCTCAGTTCTTTCATCTATAAAATAGATGAAATCTCTTATGATGAATAGTGTTATGATGAATTGTAACAGTCCACAAACAACAAACTATTCTCATTTTTTCCTGATATTTTCCTTTACTACAATTGTTCTGAAAGAGACTCAAAATACACTTGAAAAATGTTAAATATCATGCAGACATTTAAGATGTTATACAGAGAATACTTATCAGGAATTTGCTATATAGTCTGTTAAATTTTATTTCTCTAAGTATGCAAGTTAAACTAATATATAGCTATAAATATTCAGACTATGTAACTCAGGGGAAAAAAAACACAAATCCGTAATGTTAATTAAGCGATTATTTTTGATCACCTGCTTTGTGTCCAGCACTATGCTGCAGACTACATCTAATTAATTGTCTTCCATATAAAAGAAAGAAAAAACATGTATGTGTACTAAGATAATGTTTGAAAGAACAAACTAAATGGCATCTGTAATGCAACTACACATTTAAAGCATATTTTATCATCTCCACACAAATCAGCCTAATTTACTATCAACAATGAAATTCACTTAATGCAAATTGTCCACTTTTCATTTTAAAAATCCAGTAAAAAAGCCATTTAAAAATACATGATAGGATTATGCTAAAGCTGATTAAAATATATTCTTGACTGTCAACTTATAAATGTTCCTCAGCATCATTTGTACCACTTTTGTTAATTAGCATAGTCTATAGGAAATATTGTTGTCATGGGCTGTGTAAAAGCTATTCCAATCTTAAAAATGCTTGAGCAGATATGGGTGTTATGACTTGACCTTCATGTACTCATGCCCAAATGGCTGAAGCACAGCTCTTTTGCCTATAATGAATTTCCTATTTTATTAGGTAATGTGGGTTGTTAGAAGCGATACTTGGAAGAGGTAGCTACAGAAATCACCTATAGTGTGGAAACAGTTGCCTTTTCTCTGGGGTCTCATATAACTTTCAATTAGATTAATATTTTTTACACACTAAAACACACACACGCAATTATTGTGGTTGTGTTTTTTCAGTCCTGTTCCATTAAACTGTATGATCCATGAGAATATAGTTTTTTCCTGTGTATGTATGTGAGATTATGTGTGTGTGTGAGAGTGTGTGTATGAGTTTATACTGCCTGACATAATGCCTACTGTATAGTACATGTTCAATAGTTGTTACACTGAACAAGGTATCACTAATATTTTCTCTTTTTAAATATAATTAGTCCATTATATAACTTCACTCTTCACATATCCTGATGCATACATAAGCAAAGAAATACAGCATAGTATATAATATGTGACTGTTAATGATTATTGGCCCATTATTGTGGAAAAATCATCTCACTAGAAAATTAGAGATCTTGCTTCATTGGAACCCTTCCGCTAATGAACTGTGTGCCCTAAGGAGCTGCTTTTCCCTGGGAAATACCAATAGATTCCCAGAATTGGTATTAACCGAGAGAAGTGATTTCTAGGATCCCTTCTCACTGAAGTCTGAGTTAAGAATTTTTAATTTACATTATGAATTTTAAATTTACATTTCTTTCACTAAATATTTTATATGGTAAAGACTACTACGCACATATCAAACAGTGCTATGTACAGTAATGCACTTATGTATGTGTATATAAAGAGTGGTTGGAAGGGTGCTGGTCAGATTTACAATGGCAGCTTTGTGGATGGAAAAAGAGGGAGACAGAATTATATATGGATGTCAACATGGACTTTGTTTCTTCTCCTCTTTCCTGCCTTTTTTTAAATATATAAAACTACCCATATGAGTTGTGTAATTAAAAATGTACAAATATAAGAATAAAATTGCTGAAACATAACTTAATACTAGAGAAATAGGCATTTTTATGTTCCTTTTTTAATTTTCTAAAAAATATTAATTTTTCTATATGAATTATTGGCTCTTAAATTTATATATGGAATTTTTGTAATAAAGGATTTGGACATATGCTTCAGAGGAGATATTTACCTCATTTTTGTATTGCCTTTTGTAAAGCTGACAGATTTGGTCTCAGTTTAATCTTCTATAAAATTTATATGATAGGGAATCTAACATTTAAGACAAAGATTTCAAGAGGACATAATTTGAGGATAGTCTGTGCAATTAAGATTTTTATTTTTTGTTTTTTCAAAATAATTCTCCTTGGGAAAACAAAGGAACAAAAAAAAGCTCCTATAATATTGTCAATTCTTCTCTTCCTTAAAACTTTGTTGTAGTAGTTAAATCTCTAGCTAGTAACTACCCTTACATTAGACTAAATTCTGCCCTCAGATACCAATACAGAAATCCCACTGGGCCCAATTCTGCTATCCTCCTTCAGGCAAAAACTCCCTTTGAGTTAAATAGTATCACTCAGGTACTATATTAATAGGCACCATAGATACACAAAGAAAGACGGTAAAGGGAAGTTTGCTTGTATAGGCATGGCTGACTCAGGATCTTGAAGTATTGCAACAAATAATCTGTAAAGAGGTTTAGGTAGTTATAAAAATCTCTATCAAATATTTATTAACTCAGAATTTCTCACGAATATTTTCAAAGCTCTGTGTTACTTCTATTAGTGAAAGTAACTGTCAGGTATCAAAAGATACTCAAGTTATCAAGTTTTAGGAATCCAGAAATTCTTTATTTAGAAAGAATGCCATCTATCAGACTATCTTAGTACTATTTACTCTCAAACAATTAGAATAAACAAGTGAATGCAGATTTCAAATATGCTAATTTTTTTTAAAAAAAATGATTCCTTTCAAATTAATATTGGGGGAATGCAATATTTTAAACTACCCTCATTTCACTTATGGAATAAGATGAATTATGTAGTCAGGGTTGGCCGTAGGGAAACTTGGGGAGTAGGTTGTTTTTTGTGTTCAGTTATTTTTTTTTTCCCTCCTCGTACCCTTCTCAGCCCTGTGAAGAGGCTCTTTTTTTTGCACTGTCCTTGAGTTGCCCAAGGCTCCCAGCTTAGTGAGTGGCTCCCTGAGGCTTCCAGCTCTCTATCCTTTCCCATATCCAAGACTTCTTTTTCCTATTTTCCTGTATAACATCTGCATTTAGAAAAAAGTTCTTCCATTTAATAGCATAATAGAGTAAGTGAGATAACAAATTGCAAATGAAAAGGTGGTCTTGGTTGGAGCCCCCTTTCACATAGCAGTATCATTACCAGAGCCTCAAATCAAGACCTAGTAAAAGCTATAAAGAGTTACTGTTACAGTGATAAAACTATTATGTTTGTAGTTCCTCAAGCACACTAACATCTTCCTTATCTCAGACAGAGCCCTCATGATATTTTCTATCCTGAAGCACTGGTCTACCCCTATCTTACTATTCTTCCCTGGATCTTTAAATTATAGCCAATTTCATTGTGGATGATTGAAACCTAGTCTAAACCAGCATAAGCAAAGGAATTTTACTGGCTTACAAAATGGGACATCCAGGAGTATAGCAGGCCTTTAGTACACATAAATATAGGGCTGAGTCTTTATTATCAATACACGGTCTCACTGCCTTAAAATCTCAGCTCTGGTTGTCCCTCTTTTGTCTTTATTCTTAGGCAGACTTTTCTTGAATTGTTAAAAAAAAAAGGCAAAAAACAGTTTTAATATTATCCTCACAGTTGCGTTTTTATTGCAAAAAGCATGCCTCTTGTCAGCTTCTATCATTCTAGGTAGAGAAATAAGGTTATCTCATTGACTAAAGATTAGTCGTGTTATAGGTAGGCAGATGGATGAGTTCACAAGAATTACCTGGAACAGATTCACTTTAAAAAATGAAAAAAAAAAACAAAAACTGTTAATAAAACAGTGATAAGCATGTTGAAGAGGCAAAACTATGGCCATAACTGTTCCCAACATGACTTATCAAAAGTTATATGTGGGTTTTTGTCTATAGTCTCAACTCTATCTCTGTGAGAACTCAGCATTGTTCATTGCTGAAAACCCGGTGCCTGCCACACTTGATGATACGTATTGAGGAGTCAGTGAACACTTGTTTATGTAATTGTCTCATTTAATCCTGACAACTTAAAGGTATTTTCTCCATTTTTAAAGAGAAAAATGAGGCTCAGAGATGTTATATAACCCATTTATAATTATATAGATGATATGTTGTGACCCAATATAACATAGAGATTTTTTTTAAATGTTACTGAAGTTACTTTTATAATGTTATAGGTAGTAAAGAAACTTATGTGGATCTAGAAACTTTTATGTGTTTACTGACTTTAAAATTCCTTCATTATACTTATTATGAATCACTTAAGTGTCTTCTAGGCCCATTTAAATATTTGTACAGCTTTAGCAAATAATTTCCTTCTGAAGTTAGTCATATTTCACAATAATAATGTTAATGTTTTAGAAAAGCTTTAGTAAACCACAAGAACCAAGGTAATACTACTTAGCTGTCTATTTGGGAAACAGGTAACCCTAAATTAACATGCTCCCCTCCCTTTGAAATCTTGGTCCGAATTATATTTGAAGTCATCATAAAGGGACACACATGAGAACCAGCATATAACTCATGCTGGCCATTAGTTGGCGACTTAGTTGAATATATCAAAGTTGAATAAAAATTTCCTTAATACTTTGTAAAAGGCGGGAAGATAACCAATCATGTCAAACTCATACATGTAACAGCTAACCAAGCCATTGACCCAAATGAAAACATATGTAAAAACAAATAAGTAGCCTACCAGCCAATAAAATTGTTTTTATATACACTTCTGAGAATTTTTTAGCCTAAATATTCAAGAGTTTAGAGTCATATAATATCTATTTGAAAATCAAGCTGCATATTGTAATTATGAGTGGCCACTGATGCACATTCTTACTTTATAAATCAATTTCTGATACTCAGTTGTTTCAAAATGTTTTCTTCCTCTTAAAATAATGTAAACTATTTGGTTTAGCTACCTGTTTTTTTCTGTGTTTTTTTTTTTAATACTAATTATAATGAGCTGAATGTCTGTTAATAATCATTCACTTTACATTCCATATATTTGTCATGATCATTTCCATGATTGTTTAGGTTCTTAATGCAGACTTACCCCATAACTAGTATTTGGGACCATGCATATTTTCATTCCTACACAAATAACTGTGGCTTAACACCTAACCCATTACTCTATTCAGTCTTCTCTTGGATTTCATCTTCATGGCAAAAGAGCCATGTGAAGTTATTAACAATTTTGGCTACAGTCTCTCTTGGAATGTTTGTTGTCCTTAGGGACTCACAGCAGGCAAAAAAAAAAAAAAAATCACAGTCCCTTTCAGCAACCTGTGCTTTTCTGAAATATTGGCTTTGACAAGCCTGCAGGGGTGAGAAATAATTTTGTGTGTGAGGGTTTGCACTTCATGGATGTCTTTCTGAGTTTATTACCAGGAGGAAATGGAAAGAGAGCCATTCTCACCTTTACCTTCAACCACATGATTATATGACCATAGTACTGAAATCAGCTCTGGGGAAAGCCTATACTGAGCAATCTCTTAGAAACTGGCACCTGGCACTAATCTGATTGGGCTTATTGATATAAATATCAGTAACTGTGATAATTGGCCACCTTGTCTTTCCAAGACTTCTAATGATCTCTTACATTTTGTTTCTCTTGTTTGGGGCTATCAAATTACATTAAAGTTATAAGAGGAAACTCTTGGTTTCTGATACCAATATCTGCTTGTCATTTGATGGGCTGTAGGATGCTACCTCTCATCTCTCTTCAGAAAATCTGTCATAAGACATCAACGCCTACTGGTCTTTTGCTCAATTGTTCTGTATTCATGACGAGCTCTTTCCAGAGGATTCTGCCAGCCATCCTATTATGTGTAAACACCTTCATTCAGTCTTTCAAAAATAATGTGGTCAGGTCATAAAGGGAAAAATAAAATAACTAAAGGGAAAAGCATATTTAACATATGTTTAGACGTAAGTAAACTTTTTTTTCCAAAGAGAGCAAGCAAATGATATTTGTGTTATGTTATGGAATATACAGGCCGAAAGACATTCAAATACTCTGTCAAATACTTTGAAAATGTGAGCTAAGTTTAAAGCAGACAGAATATTTGAAGTAAACCACAAATTGAAATGCCCCAGAAATCTTTTATCAATTGGGCCTTATGTTCACTCTTGTAATAAAGAGGCTTTTGGAGTTTATATGCCACAGCCTAATAGGTGACTGCTTAATGGGATTTACATTCACTCAAACAAAATTAGGCTGGTAAAAGACAATGCAACATGCTGTAATGTAAATGGGACTGACGGCAGAATTAAATGTTTGTGGAAACAGGGCAGCAGATCTATCAAGAGCTAATTAGACAGAGAGTTCAGAAGCAGGCTTGGGAGTAAATAGTATCAACAAAGAAAGAAGGAGGGCAAGAATGGAGGGAAAAAAGACCTTTTGTGCAGGGAAGAAAAGGAACTATACAAAAGTTATTTAATTAGAAACTCAGATGGAGTTTCTCCCATGAGAAAAACTTATATTCTTATCTGAACCTGTTGATAATATTACGTCGAATACAAACTTTGATAAATTATTGTACCCTTCTAAGTGGTTCTTTGTTGTTATTGACTTTAATAGTGTTCTCTTCACATGGTAATTTTTCTAGCTGACTTCACTGTACCCAGAAACATTTTTCGGAAGTTTATTTTTAAAGTCCTAACAGAAAGAATAACACTGAGAAGTTTTGCCAAAATGTAGAGAGAGTTTGGGACTTTAGGAAAGAGAAAGGGAAAAAGTGTCAATAAACAATAACAACAAAGAACAACTTTGGATTCATTTTAATTAACAAGTGAACACACATAATATTAATTTTTAAAAACTTCAATTTTTTTCAACTGTTCACTGTAGTATTTCACTACAGTAACTTTTTCAACTGAGCCTTTGTATGAGGAAAAGATCTAGCTTTTGATATAGCTAAGAAACTATTTTGATGAAATAAATCAGGATCTGTGTGCTTGATATTCAAAGTAGTAAAGCCTGATTATTTGATTCACTTTCTTTTTTTTATCCTCAAATTCAGTCTTTACACCAGCATTGCATGGATCATTTTCCATTAAAAAAATTTAGTGAATATTTTAGAGTTTAAAATTGTTTTCACAGATTATAAGGGGTGATATACATCTTGTTTTACATGAAACCAAAAGTAAATCAGATACACTTTAGGATATTTGCATTATGCTAAGAATATACTTTAATTATAATAATCCTTTCAATTTATTGAGAATTCCTATGTACTTCACAGGACTACTGTAAGGACAAAGTGTGCTAATGCACGTGAAAGTGCTTTGAAAATGGTAGTGTATTGTACACTTTATGTGATGTCATAACAGAGTCTATGGGAGACTGTTGCTAAACTGATGGGCATATGGATTTTCAAATAGCAAGTGTTATATTGTGTAATGAAACCCAACAGTTCAAGTCAGACTGATTGCTTTTCTGCCTCCTGTACTACACAAAGAACTGTTCTGTGGACATGTTCTAGATTGTTTGTGGTTTGGTTAATCCGCGAAATCCATGGTCTGCATTACTGTCAGCAGTTAATGCCCTGAGATTACTTTATTCTTTAATGAAAAGATCAGTAAGATTAGAATTGTTTTGTCCCTGCCATGGAAATAAACTGAGTATGAATGCCCAGTTTCTCTTGGTGGAGTTCCAATCTGTCTCTGACCCAAAAATATAGGTGGCATTTGGCAGTTTGTCTACCCACTTGTGACAAAGACATCTATCTTGCCTGTTTGTAAAAGAAAGAAACTGGATTGAGTCAATTTTACAATAGGTGCATTTTGCTTCTAAATTTTCTAAACACATTCTCAGGCAGCATCCTCTTACTTTTAGTGGTATTGTCAGGGTTTCTTAAACTTGGCTACTTACCAAAATCACCTGGGGGAGCCACTTAAAAATACAAATTCCCAGGCACTTTCCTTGGAGATTCTGATTCAGTGGGTCTGGAGCAAAGCCAGAAAATTTCAAGTGACTCTAATGATTAAGGAAGTTAGCCAAGTTGGAAAACACTCATGGAGTGGTGGTATAAAATATATCCCATTACTTTCGTCTATAACAAATAACAAATATATCATTTACTCTTACTTGCCTAGAAATGTTTTTCAGATAAATGTGAACAGATTCATGGTCACTGAGTTACTTCATACTAGTCACATAATCAAATACTTTGTGTCCTTCCATAATAAATTAGGGTGATAACACCTGAGTTACTCCACATGATGTTATGATAAACATTGAAAAAAGAGTTTTCAAGAGTTTAACAACTAACGTAGCCTGATTGTTATTAATAACTCAGAGGCTTGCGTTTTACTCTCAGCTCTTTCAAGGAGTCACTTTGTAACCAAATTTACAATCACCTCAGCTTTCTGAATTTTATATCCCTTGCCTATAAAATGAGGGGACTGGAAAAAAAATTCCTGTGGTGCCTGCTAGGTTAATCTTTTCTATGGGCAGCATCGGGTTATGTGACAAAGTCCAGATGGTAGAATAGTCCACTTCATGGTTATTTAGTGACCATCAGAGAACATTATGATAACTTGAGAGTTTTGGCATTCTCTAAAATATAACTTTTAAATGATCAAATTGTTCATTGCAATGTTGGGCATGACATCAAATGATTTTTAAATATATTTTTATACTCTGGCACACAATACATTAAATATGTTTTTTTAAATTATAATTTTATAAATTCACCACGTGCTCAATGGCATAGGTTTTGCAGTCTGGGTTAGACAATTGATTTAAATATAGCCTTTACAACACATTGAAAAAGAGTTGCACAAATTATCCTCCTTACTATTTTGAAAGATAAATAGGGCTAAAATTCTACAATGTCACACATATAAGCATAGAATTTAAATGAGTAGAAAGATGCCATTTGATAAATGATGAAAAAATAATATACTAATTTAGCTTCATGGTATTTAATGAACCACATAATGTGCCATAGAGACTTCAGGGCTTTAAATGCAGAAATTTTCTAGAAACAATAGAGTTCAGCTATTTAAATGCCTGCCTTGTAAGGAGAGAACAAGATGGAAAGAACTGAAAGAAATCAGAGTGACCCAGATGGCTGGAACACAGAGAGCTAGAGCAAGAGATAGAAATGAAATGCTCCAGCCTGACTACTACAAATAAAAATTTTTAAAGTGCACTTTCACAAAGGAATCAACTGTTATATGAATGATTTCCATTTCCCAAAGATCTGTATTTGACTGGGTGTAGCATTTAGTTAGAAGGAAGTCTTCATCTGATAAGATTTATATCTTCAGAGAAAACATTTTGCCCATTGCACAACTTTAAAATTATACACTAATTTGTACAACATCGCACTATTATATTTTACAAAAAAAGTAATTCAAATAGTGCTTTAAATATTTTGGAAAGAGGGAGGCAAATTCATCAGGATCTTTTAAAGAAAAACAGTTATAAATGACAATAATGAAACCAGTAAACTAATTAGAATAGAGAGAAGAGAAAATTAAGATCTATGACTCTTTCAGATGATCTTCAAAATTATAACTATGTTTTTAGAACAATAAAAAGGAGAGGCTATCAATACTGCTAGGGGGGATGGGAAGAACGATTGCAGTTAAATAATTTCTAGAGGAATTTGAATTAATTTTTTTTTGCCTTATCCCACCTTAATTTCATTATTTAAATGTTAAAAGATGAAGAATATAGAGGGTACAGAACCAAGTATGTCAAGCCCCCTTTTTTGGTCATGAGGAAGTCACATACTTTCTCTGATCCTCAATTTCTGATACCTAAAATAAAAGCTTTGAGGGTAAATATTTCCAGGGCCCTCTTGTTTCTAACAGTCTCTGTTTCTATGACTTCAGTCTATCTTTAATTTAATTTTATTCAGGATACTTTTACTCCATGTTCTGCATATTTTTTCCACTGTGATTTGCTGCTTTGTACCAAATGATTCCATTGTTCTGGAGTCTAATTCAGGAGGAATAAAGTTACCTGACTGTAACATTCCAGATGAAAAATGTTACTTATTTCAGAAAAAAAAAAAAAATGTATAGATGACATTTGAAGCAAGTTTTAGGAGCAACTATTTTTAAGTTTAAAAGGTGATTGGTGAAACTTTGGCCTAATTTATATATAAAAAATTTAAGGTGTAGAATATTGATTTTTTTACACACTTGACTTTGGAGAAAACTATTTATGATTCACTTCATTCTTCATTAACTCTCAAGCAAGTGCTAAAGATTTTTGGTTTCTTTTTCTCAGACATTTATAGTAAATTAACCATTCCAAGGGGAGATCATGTACCCTTACCCAAGGCATTGAAAGATAATGAAAAAATTGATTTTCATGTCTTACCTTAAAAATATGTTGGTTGCTATAGGATAAAATTAATGAGCATGTTCTACTAGCAAAAATTGCCTGTGCATCTACTACTACATTTGTGAGAGCAAACTGGATGACTGGTTGTTCAAATAGGTGATGAGGTACCACCATTCTTTGTTTACTCAGTCTGCATTGGCATCACATTGTCATTTAAGATCTTATTTTATTTTTCACATAATTTAATTTCATTCTTCCAGGGCAGGTTTTCATGTTCTTGGTGAAGAAAATTTCTTTACATTGTAATTCAGTCTCAGAGATGAAAATTATATTCTAAATGTTATTTGATCAATGTTCAAAATGAATGAGTTGTTAGGAGAAATAATTCTTTTCTAAAACTTTCTAATGTAATCACATTTTTCTTCGACAATAAAGCATTTCCAGCCTATATGCAAGGACTTTTTGTTCCCTTTCCTCAAGTATTGTCCTTGTTTAAGTACTCTCTCTAGAAACTAATGACGGTATACATTTATGAGGTTCCGATATAATTTTATTGATTAAAAATCTGCATTTCAACACAAACAATAAAAATTATGAAGTTTCACGAACTTTTTGAAAGAAAAGTAAACCTCTACATTGGCATATTTTTTGAAGGAATATGATCTCACAGGTCCTTTGACTAATTAGAAGAGCAAAAGTTATGAAATTAATCTGAAGACAAAGATAGAAAAAAATTAATAGGATGATGATGAAAAAAAAATACAATGTGTTGGCAATGTTATAGGAAAGTGGTTCCCAGTGCTGGGATACACTTAGAGTCCAAGTGGGTCCTTAGCTTCACGTGAGAAAGAATTCAAGAGCGAGCCAACAGTGTAAGGCAAAAGCAAGTTTTATTCAGAGAATGTAGGAGACCTACTCCATAGCAGAGTAGAGGCTAGTTCTCCCTGCAGAAGAGAACGGCCTCTTTGGTTCTTTTGATTTTAAAAATTTAAGCGATGGCTTAATCACAAGGTAAGCAGGGAGGGTTATTTGTGTTAATTTTTAGAAAAGAACCATCTTTCTTATAACTGGGAACTAACTCTACCATTACTTTATAAGATCCCAGAACTGTCATGGTATCCAGTGGGAGTTTCTTTTAGCATGCTAATGCACTACAACTAGGTTATAATGAGCTGCAAGGTCAGGCAGTGGTCAATTTCCTTGCCATCTTGGTTTTGAAGGATCTTAACTTGTTCTGTCACCACATCTGTTTTTGATCAGGGTGGTTAGGGGCTTTTGACTTTGTGTTAAGCTGTGCCTGTACTGGTTCCCTATCTCAGACATAGAATTGACCTTTGAATCATAATGAAAACCTATTTCTCTGATGATAATTATAAGATAAATATATGGCAGATTTTTGAAAATAAAACAGGATCATTAAATTACAGAATTATGAACTATATCCCCCCATTTGCTCTTTTCCAACATTCCCATTACAAATAGAAATCAGCAACATTATATTATTTTTATGAAATTGTAATATTTCTTTATGTACTTCCAGTCATGCAAATAAGTAAATTTCAATGGAAATCTGACAGAGTTAGGCAAGGTCAGCAATAAACATTAAATTTGATATTTTATTGACATATTAATTGTGCAAAAGTTCTATAAAGCAAGAGAAATTCAGTTCAAATGGAGACATTCAGTATAAAGAAATTCCATTAATTCTCTTCTATCCTCATAATTTATTATTTATAAAATATTTACTTAAAATTAAGAAAATATGTTGCATTAAAACTATATGAAAATTAACATTAAATAAACAGGATTTAATTATTCTGATAGATTTTATTTTAAGATAATTTCCTCATAAAGTTGTGAAGTTTATAATCTGCAACATACATGTAAAGGAAACCATCCAAAACTTTTATGATCCTTGAAGTACCATTATATGCTTTACCTCTGACACAGATCCAAAATAGAGCTCACCAAATGTTATTGGTATTAATTTTCTGTGTGAGTATGAATGTTAATGGGGATTTTAAAGTGACCGATTATGCCAGGAATTGAGGCAAGTCAACATCTTCTTTCAAATATCACCATATTCTTTAATTAACTTGAGCTTTTTAAAAAAGTAATGATTGCTTTTCTGCTTTCTAAAATACTAGCTGCCAAATGTACTTCAGTTTAATACAGTAGTTTTAAGATATAATGAAAGATGAGAAGGATTATTTTTTTGCGATTTGCTGATTTCAGCTAGCATGTGCTGTTACATGGAAGAGTTATCAAATATGCAATAGTAGAGGAGCAAAATTTAAATGTACAAAGCCATTTTCATGCTAGCGTGGTCTAAAATCCATCAGGTCTACTTGATCCAATGTGTATTTTCTATGTGAAGTTCTAAGGCTGTGCTGCTGTTCCACTTCACTGAAAAGACCATAAGGCTTTCATTGTATAAAGATAGAATTTTATCCATCCATCTATGTTTTAGCAGAAGTATAAATTCAATTATGTTTGATAAAGTTAAAAGGAAATCTTCAAATTGTCCATTACCCCAAAATAAAATAAATGACCCTGTGCTGACTAGTTGGCCCATGAATGGAAGTAAAATGTCACTTACATTATAGCGATTTCTACAGTTTGTAGCTACCAGTATTTTATGGTACATTTTGTATGGAAGTAAAGCAAACAAGATTCCAACAAAAGCAAACCACTTTGTTTCCCTTCACATTTTATGCTGAAACATTTGAAGCACTGCATTGACTGTTTTTGTCCTAAAAAGGCTAGTTATATTTAATAATACTAATGGCAAATGCTGTAAAGAACTAAGATTTTCTTCAGTAAACAATCTAGAATGGATTATTGTGGTACTAATTTTATCATAATGAAGTCCTGAATGAAGTACCATTGTGAGATCTTTTAATTTGTTACTACTGATAATGCAATGGTTTAAAATAAAAAGTGTGTATCTTCCAAAATATAATCTGAAACATAATTATTCCTCTGTTTACTATCACAATTTATTTAATGCACACTCCTTCTTTCATTCATTTGGTAAATATTTATTAGGCACCTACCATGTCCTGTTCTAGTATTGAGTTTATGTCAGTATATAAAGGTGAACAAGAAAAACGGGGTTGTAGAGTCTGGGGAGGAAAAACAAATAATAAGCATATAGACAATACAGAAGATAGATAGTGTCATATAGTGGTAAGTTTATTTGATGGGGTGGCCAAGGGAGACTTCTCTGTGGTCTTCCTCTGTGGGTATGAGGCCATCTGTGGTATGACCTGGGAGGTGAAGAATAGCAAGCAGCCACCCATAAAAAGATAATTTATTGGGAATAAAATATTTCAGGCCTTATACGTAACCCTGAAAATGCAATGATGAGTAAAATGAGGCAGTGGCCTCAAGGAACTCTCAGTAAACATGTTTTGCTTATTTATTTTGGGGTGAAATCATTTGGAATCCATTAAGGTCACAAAGTCCCATGATATTTGCTCAATAAACAGACATTAAAATATTCAATGAATAAATTGGCATCGGTTTAAAATTTGATATTCACTATTTCCCCTTCTCATATTGTTGTTTATTAACATGATATATGATTTTATGTTTTACTTATCAAGGATGTTTAAGGTTCATAGTACTGGAAATGCTTCTCTTGATCTTTTCAAAGCGTATTGCAGCCCACTGCCCTTAAATCTCTCTGCCAACTTATTTCTAATATACCTCATTCCCCCAGCTTGCTGACTATTCTCTCACGTGATAAATAACTCTGCCTTATCAAGGTCAGTTGGAAAGGCCCCTTTTACATATCTCATAAATTTTAGCCAGGTGCCACTGATGTGAGATTAATGTAATGGCACCATGGTAAGCACTCAGGCTTGTCTTAATTATGCTAAGGTTGCCGGTTCACCGTTTCTCTTCATCTGTCTCCTGCTTTAGGGAACACTAAACACTATGTCATTAGATTGTCTGTTCCACAACATTGGCCCTTTGCATTTACAAAGTCATCAGATGGCTTATGACATAGCTTTTCTAAGAAATTAAATTAAATAAATAGTGAAAACAAAATTTAGCAGTAAAGTACCTGAAAAATAAAAGATTTTAAATTGTAATCAGCTAGGAAACATTTTTCTGTGTTTAGTAGTAATTTTCTTCTGAACTAGGTATTACTCATCTGATAATAGGACATATTTGGGGTTTGGGTGATCTCAGGTATGAGTATGAATAATTATGGAGTTTCTTTACTTTTAGGAATGGAAGTTCCTCATGTATACCATTGGGCATGGTCCATGTGCACATTCACAAAAACGTTTTTCTCTTTCTTCCTTCCCTTTGTGAATGACTAGTTTCGATGGGAAAGGGATTTCCAAGCCATACATCCTACATGAGTGTTTAATTACCTCATCTATTTTTGTTGAAGGTGCCAACTTACTTTCCAAACAACATGCCAGTTTGGTCTCTTGAATTGGGAATAAAAACAATCCATAGCCCTTGAATTTGGGAATAAAAATAGTTCACAGCCTTCGGTTTACAAATTTTTGATGATTTGTTTTGATTCTGCTCTCCAGATATTAATAGGCTCTTTATCAAGGAACAGATATCTAAAGTGGAATCTTCCCTTATTTCTTTAATTAAATTAAAAATCCTTTTTGACTAGGCATTCTGGTCAACCACAGGAAGAAAAAGTAAAAGAAGCAGTCAAATTCAAGACACTTGAGATAAAGATAATATTTTGTTTGTTTGTGATGAAATAATTTGGGAGAACAATGCTTTCTTTAACTATATGGACCTGGGAGCCACATTACAGTTGACCCTTTAACAACATGGGTTTGAACTGCATGGGTCTACTTATATGCAGATTTTTTCAGTTAATATATTGGAAAAATTTTTGGAGATTTGTAACAATTTGAAAAGACTCGCATACAAACCACCTAGAGGTATTGAAAAAAGAAAGAAAGAAAGAAAAAGTTTAGGCATGTCATGAGTGCATAAGATATTTTAGATATTGATCTATTTTTTCATTTGCTAACAAAATATGCAGAAGTCTATTATAAAAAATTAAAAATTATCAAAACTTATGCACACAAACACTTGCAGACCATACATGGTGCATTTTGCAGCTGAGAGAACTGTAAACAAATGTAAAGATGCTGTATTAAATCATAACTGCATAAAATTAACTGTAGTACATACTATATTACTATAATAATTTTGTAGCCACCTCCTGTTGCTATTATGGTGAGCTCAAATGTTGTGAGTACTTGCTTAAAACACCATGTGATGGTAATCATCTCCATGTGAGCAGTTCCTCTCTCCAGTAAATTGTGAATCGCAGTAAAAAGTGATCTCTCGCAGTTCTCGCATATATTTTATCATGTTTAGTGCGATACCATAAGCCTTGAATAACACCATGGGATCCATATGAAGTGCCAGTAGTGATGCTGGAAGTGCTACCAAGAATCAGAAAGAAGTCATGACATTACAAGAAAAAGTTTAATTGATTGGTATACAATATAGATTGAAGTCTGCAGCTACTGTTGCTAGCTATTTCAGACAGATATTAATAATTCATCTTGTAAACAGATGATGTAAACTTACAATGTAGACACATAAATACAGTACAGTACTGTAAATGTTTTTGTCTTTTTTTTTTGGAGATAGAGTCTTACTCTGTTGCCCAGGCTAGAGTGCTGTGGCGTCAGCCTAGCTCACAGCAACCTCAAACTCCTGGGCTCAAGCTATCCTTCTGCCTCAGCCTCCCCAGTAGCTGGGACTACAGGCATGTACCACTGTGCCCGGGTAATTTTTTCCATTTTTTGGTAGAGATGGGGTCTTGCTCTTTCTCAGGCTGGTCTCGAACGCCTGAGCACAAATGATCCACCTGCCTCAGCCTCCCAGAATGCTAGGATTACAGGCGTGAGCCACTGCACCCGGCCCGTATTTTTTCTTTTTATGATTTTCTTAACATATTTTGGCTTTATTATGAAGATACAGTATATAATACATATAACATACAAAATATGTGTTTAATTTATGGTTTATGTTATCATTAAGGCTTCTGGTCAACAGTGTGCTGTTAGACAAGTTTTTGCAAAGTCAATAGTTTTATGCAGATTTTTGACCACATCTGGGGTCAGTACCCCAACCCCTGAGTTGTTCAAAGGTAAACTCTACTTAGGCTTAAATATTGCCTCTACCATTTACAAGCTTTGTAACTTCTGACAAGTTAGTGAACTTTTTTGTGGCTCATTTCTTCTTCTTTAAAATATAAGTAATATTACTGTGCTACTAAAGTAATTTTAAGGACATTGGAAGAGTGTAAAGCACATGGGTCCAACGACAGGTTCATAGTAAGTTCTATGAGGGTGCTTGCTGTTACGGTCTGGACTTTTCTTAAGCCATGAGTTTACAATGCACTGCTGTTTGCTTCTGCAAGCATTTTTAACCCTATTAATTAGAATTGAGGGGAAAAAAAAACCTTAATGTATTAAATAGGTAGTATCACCAACTTGCTATTTATTTTATCAAAGAACAAGGGCTAAATATGAAATTAGATATGATTTAAGCACATACAACTAGATAATCAAAATACAGTCTAAACACTTCATGTGATAGTCTTGCAAAAGGTAAAAATTAATGTTTTATAATCTAATTTTTTATCATTTATTTATAATAAATCTTTATTTTAAAGTCAGTCACTGAGCAATATATCTAGAGTGGAAAATCATGTTTCTCTTTTTCTATCCAGAAATGGTGCAAGAAGGAACACTGTGTTGGCCAGAAAATCCATGTACTTAAATTTGTAATAATGGCCCTTGCTATTCAGTGAACATATGTAAATATTTCAATAAACCATGTGCACACTCATGTATGTTGGACCTCTAAACTTGCCAAGTAAGTCAAATATAGTGGCTTTTCTAGTAGGAATCTTTGTTTAATAATTGAAAAAATTGTATTTGACAGATAATTTATAAATAAAAACATACTGTTTTAAAATAATTGCATTTAATATTTTTGAAAAAAAACATGAGTTCTATGTTCAATGGATTTTTTTTCTTAGCTTCATATATAGAAGTATAAAATACTCATCTGAAATTCTAAAAAAACTTAGAATCTTTCTACCCAACCAAAAAACTATTTGATCTAATAATTTTATAGATTATTGAATCAAATCTTGAAACTTGTATTGCCAGTATGATTGATGGTAATTTCTGCAAACTGGCCCATCAGTCATATCATATAATCCTAGTGGCTTACCCAACATTATGGTCTGATGCTAGTCAAGTGACTTTATTCCACCTGGGGCTATGTCATATGGAACAGAGGACTCTAAGGTCACCACAGGAGAGAAAAAGTGTGAGTGTGAGAGAAAAATTCTCTGGGCCTGGAAGTACCATATCACTTCTGCTCACAATTCTTTGGCCACAACTAACTCATATAGTTCCACCTGACTGTAGAAAAGAGTAAAACACCAAGTCTTTTTATATGCCCAGAAAGAAGCAAAATAAATGGGATTTGCTGAGAAATTAACTTTGTGTCTGCCTACTTGAGAACTCTATAACTTTGTCCATTACTATATTTTTTTATTTAAAAATGATCCATATATTTAGTTATATGTTATAAATAAATTTAACAAGTTTTTGGCAAAACATGTATGCGTGAGAGAAAGTATAGACACACACACACACTATATTTATATTTATATACAAACATTACAGCCAGGTATGGTAGCTCATGCCTGTAATCCCAGTGCTTTGGGAGGCTGGTGTGGGAGGATTGCTTGAGTCTAGGAGTTCAAGACCAGCCTGGGCAACCTAGTGAGACCCTGTCTGTACGAAAATTTTTAAAAAAATTAACCAGGTGTGGTGTTGTGCATCTATAGTCCCAGCTACCAGGAAGGCTGAGGCAGGAAGATTGGTTGAGCTCAGGAGTTCAAAGGTGCAGGGAGCTGTGATCACACTGTTTTACTGGGTGATAGAGCAAGACCTTATCTCAAAAACAAAAACAAATTGTAAAAAGATAATATTCTTTTAACCTATGTTACCAATTGATTATCTATTTTCTATATTTTCTTACAATTTAGTTATATCTACAAATAAATACAGATTAAAACCCCCAAATCATTTTGATCTGTGCGTTGCTGATAATGGAAATTATTTTGCTCAGAAAACCTAATTCTGTTGATACATGCAGACAATATTTATCCCTCATCAGTTTTTTCAAATCTAATCTTGCTTTAAGAATCCTTTCTTGGAAGCCTTTTCTTACTTTCCTTTGAAATTTTTTTCCAGAAGAAGTAAAGATGTTATTATTATCCTTGTTTAAAAAATAAAAAGACGTGTGTGTCTTCTATTGCAAATCTCATGAATGCATACCACCTTAATTAGTTCTGTTTCCTAATTTTGGGGCCTTGTGTGATTTACTCTGAGTTCCCTAAGAATGTATCTGACCTATATGCTATTGTTTTAGGTTCTTGTTGGATGATTTAAACCAACCTGGTAATCTAATTTATTTTAAAGAGTGTAGTAGTAAAGTTATTCTCTTTTTGAAGAATACATGTAGTGTACTGCCTAGTGCATACAGAGAAATCTTACCAAATCCTCATCTACTCACACACCAAGCCTTTATTAGATACCTTTCATTGCATATCATGTGCTGTGTATTGTGTGGAACACAGATGTGAAAAAGGTAAAGACCCTTTGCTCAAGGAGTTTATAATATAATCGCGAAATAAGATGCTTTTCAACTTAGTATAACAACATCAAAGTCATCGTAAGTGGGATCATTAATAGCATAGATAAATGTTGCTGGAATTCTGAGAAGGAACATAATGCTTTTCATTGTGATAATGAGACAAGGATTTATAGGAAAAGACACATATAAGGTGGACATCAAATAATAGGTAACATTTGACACAAAGGAATACCATGGTCAAAGGCTCAAAGGCATACAAGTATTTCCTGTGTACCAAGAACAGTTGCATATGTTCAGCATTTAGGAAAATGGGATGTAGGAATCATGGCAATAAAAGATATGGGTTACAAAATCTGGTTTTAGCCAATCATGGAAACATTTTCTGGCTATAAATCCAGGCTTTATAAATAGTATTTTTGAGACAATGGGTCATTGATGAATTATTTGTTTGTTTGTTTTAGTATCACAGTATTACCATAATCCTAGGTTTGCCTTATAAACAGGTAGTGCTAGATCAAGAGTATTTGAAAGTTCTGAGTTTGAGTGAGACAAAACCTGGATGAGGCTCTGCTTTTCACATTGTCAGGTTTCTGCCTCAGGAATAAGTCTTTGAAAAAAATGGTAATGGTGAACTAGCTAATCTCAAGGCTTATTAAAAAAACTGGTCTCTTAAACTTACCATAGGACCTCATTTTACAATATGAAAAATACTGAGAAGAGTTATCTTTGCTAAACTTTTAGAAAAACTGGCCTTTGCCTCTCTTCACTTGGCTTCTGCACCTTCTAAAGCAGAATGTAAATATGTATAAATGGGGCAGCATTCTCCTTACACTTCCTGGGGCATTATTACTAAATCTACCTGGAGGAATTCCAGTTCTAAATGTGGAGTTCATATTTGTGAGATAAAGAAGTAGGCTTTTATCAGGAGAAGTCTTTTAGGAAGTGACCCTTGATTCCTTGATTTCCATTTGCTTGTTGGAACAAGAGAGAACTGAAAGTAAGAAACATGCATTGACAAATGTGAAAAACTCATTTTAGGAGGTGTGTATAACTTATTGTAATGTTTTTTAATCATTAAGACTAGGATTTTGCTTTGTAATTTTGGAAGATTAATTTTAACAAGTAAAAATATTAAAGATATTGTAAGGAATATCTGCCTCTCCCTCTTCCTTTCTGTCCCCCTGCTGCCTTGCACAAGCCTTACCAAATGGTTGGTTGAGCTTCCTCACAACATAAGAATTTCAGGGAAATCAGACTTCTCACAGGATAGTTTAGTGCTCCAAGAGCAAATATTTCAAGACAAAAGTGGAAAGTTTCAGTTTTCTTAAAGGTTAGGCTAGAAGTGGCATAGTGAGTGTCATTTCTGGCAATTCACTCTTAGTCAAGGTAGTCACAGTACAGCCCAGGTTCAAATGTGGACTCCTTTCATATTTTTCAATGGGGGAACAAATTTGTAACCATCTTGAATCTGCCATAGAGAGTAAACAATAGGAGGAGGAAAATGTGGAAGAATCTGAGGGGAAAAAGGATATATTAGCTGAGGATTAAAGAATGAAAAAGAACCAGCTTTAGGAAGAGCTAGAGAAAGCTGTTCACGTGCAAAGATTCTGTGACTTAAGCTAAGTGACAAAGTCAGTATAGGCATCCAAATTGCATAAATTCTCCATTTTAAGTTTCATAGCATATGCTAACATTTTTTCTCTAATGTCATAATCCTTATTTTGTTTTTCAATACTTTCTCATCTTAAGTCTACTCTTTTGGCCATCAAAAATGGTAATTCTGCTACAAATATCACAAAAATGCAATTTTATTTGCCGTCACAGGTAAAGTCTGGTAAATACAGCTTTACAGGGACAAATGAACACAACTCCTCAGTAAACATACGGAGTTTCTGATACAGAATAGGAATCTCTATGCTATAGTCACTAAGCACAAAAACAAAACAAAACAAAACACCTGGAGAGGAAACAGAAATAAGTATTTAGCTTTTTGATGTGATGCTTGGAGGCATTTGGTGTTATGACACCCAATTATGGATGAAGAAAGGAGCATACACACCACAGAAGCAGGAAACAAGGCAAGGGGTAGGGTATGAATCAATAATCGGTTATTAGACTTGGCCTCTTGGTGGACTATTATCTTGGTTCTTTGGCTCTTTGCTTGGAAGAATACAAGCAGGCTGGTGAGATGGAGTGATGGCAGACAGGAAGAAATTCCATATAAACAGCTTTTACTGCAGGAAAGAAGGAAAAAGAGAGCATATATTCCATGGAGAGGAACAGGTCAGTCTCCATGAGTGAAGAAAGAAATTAAGGATTCCCAGGTGGTTTCCTCTTATTTCCCGTGGCCTGATTCAGGGGAGGGCATGAGGTGAGAGCTGGGTGTGCCGTGGGATATTACTAGGTGATTGATATAGATGATTGTCAAGTGTTCTGTGTTTTCCTGCAGTCCTTCCCCTGATTGGTCCCCAGCTTCTCTGCCCCTGGGAACTGTCCTTCTGGCCTGTATCTGCCACCTGGAGATTTGGTCCCTGCCTAACATAAGAACCATCATGCATGTAAAAAATGTAATATGTCTTCCCAAAACATCCATGACTATTAATTCATAAGGTAAAAAGAAGCTGATCTTGAATATTAGAATTTGTAACTCCGATTCCTTGAATCTCATTATGTCAACACTGAAGCCAAAAAAACAAAACAAAACAAAACAAAAAAACCACTTGAAATTCCTGGGCCCATGTTTATTTGTATGGCCATAACTATCTCTAAGTATTTAACCTGATTATATTGAATTGAGTACATATAATGACATGCACAAATAATTTCTAAGGACAGAAAATCTAGACAGTAAGTATTATAAAAACTCATTTATGTCAGTTGATAGTATATCCACATGCTTTTGACAGATATGGATCATGAATATCAGCTGGCTTTCCTCATACTTAAATAAGTATGAACATGCATGGCTAAAGCTACATCCTGATTTTGTACTTTGTTAGGGTGTGAATCGAGCATACTTATCAGAAAATATGTTATTGATCTCCTCTCTTGTCTTTGTGATTTCTCACTGGCATCTAGTTTCCTGGGGATGTGGGTAAATGGCATTATGGTGAGTGGTAGTCAGGGTGATTCCCATCTGTACAGTTGAACCACAATAACATTAAAAGGACAAGTGACCTTTTTGAACTACAGAAATGTATGCAGTGATGGGTGACAGATCATCATTATTTTCTGAGAATTTCTTCTCTTTTTTCAGTACTTATTTGTGTTGATTTTTTTCCATTGTTTAATCATGTGCATTATATAACCAAAAGTATTTTAAAACCACATGTTTTTCTTTTTTGCCTATTTTTAAATTGTTTTATTATTGCAAAAAAGCGAAAGTGCTAATGGCTTGTTGAATGGCTGTTTCAACTTTTCATAAGGAGTTCAAGAATAGGAAGATCAATATATGTTAGATAAACAGAGCTAATTCTTTCTATGGATGTAAGGTTTCAGACAGAAGTTAGGGTCTCTAGAATTGTTTTGAGTAGTAATGTGTCTGATGAGAGTTCAATAAAGTGATCAAAATGTGACAATGTGAATAATTTATAATACTTTACAGAAAAAAATTTCAACTGAGCATTTCTTCTAGTTTATGGAAATAGAGCAGGACTTGGCTACCACCTATTTTTATAAATGAAGTTTTATTGGAACACAGCCATAATCATTTGTTTATCTATTGTCTGTGACTGCTTTCCTGCTACAACATAGAATTAATTATTTATGACAGATACTATATGGCCTGCAAAGCCCAAAATATTTGCTATCTGACCCTTTGCTGAAGATTCTTGACACTTGAAGTAGAGAATGAAATGCATATGTGAATTCACTCAGATAAAACATTACATTATTATTTCAAAAATGCAACTCTTTCATTAGATATGTCCCTGCATATTTTGATAGAAATGCTAAACCATGTATATCTATATATTTATATTGAACTGTGATGTGCCAAGTCATGTTGGCACATTACATAATAAATCAATGTTTCAAAGAGCTACTGTGATTTTGTTCCCATTGAGATCTTGATTTTTGCGCTGTCAAATTTTTATCCCATTCTTCTTAAAATATATCTTTCATATTAAATCAGAGGATCAAAGCTGAAAGTATAATCGAGACCAATTCTATTCTTGAAAATTTCAAGATATTGTACAGAGAATTACTGCAGAATTTCTTGGCTACATGATAACCTTAGGCACAATTTTATGCACCCCTTCCCATCTCTTCAACTTTTGTGAAATAACATTTATGGTTTCCACCCTCTTTTAGAGCATGTTAACTGGAAATTGTATTAGGCAGTTTATGTAGAGGTGACGTTTAAGCCCGCTCTGCTAAAAATATTTGTTTTGTATTGAGCATAGCACACTGTCAGGTAATTATAATTAAAATTATCCTGCATTTTGACATAGTCATCCCCCAAAATATCCTGGATGTACTAGGGATTACCTAAAATGATATTAAATAATTAGATTGCTATTGGACTATGTAATTATTCCCTGATGCCAGATCTAACAGTGCCAAGCATGGAAGATTTGAGGTCTGGCCTTCATAAAGAAGTGAGCACGATGATTTATTTTTGGTAAGGAAGAGTTGTATTTTGTTCAAGTTAATCAATAAAAACATCTTAATTAAACGCTGAGTTTATCTATTAGTAGATTGTAGTCGTCTGCTATGTATAGATTAAAATAAGCTAAGGGAAACTAGCAACTTAGACCTATTCAAATATGGGCTACTTAGGTTTTGTTTTTGTTTTTAGCTTATATATAAATTCAGGGATCTTTTTACCAATGGGCTTGATTCTAGTATTAGATAAAAATAAGTAGTAATATTCCCTAAATTCGTACTTGAGAAATGGTAAATGGGTAATTTCCGTGGGGAATTATTTTCTTTCTATTGCTATCCTCTTTTCCCATGTTCTGATTCCACAAACATTATGGTTTATTGAAATGCATGTTCACAAAGCAGCTCTTCAATTTAGCTTTTCCCATTTGATTAAGGCTTGTTGAGCAAGAGGCAACCGAATTTGGTGTTGTGTAATATTTTGGCATTTTTATACGCTGTGTGTGCACAGCTGTAATTTAGAATAGTTCTGACTAGCATTTAATCATCTGCACTGAATGTTTAGGCATTCGCTTATCTGTTAAATCTAGGTTTCAAAGCCCCAAACTTCAGGTATATGCTAGTTACAAAACTATGAAATTCTTTTTGTAGTGTAGTTCTTCTTAGTGTAGGTTCCTTTTGTTATGTTTGGTTGAAATAAATCAAAAGCAAGCTTAATACATGGATAACATCTGATATTATGTAGACAAAACTGAATATAATTTCTCATTCATTGTTTTGTTTTGTTTTACCTTTACGTTAATCTAAAAGCCTAATTTATACTTAGGTTTACTCTAGCTGCTGTTTTAATTTCAAATGTAGTTGTCAGTATTCTCTTTATTTTCAAATCTTTTGTCACTTTGAAGAAATATTCTGAGAATATTCCGCTAATGATAATAATAATCTTGTCACCAATGTTGCTCTTCAGACGAAATATGAGGCTTTTTCTTCACAGCACTTCATTCATGTGTGGGGTGATCTCCTAGAGAGGGAGGCTGTGCAGTTCCATTTGGAATCATTCTTCTCAGCAGCAGTAGTGAAAGATTAGTAGTTTCTGTAGGTAACTGTCTTGAGATGCTACTTTAAAAAATCGAAAACCTTTTTAGAACCCACTAAGAAAGACCCAAAAAAGAACCAGCTAGTTACCCTGAAACTGCTGGCAGGGTTCTCTTTTGTAACAACAGTCCTCATTTGATTTTTGATGCAGACTTTCCTCATAGAATGAGTTTCCATTCCAAAAGAAATGTTCTTCTGCCTCAGGATAGAAATATCTGATTAAAAGTCCTTCTTTCGGGATGGTTATATCTTATTCTGAAAGAAAAGATATTTGATGTCTGGGATAACAATATCCCTTCTTATAGTATTAGTTTTCAGAAAAAAAAATGAAAGGAATTTCATCTCTAGGCATAAAGTTAAAGGCAAAGGAAGGGGAAAGGAGAGACTGAAACTGAGTAGGAGAAGGGTGCATGCAATTGAAATGGAGGCTCCAGTCACTCAAACCATGATATGATTATTTTTAAAGAATTCTCTTAAAGGGTATTAGAGTTCAAAATGAAAATTGCTTTTGCAGCAGAGTGCACCATCAGGTCTGTGGGGACCGATTAGCGCAGTGGCTCTCTGTGTCCTATATACTATATGCCGCTTCAGTGGTTCCAGTAACACATAGGACATGGAGGAGTGCAAACTTTGATTCATAAAAGGACCCCATGTGACTCTCTACTGGCTTTGTATTTAAAATGTGTTTGATCATTTACCACCTAGTTTCAAGCTAATTCGTAAAGACAAAGTAATTGATGGATTAGATACAGTCTGTTTTATGGTCTAATCAGAGAAGGATTTTATTGCATCATGGAGTATGTTTTGCAAATTCAGTTTCTGATATCCCTTTCCTGTCTTTTTAAGTTATATTAATACGTTTTTGGATCTATTCATTATAATTTTTATGCTGAATGGGACTCAGAGGGCAATGTCATCTTTGAGCAGTGAAGAGAGAAACTGAGATATATAATATATTTTAAAGAAACATTAGAGACCCCAAAGCCAATGGTATAGCCTCCACTTCTCTCTTATTCTGGCTGAAAATGCTTAGGATAGGATCTATAAATATATTTCTTAGGAAACTGATTCTCTGTTTTACTATCATTAAGTTAGATCTAAAAAGAAATATGATCCTTGGTATCTTGATACAAACTTAGATATCTATTATATACATGTGTAATAATTCATCTCCTTGATGAAAGCTTTCATGACCTTTCAGACAGCATAAAACGATTGCCTTGTTTTCTTCGTTTAGCTCAATCATACTCCCAGGGTGCCACTGAGACACATAGAAAATAAGTATAATATATATATTAGGTTCTATAGATCGTGAGCTTCTCAAGGACAGGGGCCAGGTCCTACAGGTCTTTGTTTTGCTAAATGTAGTGTGCTGAGCACTATCTATTGATAAAAACAACAAATGATAACACATATTTACCCCTATGCCTCTACTGCCGCATACTAGAATTGACCTGAGTGGTACCCTCCCCACATGGGGGATTTTCCAGGGGAAACATAGAGCCACTAGAGGCAGCCAGCAATAATAGTCCAGTTCTGCTTTTCCTACGTATGTGGAAATATGATGAAACAGCCATTGCCACCAGTAGCTACTCAGAGTTTGTTTGAGAGAAGGAATTTATAATAAGCACACAGACACCATTTTGGTATCCATTCACACAGTAATTTACTGAGGCTACTTCTATTGCTTATCTGTTTTCATGTAATAGACAATATTTGAGTGTGAAAATTTTCTACACACAATATTTAAGGCTTTTTAAAAATATCAGATTCACAAGTAAAATATATGATAAAGTTAATTCCTATTGTACAATATTTATGGATTTAATAATTCAAAGGCATTCTTTTATTGAAATAACCTCCTTAATATAACTGTGACATTTTAAAGCAGAGTGACAATGCACAGTGGTAAACCTGTCTTGATCATTTTGACCAGGACCTCTGTAAAAACTGTCCACAGGAGGGTTGCTAAGGTACACAGACAGAGTCCTTGTCTATAGAGCACACTGTGTGATTCTTCTTCCAGGAATACACAGTGCATGTGCTTGGGACAGTTCCACTTGGCCCAATCCCATTTTCTAGTCCAGTGAGCATAATGGCAGGGTAGAAATGAGATGTGTCTATGTGCCTTTGGTAATTACTGAGTATATGTTAATGAAGAGCTTTTCCTTGGCCTTCCACCAGCACAGTTAAATATGACCAACAGGAGCTTTTCCTTCCTGAAAGGAAAGCCACAAGCACAGCTATAGAGCCCTGTCTAAACAAATTGCATCTGGATTTAATTTTGAACTAACAGGAATGCAAATATTCTCAAAAGCATTGCTCCATAGTCTATTACAGTTGAAGAGATTCTGAAACTGAGTCCCTTTCTGTGGAGACATCAACATTATTGTCAGTGTAACAAATTTAGCCAAGGTAGTAAGCATCTAATATATATCTTAGAGATTCTCAGCACTATTCCAGGCTTTGTGAACATAGAAAAAGTTGTACAGAACGTGGCCAATGCACTCTAGCACCTTAAGATTTAGCAAGACAGACAAGCAAAAATATTTATGAAACAATGAAACAATGAAAAGGTCTAACAATTGCAGTGGTATCGGAGAAGTGATTATTAATTCATACTAAGGTTATTACATGGCATTTAATATTACTATTAAAATCTTGAAATCCATAGTAAAAACAGAATGTGACAGAATTTAATTATGAAAAAGAAAAGGAAAAGTAGAAAAGTGATTCTGGTAGTCAAGTATTATTTTTATTGGTTTCTCCCCTCAGTATGGACAGTTTTAGAATTTATTTATTATGGGACATTACAAATTCTGAAATTGAGAAAAATATATTAAACATAAGATTCTAGTATAATGTCTTAATAATATTGCTCACCAGAAAAGAAATGTATAGAAATGTTAGCTTTTCCCAGAAATAATGCATCATTCTTTTTCCTGTTTTGATATCACAGATGTTTGAACATTTTAACATACTTAGTTTTAGGGGGAGTACATAGATACAATTTGGGAAAGTCCTCTTGAAAATAATTTTGCCATATCCCAAGAGGAACCCCTTTATTCCATGGGTCTTTAGGCATGCATATAAACATACAGTTAACAAATCCACTATCATGCCAACTAATTTAGAGATATTTCTATATAGAGATAGTGTATTAGTTTCCTGGGGCTGCTGTAATAATTTCCATGAACTGGGTAGCTTAAAATAACAGAAATTTATTCTCTAACAGTTCTAGAAGCCAGAAGTCCCAAATCGAGTTGTCAGTAGGGTTGATTCCTCTGGGAGCTCTCAAGTAGAAACCATCCCATGTTTTCCTCCTAGCTTCTGGTGGTTGCTGGTAGTCCTTGGCATTCACTTGCTTGTAGACACATCACTGCAATCTCTGCTCCATCTTCACATAGCCTTCTCCATGTAGTTGTCTTTTTTCTTTCTTAAAGCACATCTTATTGGATTTAGGACTCACCCTAATTCACTATGGTCTTATCTTGATCCCTATCTTAATTATATCTGCAAATACCTTTATTACAAATATGGTGACATGAATTTTGAAGAGACACTGTTCAACTCACTACATATAGTAATTGCAAATATACTTGAATGTATCAGGAGATTCCTGGAGTATTCATTTATTTCTTGCTTTATGAGAATATATAATTCCAGTCATACTTTTACATATGAGCAATGACAATTATAGTTTATATTGTATGTGTTTCACAGAGTTACAGAAAGAAAATAGAATGCAAAAATATATGAGGTTATTTTAGAATGCAAAAATATATGAATATATGAGGAACAAAAATATATGTTCAAACTCACTATAAATTGTTCATTATCATCTGAAATTTAACCCATCGAGAATACCTTATTTCCTTTCCATCTGATTTCCTATTCTTTATTTTTTTCTATTTATCCCTATATATAATAAATATATCCTTTGTATAATCTCTCTATATAATAAAACAGCACCTTGGCCACAAATTAGAAGTGTTTTGGGTATTTTGATTCTGTAGAAACATAAAATTTTATATGCAGAGAGGTTCTTTGAGAACATTCAGACAGAACTACTCATTTTTAAGTTGTCAAAGTGGCCTCAGAAAGGAGATGTGCTTTGAAGGCAAAGTCAGGATTAGAACCCAGGTTTTCTCACTCTGCATCCAAATTGAGTCATATTTGTTACATATACCTGGGATTTACTTATATCCATATCTAGGACTTCAAGCACAATTTCCATGTTTTCCAAAATAATAATTTGCCATTTCTGTCACCTTTTTTTCTTCAAATAACCACTGAAAGCCATTATACAGTTAAAACAGCCTACTGTCTGAATCACCATCACTTATCAGACTGCTCATGACATTATGAACATGATGAAGTAAGCTAATGCTACAGACCACATTTTTATTCTCTGTGAATTTGTAGAAAACTATGATTCAAACTTTGATCATCATTTTTTCCTAACTCCAATAATCTATATTCTTTAAGCTATAAAACCACACTAATTTCAAATAGCAGGACCAAATTAAGCCTATTTTCTTTTCTCTAATTCTCTTATCTTTTGTTTCTTGTTTCCTGCTCTACAGATACCCTCTTAGTCCCCTAATTTTCTAGTTCTCTTTATCATGTCATTTCCTTACACTCCATTTGACAGACAGTTTTATTTAAAAACAAGTAAAAATTTTGTTTTCTTCTATCTCCTTTAAGGTGGACATTCTATAAGATAAAATATTTTCAAGTTTACAAGAAGTCTAATGCTTCTCTGTTATTTTTTCCATTGATTGAAATCACACCCTTTAAAAATTAATATTCTACAACAGAGGAATAGTATTATTAATTTCTGTACACTTGAACAAAAAGGACTTAAATTAAGAATCCTGGAATATTGTATGCCCTTATTTTTTGTGATTTCCACAAATTGGTATTCATTACATTTTTAGATTGTTATTTAGTAAAAAACATTTAAATGAATTTCTTTTGCTTTTGTTATACAATATAAATTGTATTTTTAAGCATATTTACAGTTGTGTCCTTGTTTCTTCTTTCCAATAAATATATTCACATGGCTGACTCTTTAATTTTCAGGGATAGGAACAGTAGTCATTGTTTAAACAAGTACTGCTTTCTTAGGTTTGGGTCAGAGCATTTAATGAGCATTACCTGGAATTTCTCAACTTAAGTGGGTGAGTGTGTGGGGAGGGGACTCATTGGCTTTTCAGGTAGTTGTCCCAGAATAGATTTTAAAGTATAATTTATGAGGTAGAAAGAGGAAGTGTTGGTTAATAGATTTCTTAAACTCTTTTATTAGTTTGTTATTTTAATATCACATGTTCAAAGAAAATGACAAATGCAAAAGTTAGTATTGACATGAATATGGTGCATGTAGATTTTAATTATCTGATGAAGAACATTAACTGGGTTCTATTTTTCCAACTTTTATTATAAAAAGTTCCAGACAAAACTTGAAAGTTGAAAGAATTTTATACCTACCGACTAAAAGCTACAATTGGCACTTTACATAAGTACATCCATAAGTATATCTTTTGTTTTATTTGTTTTTTAATGTATTTCACAGTATGGTAAACAGATCAGGAGACTTCATTTGAGTCCTGTTTTTTTTTTTTTTCTTGATTTTCTTGGTGACTTTCCTTATGACTCTTCTCTCAGATTATAATTGTTTTAGACACAGGGAAGTTGTTTAATAAATTGAATGGAAGATACAAAAACTTTTAGTATTCACCAAAATCATATATGCCAATTCATGAATTTTGTATGCACTGAACAAAAAGTTGCTAATGCAGGTTGTAGCATTATTTTTATACCAGCTAAAAAATTTCCAGAAACACATTTCTGGAACTAGATTTTACTACTTAGGCAGCTTTAACTAGATGGTTTCAAAGTTCTATTAAAACTTGATTACTTATAAAGAGAAATGGCAAGTATTTTCCCTGGCTTGTTGAAATGCAATATTTTTTCAAACTTACCTTTTATTAACAATATATTTTTAAAGAAAAAGTATTTTAGCATTTTTAGGGCAATAATTTGATTTGATTTATTATTATTTTGGGACTATTATCTATATGTTTATTCTATTTTTAAGCCTTAGAAAAGGGATATGATTTGAGGATTTTAAAAAAAGGAATTGAAGACTATAATTTTTCAGTTACCAAATAATATGCAAACATATAATATGAAGATCTTCAAAGATTATAATTCAGAAGATAAATTAAGATTTATTTTTGTTCCTTTAAAATGCAAGCTATTATATGATAGCACAACAAAGTGATTATAATAAACAGTAAGTTAGGGTATACTTTAAAATAACTAAAATAATGGAATTGGAATGTTCCTAACACAAAGAAATGTTAAATGCCTAAGGTAATAGATATTCCAATTACCCTGATTTGATTAATTCACATTGTATGCCTTTATCAAAACATTACATGCACCTTATAAAGATATACACTATTATGTACCCATAATAATTAAAAATAAAATAAAAAAGAAGTAAGTAAGGAGAAAGTATGCCCTAATAAATGTTGGATTTTCTAAAAAACTAAGTAAATATAAAATGTAAGCTCTTTATCATTTGATGCTCAGATCAACCAGAGAGCTGGTGGTACTTTTTGTTATCACTGTTAAAATTCTGTGATATAGTTTTAAGTAATCTAAGTTTGACTTTTTGAATATCTATTGTAGATTCAAATTATTTTCTTTGGTTTTGCTAATATAATTAAAGAGTAGTCTTCAATGAAAAGTTTTAAAAGCAGTAAAACATGACAATATTATTTTGCAAATAGCATATAAAATTATTCAAGACATATTAATAACTCTGAATTTTTTTAAAAAATTGAATCTTTACTAATAATAGGAGAATTATAACTGTATATTTAATTTTTAATTATGTTGAAACTAACACCCCTACAAATAGCTTTGTACACAAGTAATAATTTATACACTGGGGCTTTTAAATATTGTTAAGCACATTATAAATGCCAAAATTCTTTGTAAACAACTTTTAAGAGCAGAATGAATTGAGAGCTTGTGGAATAGTGAGGATATTTTCCCATGGACAAATACTTGAGTCAGTGACAGATTGAAGTCTGTTTTTATTGACTGACAATCACAGTCCGTTAACCATTAGACCATGCTTTTTTCACATTTCTTCCACATATTCATGCATTTAATGAGAGTTTATTTACAAGTGTGGACTTTATTTATTTCTTCTTAGATTACCACAGTAGATAATATATACATATTACAAACTGCAAGGAAGTTTGTTTGTTTGTTTGCTTCATTAAGAAAATTGAATTTTATGTTCGACGCATGACATTGCATTTAGAGTGAATTCTTAACAATTCCTTGATTGTTTATGCAGCATTGAGCAGGGTAGTTAAACTTTTTGGTCTTAATGCTTATAGTACTGAAATTTTAGTAAATTTTATTTCTTGTATAAAAGCTGTCTTTCAGGGATATAGAAATATATACGTTTGAAGACCCCAAAGATGTAAGTTCAAGTTTTATTTCTAAAATTATAGAAACTAAATAATAAATAATAGAAATACTAAATATAAGAGTTGGGTTGCTAATTATTATAGATTGTTAGAATTTTATTAACTATGGAAAAATCTTGGCCTTGATTAGGAAAGGGAGAACCCTAATTACTTCATAATTATGAAACATTGTGGGCAAAGTGATGAGGAAGTCCAAACTTATCTAACATTCTATATCATGTAAAATTATACCAAAAATTGATCCAGATCTTTAGTTAACTGGAAATAAAACCCTCCCATTTTAGTCTTTCTGGAATACACAAGATTCGGATCTAAGTTACTACAAAACTGGTTCTTACAAGTCCCCCTCTATTCACACTCAAATATTATTTTGTGATATTCATTTAAGTTATGGTAATGAAAATTATTTTATCTGAGGAATTTACTAACATTATTAGTTCATTCATTTTACCCGGTTGTGGAGAATGCTTTGCTTTTGAAATCATGTGGAACCAGGTTGGAATCTGGGTGCTGTCCCTCACTAGCCCAGAGATACTAGGCTACTGACTTATCCTGTGTTTGATTTTCACTTACAATGTGAGGATAACAATAACTACCTCAGGGCATAAGGTAAATTAAATGAAGCATATAGCATAGTACTAAACATGTACAGTTCCTTAATAAATGTTTACTAATATCGCCTCCCTTCTATCTCTGGAAGAGATAAAAAAAAATACATGTATGTTTCTTTTTCTTTTCTTTCCCATTCTCATTTTAACAACATTGACCTATAATCTTTTGTTTCTGACTATCAAACTCATTTTCTCTTGACCTCAGTACAGATCAACAAGAGGTAATTGATGTGATTCTTTAAATGATAAAATGAGGATGATGAGGCAAATTATTTGACTCAGCAAATCAAAAATAATGCTTTATATATTAATAAATTTGCTAGTTTTAGCAACATTTTCATTTACTATTTCATGAAGGTGGTTGTGAGAATCAAATGAGATTAGTGTATGGGAAAGAAATCAATGCTCTTTTTGGTAGAATAAATATAAACAATATTTATTAAATGACACAAAGTCTATGTGAACATGCCCAGTAATTTGAAAGAGTTAACATGTTCTTAAATATAAGTTAAGCATCCTAAATCTGAAAATCCAAAATGCTCCAAAATCTGAAACTTTTTGAGTGCCAACATGACACTCAAAGGAAAAGCTTGTGGAGTATGTCAGATTCAGATCTTCAGATTAGGGATGCTCAACCAGTAGGTATGTATAATCTAAATATTCCAAAATAAACAAATAAAAAACCAAAAAAAAGCCCTGAAATATGAAACACTCTGGACCCAAGCATTTAGGGATACTCAACCTCTATCTAGTACACCAAGAACAGATAGCCTATTTTGGCTTAAAAATACAAACTTATTTTATTTATATATTTGCCCTGGGTTTCTCATTTGTACAACAAACATAATTGGCTGATTAGGTCAATTGTGACCTTTGTAGCATAATATTATGCAGTAAAAAGCTGGAATTAGTTGGAAAATGAAAATTTGCTGAATTAGCCGCTTAATTAAGAAGTGAATGACACTACCCTCAGCACATTGATTGACTTTGGTATATATGTATACATGTATAGTGTGTGTGTGTGTGTGTGTGTATTCCTGAGGAGTCGCCTTTCTGGTCATTGTAGTAAAACATTATTATTTCTTTTCCTTTTAATGATAATAATTAGTAGTATGACTATTTTCATGAACACTGTAATGTAAAACAATGAAAAGGATGGCATTGATACAAAATATTATTATAAAATATTTAACTATTATACCTCATTTAAGGACAGAAACAAATCACACGTGTGTGTGTGTGTGTGAGAGAGAGAGAGAGAGAGAGAGGGAGAGAGAGAGAGATGAATAGGTTGATATGTGTATGTTTGTAAAGGTAGATTAAGACGTAGCCCTATAATCATGAATGGATCTAAGGCGGAATGAATTTCTCTTTACTGGACTCTTAAGTAGCATCTGAATGTTCTAATAAAGTTGAAATTTCTCAGAGAGTACCTCTCACTAACAAAATGTGGCAAAATATTTATGATGCAATCTGTTATTGAAGTCTTAAACTGCAAGAGTGGTTTGTAGAAACTGGCCCTCTAGAGTGACAACTCTTGTGATATTGGACCTTTACAACATGTCCCTTATCCTCTTTTAACGCATAAACCCTGTGAGTCCTGAATTTTCACAATATTTCAGAGAGATAGGGTTGCTTTATGAAAGAAGGTTCGAAAGTTTTCCCATCAGCAGCATGCTCTTTTTCCTGTGCCTTGCTTTTAATATACATAAACAAAATTACAAATTCATGGGGAATCCTGTCAGGAGCTCTTCTGAGACAACACTGGCTGCCTGGATATTGCTGCCCTGAGGGGGTTTGTTCAAATGATTGTGATCCCACGGTAGAGCAGATTGAACCAGTCTAACCTGGCAAGCGGGAGCAGGTGTGGGGAAAACAGCACAGCAGAGTCATAGCAAAACGTTTATTGCCACTTACAGGATTGCAATTTTAAATAACGCTATTCAGGTTATTTGTTTCCTCTGTGGTGTGATCAGTGTGTCACATTCAACATAGATGTCCGCATTTTAACTTAATCTCCATTCCTTTGGTTTTGTTATTTAATGAGTGGTTTGGTATGGAATTAGGCTCTGAGCTGCAGACATCAATCTGGTAAATAAAATAATGAGCAAATTCTTTTGCATACAGGAATTGTTATAAATTTTATTCATTTGTTTTTAATTAGAGGCTGTAACATTTTAATAAGGCTTTGAATATATATGTGGACATATATGCTCTTTTAGGAATATACATATTGATAATCAACTAAAATATATTTTTAAATTCTATTGTCATGCACTGTATAAGGATGATATTTCAATGACAAACTTTATTTACCAGCCTGGACCCATAAGTTTATAATATTGTATTTTTGCTGTGCCTTTTCTGTTTAGTTAGATGTGTTTAGATGCACGGATACTTACCATTGTGTTACAGTTGCCTACAATATTCAGTACAGAACATGCTGTATAGGTTTGCAGCCTAGGAACAATAGGCTACACCACATAGCCTAGGTATATAGTAGGCAATGCCATCCACGTTTGTGTAAGTAAACCCTGTGATGTTTGCACAATGATGAAATTGCCTAAGGGTGCATTTCTCAGAACATATCCCAGTTAAGCTACACATGACTATAAATAACTATTTTTTAAAAGAAAATCCAAAGGGAGCCAAAATAATGAAATAATTAATTTATTATCTCAACTGCAGTGCAAATGCCAAAGATAGAGTGGTTTAGACCCTTGTTATGCCAAGTGTATTCTGCCAACCAGCAGCATGGGCACAACCTGAGATCTTGTCAGAAATGCAGAATTATAGGCCCCACTCCAGACCTACTAGATGAGAATCTACATTGTCAAAAGATCCCAGGTGATTCTTATGTACGTGAAAATATGAGAAGCGCTGGTTTTGAAGGAGAAGAGAAGCAAATTTACTTAATCTAATTTTTGCAATGGCATGGAATGAAATGAAAGAACTAATGAAATGAAGAAGTATGCACAAGAATATAATCATATCACAAAAGCTACCTGAGCAGGATTTGGAGATGTTCATTCATGTTAATTTATCAATACTTCAGCATTATTAAATATTTAATTTTTATTTTAGGTTCCAGCTCTAGTTTCATCTAACTTTTATTGTTTTCTGGAATCCAGATACAAATAAGAGGATTAGTGGGAAGTTTGCAGCAAGTTTTAATTTAACATGTTAGTTAATGGTCCTCGGAACTGTTACAAATTATGTGCTGTCACTTTGGCAACCCCTATCCATGATGTTACTCACATTAACTAGAATAAATCTGTAGACATTTTGATTCTAAGAAAAGTAAGCTAATGAAGCATGTAATATATAACTGAAGACTTTCCCCAATGTAAACATAGGAAGTAAATGTCAAACTGTCATGGATATTAGAAGAAATGTAAATGTATTATGCAAATTTTCTCACAAGATGCTCACTCGTATTAATGTATTTTTGATTATGTATCTGAGTGTCTCATGTCTGTAGTCAATGCCCTAAGGAAATATGGCACTTTTCAGCTATTCAGTTTTTACAATACAAATATCTACATTGGAATAGAAGCTTCCACCATCATACCCACTCACTTATTGACATCTTTGCCCCTTCATGCTAACTTCTTTCCTGTTATTACAGATGACCTTTCCATGCTTTTGATGTAGATCAACCCCTCCAACAATATGTTATCTAGTTCTGTCTTCTCAAAGATATTATCCTCATAATTCTCTCCTCTATGATGCATCTTAAGAATAAAAAATGCTTTGTTATTTATTCTATCTTTAAAAAACTTTCTTTGGACCCACTTTATCCTCTGGCTACCATCCTCTTTTCTTTCTTTGCCAAGAAAAAAACTTCTTAGAAGTTTGGCTAAATTCTACTATCTCTAACTTTTCTCCTCTATTTTTTCTTGAAACCACTTCAGTTAGTTAGTTAGTCATTTAACTTTACTATCATACCAAAATGACTCTTATCAAGCTAAAAAAAATGAAATCTTTGTGGCATGCTCAAATTTTAGTTTTCATCTTATTTTATCTGTCAGCAGAATTTGACATAGAGGATCATTGTCTTTCCCTTAAAACTATTTCTTAAGTTGTCTTTTATGTTACCAAAATTGCTCCTACCCTTGTGATCTCTTCAGTGTCTTTTGTTCATTTGTCTTTTCCTCTATGTCTAAATGTAGGCATGTTCCACAGACTTTAGGTTTAGGACCCCTTTTTAAAAAAATCTACAATCACATCCATCGTCATGATTTATTTAACGCTATATACTGATGCCTCCCAAATTTATTATCTCATCTCAGTAAATAGCAACTAGATTCTCCCAGTTGCACAAGCCAACCATCATGGAGTTATCTGTGACTTTTTTTCTAACACAGCCCACATCCAAATGCCAGACATTTTGAAGTTCTACCTTTAAAATATAGCTAGAGGCCAACCACATTTCAAGACCTTCATTATCACTACCCTTGTAAAAGTTATTATTCTCACTTCCTTCTATTATTGCAATGGCCTTCTGCCTGGTCTTCTTGCTTTTACCCTTACAGTCCATGCGTAGGATAAAAACCATAGTATTAAGATACATATTTGACCCTGATGTTTCCCTGCTCAAAACTTTCCAGGGTTTCCTATATCTCTTTGACAAAAAGCTACCAATGGATATACAAGGAACTACATGGTCTGACCATCTTTCTAAACTCATCTCCTTCCATGTCTCCCTTGCTTGTTTTTCTACTGCAACACTAACCCTCTTTTTATCCCTAGAACATGTCAGGCGCACGCCTGTTTCAAGATGTCTCCCATATATATAAGTGGCTTCCTTTCTCGCTTTCTTCATGTAGTTTTTCAAAAGTCCTCCAAACAATACCTTATCTTGACCTTTCAATAAAAAATTATAACTTTCTTAACACTAGCTATCCTCATTTTTGTATCTTATGTTTCCTTATTCCTTACTACTGTTAAATACATTATATATTTTACTTACTTACTGTGTCTGTTTCCTCTTCCTAGGAGGATAAGAGGTATTTGAGGGAAGGGATTATTTTTTGTTTATTCCTTGTTGTTTTCCAAGTGCCTAGAATGATGTCTTGTACATGTTAAGTACACAATAAAGATTCATCAAATGGATAAATTAATGAATGAACAAATGAATCTGTATGTGCTGAATACTTTTAGATTCATAGGCTGGTATGCTAGTTTTCAACAAACTTCTGCTGAAAGCACTTTTTCAAATAAAAGGCAAACTATAAATGTAATTCTTCCTTAATAGGAATTCAGTTTCTTACTGGCATTGATATTTTAAATTGGGTCATACGTACTGTCAATAGAATAACAATTTTTCATCTCAGAAAATTTATAAGAATTTTGTACCCACCAACTTGAAGCTGAACTGCTATTGCCAGTCCTAGACCATATTTGCTAAATAAACTTACTCCTTAGTTGTGGGCCAGAGTTTTAAAACTCCGTTGCATAATTCTCTCAGTATCTGGAAGTTATACAACTATTTACTTATCAGCATCTTCTTAACAATGTTTGTGTTAATAGTACATAATTTTGAGAAATGTAAATGAGAGAATGGGAGCAGAGCTTTTCCTCTTTTACTTTTCACCTCTCTGAACTGATAGATTGTGTGTGTGTGTGTGTGTGTGTGTGTGTGTGTGTGTGTGTCCATAAGCTTCTTATTCTTTTGAATAAAACAAACAGAAACAACAGGGCTATGTGTATTTTGGCTAGAACATGAAAGGAAGATGATTGCATTCATTCATTCAAATATTGTTTTTCCAACATGGAAAAAGAAATGAATGAATGAATTTAGATAGAATGTTATTTGAATATTTTCAATTCAGATTGTATCATTTCATATTTGTCTAATATTTCCTGTAACTTATCATAATGTCCCAAATTCAATATACAATTTTATTACTCAACACATTTAAATATGTGGCATTTAAATATCTGACAATCTCATCCATCTAGAGCAGAGCATAAATAATGAAGCAAATAAGGAGATTCTTGAGCAGCCAAAATTAACATAAGAAAGTCATTGAGGCTGGTCAGTGGCTTATGACTGTAACCCTAGCACTCTGGGAGGCCAAGGTAAGAGGATCACATAAGCCCAGGAGTTTGAGGTTGCAGTGAGCTATGATGACATCATTATAGTCTAACCTGGGTGACAGAGTGAAACTCAGTCTCAAAAAAAAAAAAAAATTGTCATTGAGAGAAATTTCAAACACTTTAATTCTAATAGTTTTCTTAGAGTTAATTTATACATTTGTTCATAATTACCTAAGGTTTCAAACTTTGTACCCAGATGGAAGTATAAATTAATAGATGTTTAATTTAAATGTCTACCTATAAAAGATAATCTTCATAATTATCTTTTATATGTAGGAACATTGAGAGCTGAGGCAAATGTCAACTGGTAGCAATTGATGAAATAGAAAACACATAACAAATACAGATGTATGGAAAAGGGGAAAAAAAAGAAAACTAAAACATTACAACTGATGAAATAAAAGGCAAGGAGTAGCTCTAGTATTTTTATTAAAAAAGATGTGGCATTAAAATAATTTAGCCCCTACCAATTAAATCAATTATTTTATGTGATTATTGAGCAGAGGTTAGGTTTAGGTTTTTTATTAAATTGATAATTGTATGCATATTTATTTTGGAATACATGTATCGTATCCTGTATCTACAACATATACCTTTAGGTTGTGCAACTGATTTTGGTTACCTCATTAACTGCATGTAAGCTCTTTGAAATTATCAGACTTCTTTACTATATACATACACATACCTCAGTATTCAATTTGCCATAAATAAAACATACATCATAGAAAACTGATTTCCTTTCATATGAAGTGATCCTGTGGTTATATATATTAAGAAGCATAATAAAATGCTTGCTTTCTATAAACATTTGTGGGTTACCTTATAAATAGGTTCAAAAATCCTTGAATTTTACAAATATAAAGAAAGACACAAGTCATGAAATTTCTGTTGTTTAATGCCCAGGTGGGGGCAGCAGCTTTCAGTAGCTCTAACTTTTCCCTGATTAAAACATTCTTGTTGTACCTAAATTTCTATGGGGTTTTAAATCAAGTTTTCTCCTTAGCATTGTCATCATTTTAGTTCATTCCCTTACTGTTCTCCTACTAAAATGGTATGAAGCTAAAAAGATAGACAAAAACTGTTTATTTAGTAATAATTAGGAGTCCTCCTATTTCAGAAGTTCTTTCAATTCTCTATTATATAAACACATGCACACACATATATATGTATATATGTATAGATATGTAATATATTTTACAGAATTTACTTAGTAATATAAGTGAGATTTGTACTTACCTTGCTTTTCTGAGTAGGAGATCAAAGTCTAATATTTTTTATGGTTGTCAGGAATATAATAGATTTACTTAATTACTATGCTTCATCATAAACAGTAACTCAAGTCAGTGAGTGCTAATAGTTGAATGAAGGTCAGTTGCTGGGTTAGTCTCTGTAAAAATAGCACCTAATAAAATTAGTAATTATATAATTACTTGTAGAAATCAGGTATTTGACTATATAATGGAATACCATCACTCCCAAATTATATCCATAGTCTGTTTAACTTTGAAGAAAACATAATATGTCCTAAAGATACTAGAAAAAAATAAACATATTTAATCAGGAGCTGCAGAGACGCCAGCTCCTGTTAGTCAGCAAGAAAGACTTCAATTATCTAAAGATACTTATTAAGAATTATATTTCAATAAAGCTGTTTAAAAAAAAAAAATAAGCAGCAGCAGCCAGTCAGTCTAAAGCTGAAATAGTGGCATTTTGAGAAACCACTTATTACTAATCTAACTAATTTGAATGACTACACTGAGTACCTACAACTTTTCTATATAATCTTTTTTAAATTTCAGAATATGATGGGGGTTCAAATGTTTTAGGTGGATTGCTTTTGCACAGCTTGAGTCACCAAAGTGTAAGAGTACCCATCACCCAGTAGTGTACATTGTACCCATTTATTAGGTGTTATTTTACCACTTCCCCCCTCCACATGCTTGATTTCCTTGAGTTTTACTTCTGTGTGTGCTCATGCGTGCTGATAGGTTAGTTCCAATTTAATAGTGAGTGCATGTAATGTTAGTTTTTCCATTCTTTAGATACTTCACTTAGGAGAATGGTCTCCAGTTCTCTTCAGGTTGTTACAAAAGGTATTAATTAATCATTTTTTCTTATGGCTGAGTAGTACTCCATGGTATACATATACCACATTTTATTAATCCACTCACAAATTGATGGATACTTGGGTTGATTCCACATCTTTGTGATTCTGAATTGTGCTGCAATAAACGTTTGAGTGCAAGTGTCTTTTTGGTAAAATTGCTTTTTCTCCTTTGGGTAAATACCCAGTGGTGGGATTACTTGATCAAATGGTAGGTTGACTTTTAGTTCTTTGAGGAAGCTCCATACTGTTTCCCTTAGAGGTTGTACCAATTTATGGTCACACCAACAGTGTGTTAGTGTTCCTTTCTACCACATCCACACTGGCATCTATTGTTTTGGGACTTTTTGATAAAAGCCATTCTTACTGGAGTTAGGTGATATCTCATTGGAGTTTTGATTTGCATTTCTCTGGTAACTAGAGATGTTGAGTATTTTTTCATATGTTTATTGGCCATTAGTCTATCTTCTTTTGAAAAGGTTTTGTTTATGTCTTTTGCTCACTTTTTAATGGGGTGGTTTGATTTTTTCTTGTCAATTTGCTTGAATTCTTTGTAGAGTCTGTTTATCAGCCCTTTATTAGATATATAGCATGCAAATATTTTCTCCCATTCCGTAGGTTGTCTGTTTGTTCTGTTGACTGTTCCTTGGTTGTGAAGAAGCTTTATAATTTAATCAAGTCCCATTTATTTATTTTTGTTGTGGTGGTGATTACTCGTGGGGTCTTCTTCATAAATTATTTGCCTAGTCTAATATCTAGATGAGTTTTTCTAACTTTTTCTTCTGGAATTCTTCTAGTTTCATGTCTTAGGTTTAAGTCTCTTATCCATCTTGAATTAATTTTTGTGAGAGGTAAGAGATAATGTGGTGACCTGGGTGGAATATGAGAGAGAATTGAAGAATTGGACTATAACTCCAAGAATGTAGTCTCTAGATTTGGGAAAAACTTCTTACTTTGAGGCAATATAGGTAGATACCTTCTTTTTAAGTATATCATAATTAGGAATCACATATGACATGGCCACCATGACAGTGTGGTGAGACTACATTTTATAGTTTACAGAATAAAATCTCAGTCATTTATTATAGCCGTGATATATACTAAGTATGTACTTTTTCTAGAGAAGAGCACTAACGTAAACAAAGTACATACTGTTTCTAGCGGACACAATAAGTTGTGTTTAGTAAAGCCCAAACTAACAAAATGTCATGTAGATGTATAAAGCTGTATCACATGGAACCTTTAAACAGTATTATACATTAATCCAAAAATTGGGGATTGGCTCAAAGTTTATCCAAATCAATTCTTTGATTTTGATCATTAAGTAGACACTAAATGAATTTTTATTTTATTGAATTGTTGGCCTACACTTTAAAATATCTAAAGTATGTATATTATAGATTTTTAATCACAGAAGTAAAAACAAAATTCAAGCCATGCAGAAGTATATATTATTAAAATTTCAAATTAACTCCTCTAGTTTACTTAAATCTCAAACCCTAGTGTTTTAATTGTATTTGGCAGGCTTACTATTTAAAGGGATCCTTAGATTAGATTTCCTTTATGTTGAGGAAGTCCTGTATTTTAACAGCTTTAATGAGGTATAATTTATATATGATAAAATATACCCATTTTAAGTGTTCAAATTAATAAACTTTAATAAACTTACAGAGTTATGCAACTATCAAGGTAATCTTGTTTTAGAACAGGATTTCTATCACCATAAAATTTTCCTTATGTGCATTTGCAATCTAGTTGTATACTATATGTAGTCCCAGGCAACCACCTATCTACTTTCTCTATAGATTTGCCTGTTTTGAAAATTTCATTATTTTAATTTGAATATATGTTTGTCTTTTGTGTCTGGCTTTCTAAAAAAAAAGAATACTGTTTTTGAGTTTAATTCATGTTGTAGCATATATATTATTATTTTGTCTCTTTTTATTATTGAATAGCATTTCGTTGCCTAGATATATCACACTTTGTTAATCTATTTACCATTTGCAGGACATTTGGATTGTTTCTACTTGGGGCTATTATAAATAAAGCTGCTTTAAACATTTTTTCCAAATCTGGTCATGTCACCAGGATTCACCTACTATATAAGCTGAAAACCTGAGGTTATCCTTAACTCCTTTACCTGTCTCAGCTCACTAACCTGTATTCTCTGTCTTAGATATAGCTTTGGGAAGATCAGAAGCAAAAGCATCCTTCTTGTTATTTAAGTCTCCATTTAAGAGTCTCCCCATCAATACAGATTTGTTCTCTCTCACTTATCATTACCAGATGTTCCTTTTTTATTTATTATCTTTGCCCACTTCCCAAAATGAATGAAAGCCCCATGAGAACAAAGCCCTCTCTATCTCATTCATTATATGATCCCTGTGCTTTTCATAGTAGATGCTCAGTAAATATGTCAGCAAAATAAATACAAATTTTGTTCTTGGCCTTTCGGGTTTTAAAAAGATACATGAGAAATCTAATCATATAGGAAGTAAAGAAACGGTGCTACTATCTACATTTGCATTCAAGATTTCCGTCCCTAGTGCCTTTCTTCCTATTATTTTATTTTCTTGAATTCTTATTCCTCATCTGCATATTTCTAATACCCTTCAAGACCCAGTTTGAATATTGCTTTCTTCATAAGTCTCTTTTTGTTCCTAAAGCTGTCAATTATTTCTCATCTTCTGCACACCACTGACATTTTAGTTGCATCTTATGACATATCTTTCTGTCTTACATTTATCTATATTCCCTATATTCTTACACCAACTTGGAAGCTCTTTGAGGGTAGTGATTTCATCTTATTCTACTTTTCATCTCCAACAAACTCAACTGAATCTTTCATTTAATTATGTTCAATACATATTTGTTGAATAAATGAAATGCAATGTTGATTTCTGTCATGAAAATGTAGATAGTATCCTCTTTTTTTCTTCAGTAGGAATAGTATACTCAATGAATATATTTTACCTCTTGTACATCATGTAGCCACATTCAAGCTGCTTAAAATGAAATATTAATCCAGTTAATCTGAGCTTTTAAAACAAATTAATTTGCAGTTCTCATCTTTGCTGAAGTGGTCTTAATAACATAAATTAATCCTTTTATGTCAATTTTGTTTGACTGTTGCATTGGAGAAACATATGAACAGTAATTTTCATATTCAGAGCATGAAGAAGAACCCAGAAAGATCAGTTACTCTACATTGATATAGCTCTTGGAGACAACAGATATCTAAACTAGCCCCCATAAAGGATCACATATTAACTTTTAAAGGCTCTCCTATGGCTGTTAAAGGAACACTGGCGGTGCAAAGCCTGTTGACTCAGGATGCCTATATCCTATGAAAGTGACATCCCTACAGTTAGCTCAGCCATGGAAATGATTTAAAATATATTATCTACCTCTCAATTTTTCTCTTACCTCCTTTTGTGTAAATAGACAGAAGGAAGGGAAATATCTAAGAGAGCACAAGAGGAGCAGAAAGCTCTTCTGGGCTCTTTCTGTTTCCTTGACAAGCTTGCCTAAGCAAGGTGAGGGTTAGGTTTTAAGATTGGCAGCATAATCCAGATTTGTCTCTGAATAGGAGCAGTTGTGGTTGTTTCCTTAAACTCTTGAAAATAGCAATTGATGTGAGACCTTCATACCATTCTTAGGATGTTTTTGCATAATAGGAAACTTACTTGTGTTTCTGTGATGTAATTTCACCTTTTTCAATGAAATTAAACCTCTCAATTTCATCCCAGTGTTGCTTAGAAATGTATCGGAGGATTTCCCTGACAACATGAACAATATTAGTCTATATCTGATATAACCTCTTATAATTTATAATATATGACAATAGCACAGGGAAGGACTACTTATGATTTTTGAGTTATTCATTTACCATTATAGGATAATTTACATTCAATTATTAAAATTATTTTTCAAAACTAAGCAGAAGGAAAATATTTGTGATACAGTATTAAGAGAAAATGCAGATTATCAATTTTTTTATTCAATATGATCAGTATTTTACAAAGTTTTTGGCACATATACATCCACACTGACAACACATACTCAAAAGAAAATATACCAACATAGTACTAGTCAGGAGGAAGATTTATAAATGATTTTTATTTTTTCCAAATCCTTTTGCAGATTTTTAAAAATTTTCTATAATAAGCATCTATTTCCCTTATAATTAGGAAAATGTTATTTTTAAAAGATGACTAGTTTTTCAGCACATATTTACTGAAATAATTTATAGACTTTTGAGGTTATATTAGGTCATTAAATATGAAGTGTCCAATTTCAAATCAAATGTGTAGTTTATTATATCTCAAACAAGAAACAGTACAATTAATCAAAGTATGTGCCTAAACTGTTGACACAGTTTTGCCATCTTAACAGTAACTCGCTATGCCAGCAGCAAAGTCTGGAGAGAAAGTGGCTATGAAATAGCAAATAGCATTTTCCATAACTTGTTGAGATTTGAATATTTTTCCTTGCAAGAGGTGGTTCAATGCCTGGAAGAAGTGGTAGTCACTTGGTGCAAGGTTTGGTGAATTCATGGATGACAGAGAGTTTCTAAGTCCAGCTTCTGTAGCTTGAGCAGTGTTGTTTGTGTGACATGTGGTCCAGCGGTATCTTGCAAGAGGATTGGCCTATCTCCATTGACCAATCTCAGCTGCTTACTCAGAAACATCCTCATCATTTCATCCAATTGGTTGCAGTATATATCTGGTGTATTGAGTAACCAAGTTTCATGAAGCTGTATTAGATAATACCAGCTCTGAACCATCAAACAGACACCGTTAGCTTTTTTTGATGAATATTTGGTTTTGGACTGTGTAACAGCACTTCATCTTTATCAAGCCATTGGGCTAAATACTTGGGATTGTGAAAAAGAATCCACTTTCTGTTGATATTGCAAGCTGTCTGCACTGCCTTGGTTCTATGGTGGAACTCATATTTGAAAATAACACAAAATTTTTACTTATCCATGGTTTTATAATAATTGCTCTAAAAAATTTGAAAGATAATCACAAGCCAAACTGTGCATTTGCAAGACTGAGGATGTACCTTCACAATAAAAATAAAACAAGAAGTATCAGAGATATCAACTGTCAAATTTAGTACTTCAGTAAATCAGACATTTCATAATATTATGTTTCTGGAGTCAAATGATCTTGATTTAAATCCTGTGTCTACATTAGTATAATTTAATCTTGGGCAAGTCCCTTAACATCTATAAAAGAGAGATAATAGTAACCCAACTTCATTGGATTGTTGTGAGGATTAAATTAGGAAATACATGTAAGTCACTTATAAAAATAAGTGCCTGACACATGGTAAGTTCTTAATGTTAACTATAACATGTTATCATCATATAGAGAAGGGAGACAGACACAAAAATTTAAAGCATTCATGTAATAATGCATGTTTGCAAATGATTAAGCAATACCAATAAACAGTGATATATAAGTACAGGAGGTGAAAATGGGGAAAGATCATTGGGATCCTCAGGGAAGGTTTTGGAAGAATTAAAACTTAAACCAGATTGTAAAAGATGGATACAATATGAAAAGGTATTTTCTTTGACTTTAATGGAGACTCAAGGTGAGAGGAGTACTAAAGCATGAGGGAAATGATACAGCTTGAGGGTGGGAAATTACCAGGGTTAAACAAAAGACATAGGGTGAAATATAAGGTTGCTAGAAAAATATGTTTTCTACCAATCTGCTTTCTTTTCAGAGCTTGAAAATGAAAACAGGTTAAGATGGGTGTGGTGGTTATAAAGCAGAAATTATTTTCTCAGTGGACCCCCTCCACTTTTTACCTTTTTAGTAAATTCTGATCACAAATTCTGCCTTCTGGAGTTTCCAAGTCAAGATCACAGTTGTATGTCTTGTCAGAATGCTTCAGACATGACTTGTGAATTTCACTTTATGTCAAATTCTAGAGTAAAACCCACAGTTTTGTCTGAGACCTCTTCAATGTTGCCTTTGGAAACTAGTGAAAAAAAATGATGGATAAATGAGATCGGTATACACTGAAAAGAAAAAGGGGAGTTTTATTATTTACTTTCTTCCACATACCTCACAAATTTTTTGTTCAGAATGCAAAATACTTTTATTAATATGCTCATTGTTCATTATTCATGAATTACATTATACCATTTTCTTTTTCCTCCTATTTTTCCTTTATCATGTTGAAACCATAGGTTTTTCCATTGCTAGCACCTCCCCTGGATGATTGTGTACATAATCAATATTGAGTAGATAGTACAAAATATTGATTTTAGAATGCTTATACTAAATTAACTTAAATGCCATGTTCCATTCTAATGTTTTCAACATGCACCTTTCGTCACACATACAGAGCTTTTGCTAACTATAGTAAGGTTGATGAAGAAGCTACTTGAAGGAATTAGAGATCATTAAGATCATTTTTATAATTGCTTATTGGATCCCAATTGCTGGTGAAAAGTTGTGGTTTTTGCTGGTGCTTGTTTTTTCTGCTTTTCTTGTTCTTTATACTGAGGAATCTGGTTCAATAGCTATTATTTCATTCCCTAGTTAGTGGCATCATTTGAAATCTTATATGATTTCTGCCCGAATTCCAGGGCCCAGAAGGTAAATAATGTGGGTATGACTCACAGAACTGAAATTCAGAGTGCCTACTACAGTAATGCCAGATTGCCTGAAAATTATAATATTCTGTAGTAGAAAAATAATCATCTTGGAAATATATTCATTCTGGTGGAATTTGAAGAAACCTGAAGTTCCTCTAGTTCATCCTATGAATTGATTCTGATGGGTACAGTTTAATCTACTTCAGGCTTTCAACTGGCATTTTAACCATCAATTTACTTTTCTTTTGATTTTTTAAAATAAAATTTGAAAATGTTATTCTTATTCATGAGTGTTGCCAATACTGTGACATTATGGTTGTTACTTTACCATACAAGTCCTATTCTACATTTACTGTAAAAAAAATCAGTCACAAAAGAATAACTTTAGAAGATCTGGTTACTTTCCTATATCTTTTGTGTATTGATGCTGATGCCCCAAGACTAACAAAAAGCTATAAACTCACAAACATGATAAGATGAGAGGATTTTCTTCTTCCTTACATGGTGATATAAGGACATTAAGGCAGACATGAGTTTGCTGTGACAAAAAATTAAATTTCCTCTTATCTCACAGAATTACCTTCACCCTTCTGCTAGAAATAATAACCTCCAAAATATGGTTCTTATATTTTGAAATAAAAGGCTTCACCTTTACATCAGTTGAATGCCTCCTAAGTGGCCACGGTCTGCCAGATGCATGGCTTACCAATCTGGTCACTGCTCTTTAAAATTTTTTTTTGAATATTTTAAAATAATGAAACTACATTAGCTTCTAAGGAAGAACCGTTCTGTGCCATTGATTAATTGGCATTGATAAATAAGCCACATTAGTATTACAAGAAAATGGCATAACAGATTGATGTCAACTCGAGCTCTCTAGGAATAAAGCTGAAGTGAACTCAGCACACCATCTGGAAGAGACAATAAGAGGTGGCAAATTTCATGCGATGGGGAAAAGGGGAGGGTGCTTTTCAGATGCCACATATCTGAACTGACACTTTGATGTGTTCAAGTGCAATCTCCCCTGTCAAAATATTTCTTTCTTTAGCCATACTAGGTCTAATGTAATCAGACCACAGTGTGGAAGGCTGCCATATCCTCTTAGGTGAGATTTGTCTTGGAGTAACAAGCTGCACAGCTTCCAAATTGTAGTGCCACAATGTAAATGATAAAGAGAAAAAAAAAAACAAAACATGCAATATTAGCTTATATTAAAATTTACAAGCTGCTATGCCACCTTTAATAGGAATTTGATAGTTCTCTGTAAACACTTGTTTTTTGTTTGTTGGTTTTGTAATTATAGTAATACTTTGTAACTGAATGGAGATTGTCTGTTTGTTATTTTGAATAGACAAAACTTATAAATACACTTTCACTTATTTTTCCCTGCTTAAGATTAATCTATTTTCCCACCTCTCCCTAGAAATTTCTACCAATAAGGGCAAGTTTATGGGCTAATGGTCTTGATTGATTTAAGGAAACTTCTTGAGATGAGCAATTATGTTTATTCTTATTAATATTATTACCATTATCTTTATTTTCATGGAGATTTATAACTTTGTATATATTTTAATAAGATTTTCAGTAGTTTCATGTGTCTGTACTACATGAATTTTAGAATAAAGTTACTAAATTGAAATATTTTAGAATTATAGATAGATCTCAACTACTTGATCAAATCAATAAAATGTTGTGCATCTTTTATTTATCAGTACTTTCTATTCCCTAACAAAAATGTTTTTCTTAATATAATTGGAAAAATTATATACCTTGAATCTGATTTAAATGAGGTTTATGAAATTGAAATTTGCTGGCCAAACATCTTATTAAATTTAGATTAAATTTTGTTTAATTAGAAAATTTAAAATCAATATTATAATTTATATTTTAATCTATAGCATATAAAATTTCTTAGTATAAAAAGTTTATGGCTTGAAAATCATACTAAAATAATTTTTCTATTCATTCACAGAATTATGACTTCTATTTTTAGTAGACTCATTTGTATTGACAAATTTTTGGCCTTTATTGTTTATACAATATCTTTAGATTATCTTGTTATTAATAGTATGTTGAGTCTGTTCTTACTTAGCACATGCAAATATATGTATACACATTAATAGAAACATGATAAAATAAAATTACTTTGCTCTAGGCCATGCGAACATTACTTTGTTGAGATTTATCTGGAACATTAGAAATAATAGGTGAATTTAGCAACGCAACGCAATTACTTACTTATTTTAGACATTATGGCAAATAACTAAAAGGTATGGTTGTAAGTATTGAAAATGCTAAGATAATTACCAAAGAAAAACATCCCACACCAAAGCCAGGGATGGGAAAGGCAACAAAATCATGCACTGGGATTTATTACATATTTCTGTGGATAGAAGCAATGTTAGTATCAGTTCCTGAGATAATAGCTGATATTAATAACCAGATAAAATTATACAATGTGTATATATTACCTATGTTTTTTAGAACAGTGTGGGTAAGTTAGTAAAATCTTGAATCAATCTATCTATCTATCTATCTATCTATCTATCTATCTATCTATCTATCTCCCATACCATTTAAGATCATTTTGGTTATGGTGTTACCCATTTAAACATAATTGCATGAAAAGATGCAAATATAAAATTTTATCTGTTTTACATCTGCTGAGCATGCACAGTGAAGGGCGGCCATTTATAAAGTTGTGCTGTGATAACATTTTAGTAGTATAATACCAAGACTTGAATGTTTCAGTGTTTAAAGAAGTGATAATTCAAATCTCTGGACTGTCCAGCTGGTTCTTGACATGTTTAACTCGCCTTTGAGATGCTGTGGCATTAGATTTTGTTCAAAGGCTCTGGGATGGTGTGGGCACCTGATATGGGGGCATAAGAAATAATAGTCAAAAAACCCCCAAAATATTTAGCTTTGAGAGAGAAAATACAGAGAGAACAAAATGTCTTCAAGAATTTAAAGACTCTAACGCACAAGAGGGAAAGGCAGGTTCTTTAAGAATTTAAGGAGTAGCGAGGGTGGAAATTGCAGAGAAAAAGATTTTTGCTAGTGATAGGAAGGACTTAATATTAATTATAGTTGACTGAAAACCAAATGTGCTTCCTTGAAAAGTGGCTAATTCCTCATCATTGAAGATGATTTGGCAAATGTGGGATGACCTCTTGGTAGGTAATATGTAGATTAGATAGATGACCTTCCCCTGCTAAATCTAGAATCTATTTATCTAAAAATTTTATAACAGTGTGTTTGTCAAGAACAGAGAAAAATAGATTTTTTAAAAATATTTTTTCAAACATATTACTACTCTTTGATACCAATATGAAATCCCAAGGTTTTCTTTCCCCTACTATTTAAATGCTTTAATTTTATTAATTATCTGCAAATTAATTTCTAGTAATTTACTAGGAATAAATTTACATTTTTATATATGATTTTAAGAAAACATGAAAATGCTCACTGTCAATTTTCTTAATGGGTAAGTAATAAAGTGTAGGGGAGGAAAAATATTCTTTCCTTATCCATTATTAGGTTCATGGCTGAGGCCTGTATAACAAAAGACAGATTAATAAGAGACATAGATGTTTTACATGATACAGGAGCCTTCATTAATGAAGACCCAAAGAAACATATAAATTTGTGTATATTTTATGCTTAGATTTGATGAAGAAGGGACAGTTGTAGAGAAATATGATTAGAGGACAAAAGGGTATGATCTGATGGCAGTAAACTGAGGAGAACTTAGCAAGGCCTGTTTGTTCATATATTTCTTTGTCCCCATGTATTTAGAGATAAGGATGTTACTTTCTTTTTTTCCTTTGGGTACAGGCAGGGCACCTCTCTGATGAGGGTGTCATGACCTGCTTCAGGAAAAAAGGGTGAGAGGAAGGTGAGAGTGACATTCTTGCTTCCGCTGGTTTCTCAAATGCTAAGGTACTATATTTGGGGGGTAGTGTGTTCTGAACCCCACCAAAAGCAAACATTCATGCCCTATTTAATCTTTCTCCACCCTCATAGAAGATCAAATAAGACATATTTAATTTGCCAAGAGCATCATTTGAAAATTTCATACTAAGCAATTCAGAACGATTCAGCTAGCTGACCATGGGCAAAAAGCCAACAAGGTGCACATTTTTACCTAAACTTTGGATTTTAGAACCTCTAGTTTGGTGATCCTGCTATTTCCGCATTTCCCTTCTTTGGATATTAGTTTGGCTCTTAATGTATAATAATATTTTCCATTTCACTTGATTTTCCTCTTCTGAGAAGCTTATTATTTAATTCCTTTAGGATTAGAGTTCTGACAGATAAAAACATTTTCGTCTTTCACTTGCTTTTTGTATTTATATATTAGCATAATTTTCTATTTCATACCTCTTTATGTTTGAAGGAATGTACCACATTATCATTACAAAAACCTCCTAATAAAGTTGAATTGTGCTTTCAAGTGGAGATAGACCTGAAATTATGAATAAAAGCAAGCCTCCCCAGCAAGGAAATACTTTGAATAGGTTTTAGCTCAGCCAGATAGCTTGAAAGTAAAAAGTAGCTGAGAGTCTGGAAGAGACATTTAGAATTTCTGACTAGTTAAGAGGAAGCTGATGAAAATTGCCTTCAAAAGTAGCTTTAGGCCCCTGCTTGAGGTGGAAAGCACTATTTTCATAATATTTTGTATAGTGATTTACTCCCTATAAAATACTTTGATACAAATTGTACTACATAATGCTTATATAAACCTGTCAGAAATATAGGGCATTTGTTGTTATTCCTATTTACATATGAAGAAACTAAATCTCAGGGATGTTAAGTGATTTAATAAATGCCATTAGTTAATATGTGCTTGAACTAAGCCAGAACTTGCAGTTGAGACTCCAAATTCAGGTTTTTTTCCCCTTTATTCTTTTTAAGAAGATTTTTGAGAGTTAGCGTACCTAGAATTCTACACAAGACAGAAATATTACATTTTGGGTTATTTAAGCCATTATATTTTACATGATGTATGGGAAGATTTGAAAACAAACAAAAAATTGCCGCTGATGTAACAGTCTTGCTGATATGATTTACCATTACAATTATCAAAATCTTTGCTTAAAAATTATGAAATTTTAAAATTATTATTCATGATTATGAGACTCATTTGAAAATATGAGATATATCCTCATATTCTCTTTGGGATGGCTAAGTTATAAATTTATCTATTATATAATATATGGTTTTCAATCAAGTCCCACTTTTTAAAACTACTTAAGTTTGAAATTTATGTAAGAATGCAAAGAAACACACAAAATCATCTAAAGAAATATCGTCAAAATAACCTAGGACAGAACTCCAGGTAACTTCTAATCCCCCAAATGAAAATCCAAGTGTAGAAAAAAACAAGTCCCACAGTAAGACAAATATGTGTACATTATTATAAACAGAATCACCAACTCAAGTTGGCCTTGATCAGATTATTTGACTTGTACATAATTTAGCCAAACCAGCTGTAAAATTAGAAGGGAATATAGAACCAATATCATATTGAAAACAAGATGCTGGATCTCAGCCATATTTTCTTATATAAATTGCCTTCTGACAAAATGTAAAGTGATCTGCAGAAATAGGGTTTATGGTAAACATGAATATAAATGTGTGATAATGATAAATAAATCTGTCTACATGATCTTTGTATTTACGGTATTTATGCTGTTGTTACTTTAGAACTCAAACACTTCTGTTTGTTAACATCAACATAGCGCTTATATTTGCCTTTCCATAATAAACAGTAACAACATTCCCATTAAGGAGGTTATATATTTATTTTAGGAATTAAAATTTTGAAAATAATGTGAAAAGTAACATAGAATGAGCTTTATGAATATTATAGGAAAGCTATTAAAACATACAAATGTAGATATTTCAAATGAAATTTTGTTCTTGTCTACCTCACCAACTAAGTATTGGTCTCTTAAAGGAGTTGGAGAGGGAATGAATGTCAAGATTCATGAATTGTGCTAGAATGAAACTCTGTCTCAGCCCTAATTTATTTGTAAAATCCTTTGCTAGAAAGTATACATGATATAAATCATAATCTATATAATCATTATTAATATTATTATTAAAAGTAGAATGTTAAAATAATTACAAAAAAAAAAAAAAAAGGAATCCAAGGGCATGTCCTAAATATTCCAATCCCTTTTTGGACTTACCTAACCTCTCTTCTTCTTCTGATCTCTTATAACATTTATGGACTTTTCAGTACATTTTGCAACAAGTGCTGCCCTGTAGATTTTTCCATTTCTATATAGAATTTTCAAAAAAGATTTCAAATTTTTGAATTTTTGTTGCTTTTAAATTTTATCTTATTAACTACATTAACATTTTTAGTAGGTCGAGGGACAAATAATACTTCAGAAATCTCATCCTGTTTTCTTTATGGTCTTCCAAACATGGGGACAGTTCCCAAAGAGGGACATTGCTGTGTCTCATTTTAACACACTGTCTACATGAGTAGAAGACAAATAAAAGTGAAATTCTATCCTGTTCATTTAAAATCCCTTTACTTATGCCTTGGAAAGGTCTATACTTTATAGATTTATTGTTTTCCTTTGAAGCCTTCTTATGATAGCATTTCTTCTTTGAAAATGGAATCTGAGAGTGAAAAGCATTGTTTCCCTTTAAAATTGGAATATTTAAGCATTATAAGATGCAACACTTATATAGTCTTTATAATCTGCCACATATGAAATGATCATATATTAACTCGTTAATATATTACATGTATTAATTCATTTCATCCTAATAACAGTCCTTGGGGGGAAAAGAGTACTATTATTATCAAACCCACTAGATGGATGAGAAAACTAACACATAAAGAATTTAAATAATTTGTTCACTGTCACACAGATAATAAAGGAGATATGAATCTAACCAGTGCTATACTGCCGTTCATCTGAGGCAAAGTACATGTCTAAGAGCACTCAGAAAACAATGAGTAAAAATTTGAGATTAAATGCAGAAAATTGTTTTACCCGTATGGTGGTTTATTCTCTTAAAAAGGAGACTGAAGAATGAATTTAATTGTTAAATAAACAATGAAGAAAAAGGTAACTAAAATATGAACCAAAGCATTTTTTATCTTAGTTGATTGCAGTATTTTGTCTAAATAAATAAATGCATGTCAGAATTTGTTGTGTTAATACAGGAGGAGTGAAAACAGTAGGGGAAAAAAAACAGTGGAATATATAGTTCTGGGTTGTATCTACCCTAATTTTTATCAGACACTTCTATCAGAAGTGATTGTGTCAGAAGTGTTAATAAACATAAGGAAAATATACACAGTGTGGATCATCCATTCCCCTTTTCTACAGTAAACCTTGGCAGGCCATATTATCCGTGTAATTGCCATTTCCTGATGAAAACAGAGGTTTCTTTGAAGGCATTTAACAAGAGCCAAAATTTTAATGCTGCTTCTGGCACTTACCTACATAGTATCCAGGCACTTTGCCATTTCAGTCTGAAATAATGGAAGATAGAAATAAAAAGATCTTCTTCTTTTTTTAAGTTCCAGGTCTCTCTAGGTTTAAGCCCATCAGGAGTCCAGACAAATGACTTAAAACATGTTGAAGATCAAAGTGAAAAAGTTTTATAACTTGTTTGTCTCTGGGACACCCTAAGGTTTTATCTATTTAGGATGACTGAATTTTTGTTTTCTTGATTCTTAGTGTGAAATCATTCCTTCAAAACCTGTCTATAATCCAATGCTCAGCTATTTCTGACATTCTATATCACTAGATGAAAAAGTTTCAAAAATAGCAAAGTGAAGTTAGCTTTGGAAGACCAAATCATTGAAGTAAAGTATTACAGTAACCTTTTCCAGTATTGTTGATAATCCACATCCTAATTATGTTCCAAAGTAGATAAAAGATGAATACAATATCTTAAATTTGGGTAAATGTGACAGTATTTTGTGAACTTTTTAAGGTATCAGTGAACTAAACCCATTTGTTAGTTTGTGTAATCATATCAATTTATGTATAATATAATTTAAAGATTCTGTAATAAGTGTATCTTTTCCCTATGGTCACTGGAATGCCACTACTTGAAGGTCATGCTCATCTTTAGTGAAAAATTTTTATATAATGATTTATGATTTTAAATAGTTATGCAAATAGATAGATGGAGAGATAAAAGATAACATGAATAACTAGTATAATTTATATTATTTAGATATAATTTTGCATAATGTGTTCAGCAAACCATATACACTAGGGAAGCTTCAACTAGGGAAACTCATTTAAAACATATTACATTTATGTTGTACACGTTTTAAGTATTTTAAAATAGTAATTATTCTGAAAATAGAATGTTTTAGTGATTTGTATGATGGTCTTCAACAATGAGCTTGGCAATTTAAACAAAAACATTTTCCCTCAATTGCTTCTGAAAAGCATTAAGCTGGATTTTAAATTTGTTATAAGTTTTGAATATCTTAGAACAGAAAATTCATTGGAAATCAAGTAAGACAGTAAAAACAACATATTTTATTTTGTATAAAGTAATATTTTTGCAACATATCTACACTTAGACTTCTTTTTATGTTGTGACCCATATCTGATTTCTGTTCATTCTGTGTGTTTCTATCTCTTTTTGCTTGGGATTTGGTTTACAGTCATAATCTCTCTATATATAATTTCCTTCTTTACAATTTATTGTACTTTAGTAGAACCACCATCCAACCAATAGCTTGAACCAGGAAAATGGGTGTCGTTTTCAACTCTTTTACTCTGATTTCCACATGGAATCAAACACTAAATCTCATGAATTTATTTCATACATGTAACAAGTCTCTCTTTTCGATTTCAGAACCTTTCATTATGTCTTAGACCCTCATTATTTATTACCTGCGTAATTGTATCAGCCCTAAACTTCCTTTCTTGCTTTCAGTCTTACCTCTTTTTAAGGCACTGCTGCCAGAGAGACCTCTGTAAAATTAATCTGATATTTCCCTGCTACAGTATTCTTATGACCCTCTTTGATGTCACTGTACATTTCAAATACTGACCTTGATTTACTGGTGCTTACTATCTCTCTGTTGTCATTTCTTCTTACATTTTCATCTCTTTCTGCAATGTTTCAAATGGAACAGGCTGTGGCTTCTAATAACTATGCACTTTTGCATGTGTGGTTCCTTCTATCTAGTCACGCTTGCCCATCACGAACATACTTCCCCAAGACCTTTCTCAGATCTTACTGTAATCCGTCCAGACTCCACTTGAGGCATCAGTTTTTATTTGAAAAAGATTGCTGAGCCTCTCATTCACCCTTTTCTGGGTTGATTATTCTAAGTATCTGCTTCTATAGAACTTTTTTTCTCTATCTCCTAACTTTATCATCCTATATTATTATTGAGGCTTCCCTCATTTATGTTTTCCACATTAGACTATGTGTCCTTAATTACAACACTGTGCATTTTTATCTATGTGTCACACATACTTACTTTCTCTCTTTGTCTCTCCCCAGGAATTTATACTGATATGTCCAATTCCAAACTAAGACACAGGGCTCATTCTACCTTTTCCTTTTTGGAATTCTGTCAATACTGTTCAAGTCCAGAGAGTCTAGGTCTTTTAAGACAGGCATCACAAACTCACCAGCATGCCTCATGTATAGATAAATTTTTCACCTAGTTGATGCAGTTAGTTGAAATTTATTGTCTAAACTACTCTAAACTTTACAGAAAAAAATATGCTTTTTCATCTGTGGCAATTTGCCATTGCATATATCACCATATGGTTTATTTGACTTTTTATTTGTCCAATTAGCTGGTGCTATATAGACAAACTCTCATTCTCCATTTGCTTCCACTGTACTATAGCACCTTCATGGTGTTTATTGGAGTCTTTGCTTATATTTTCTTTATCTACCACCTCACATATGATAGGCTATGCAGAATAAAAATTGTGTTTTCGGCTTCTTCCTTTCTCCAGTATTAGAATTCTGGGCAGTGCTATAAATACAACAGCCCCATAAAAATGTTCTTGCTGAATGGATGTGTGAATTAAAGTATCCATTGAAGATCTTGAAGGCTCATTAGTCTATTGGAAGTATGTGATTTTAATTATAAATTATTTCCTCTCCTCTATTATATTATACTCTAACATACATCATAACTAAATGTGCATATACAGAATGAATTCTCTCTCAGGCCTCACCACTTTATTATGCTCAAATCACCTTAAGTACAGGTTTAATATTTGGTAAACCTTCACAAAAATTTAGTGTTTTTGTTGTCTTCTTCTAAAATTACACATAACAATTTTTAAATGATTTTCTATGCTTCTTGTTTTTTAATTAAATAGGATTAGTTACAAAAATCATTTATTTTAAAATCCTTATGAGGATTTCTAGTTTTATGTTAAGAAACTAGCAGACAGAAGAGCACATAAATCAAAGAGGTGGAAGTAGAAAGGGAGTATTTTATAATGTTTGATAGAATATTGAAACAAGTTAGGGATATCTGTTTCTCTTTTGTGTAATCTTTTCATTAATGTAACATGATCTGAACATTGTGACATGCCCTTTAAGCTCAGCTTGATTGGCAGAAAGCCACGAATTCTCTGTGTCTCTGACAGCACAATGCCAAAGCATACTGTCTCATCACTATAAATCTCATTATTATTTATGCTATGTGTGAATGTGCATTGACTTTCATTCAGAGCAAGTTCCCATAAGACTTGTTTTGTATAGTGGACACTAATCCATTGGGTTTTATTTAAATACCCCCCCCTTGTTCACAGGCTTTAATCTTATAAGAATCTAGGTTGATAAAAAGCATTTTTTTTTTTTACAGCTAAAGGTAAAGGAAATAGTTATTAGTACATAGAACCATTCAAAGACTTGGTTACTTAACTTAGAATGTATTTATTTCTATTTCTGTGGTTCTCTGCAGCATCTGGATGCTAATTAATGGTCATTGGTTATGAAGAAAAAAGAGTAAGATAAAGGAATTATTTTTTTCAGAATATTATGGGGGTACAAACATTTTGGTTACAAGTAATGCCTTTGCCTTGCCCAAGCCAGGGCTAGAGGTGTGCCCTTCCCCCACACAGTGCACTCCATCTTTATTAGTTGTGAGTTTGATAAAGCAATTATTTTAAAGAAATCAATTCTCAATATATAAAGTGACTATTCAAATTAATCATTGGTTGTCTATAAGCTAAAAGAAATACTGAGGTAGATATGTATTTAGCAAAATTTTGTTCAGAGTGGATTAACATCTCGCGAATATAGAAGAACTCATCATATATTCTCTTTTTTTTTTTTTTTTTTTTTTTTTTTGAGACAGAGTCTCACTTTGTTGCCCAGGCTAGAGTGAGTGCCGTGGCGTCAGCCTAGCTCACAGCAACCTCAAACTCCTGGGCTCAAGCGATCCTGCTGCCTCAGCCTCCCGAGTAGCTGGGACTACAGGCATGCGCCACCATGCCCGGCTAATTTTTTGTATATATATTTTTAGTTGGTCAATTAATTTCTTTCTATTTTTGGTAGAGACGGGGTCTCGCTCAGGCTGGTTTCGAACTCCTGACCTTGAGCGATCCGCCCGCCTCGGCCTCCCAAAGTGCTAGGATTACAGGCGTGAGCCACCGTGCCCGGCCATCTTTTTTGAACAAAAAGAGGATGTGGGAATCACTACTTTTGCAGGTTTTTGACCAGCTTTTCATGTGTATAGATTATTCCTTCTCTGGCTATGTTGAAGTTCATAGTGTTGCTTATTGCTGCTTGCAATGATCTCCATTTTACTATATGAAAATATTTCTTAAAAGATATTTCCAGTTTCCACGTGGGTACTAGATTCCCTCATATTAATGGAAACCCAAGAGTAGCTTAAGAGAGGTATATGAAATTCCTGCTATTATTGTTACAAGTGTATGAGTCCTGATACGAATTCCAACCTCTATGATCTTACAAGCCTGATTTTTCTGAATTAATTTTTTTGGTGTTCCATTCATTTCATTTTGCATATGACAGTAATCTGATAACACTTACAATGTAAGGTAGACCTAAAAAGCTATGTTCTGCAGAATATACATTAATATGGCATATTGTGAGTGTACTTAGATAGACTGATATAAAGGAATAGTATAAAGTTATAACTGTCATTCAGCAAATTACAAGTTTGTCAGTGATTATGTTTTTCATTAGATAGAAGGTATTAGTGAAGTTTCCTGAAACTATATAATTATGTTTTCTTTACTAGAGAATAAAATTCCTATGACTCAGTAAAGCACTAGGACTGTATTAGTTTTGTATTGCTGTGTTATGAATTACCACAAATTTAATGGCTCCAAATAACATGCATTTATCATGCTGGTTCTTGTGGGTTGGAGGTATAGGTACAACATGGGCTTTCTGCTGAGAATGTTTCACAAAGCAAAATTGAGATGTCAGCCAGTACTGAGTTCCTATCTAGTGATCGAGGTCCTCCTCCAAAGTTTATAGAGGTTGTTGGAAGAATTCAGCTTCTTGTAGCTGTAGGACCATGGTCCCCATTTTCTTACTGGCCATCAGCCTGGGGTTGCTCTCGGAACCCAGTGGCCACTCTCAAGGCCTAGCCACGGAGCTTCCTCCATAAACAGTTCAGAACACAGCTCTTTGCTTTGTTCTAGGCCAGCATAAGCACATCTTTTTTTTTTTTTTAGCATATTATGGGGGTACAAGTGTTAAGGTTACATATATTGCCCATGTCCCCCTGCCCCCCTCGAGTAAGAACTTCAAGCATGTCCATCCCCCAAACGTTGCACATCTTACTCGTTGTGGTTGTATATACCCATCCCCTCCTCACCCCTCCCACCCTCCCGACACCCGATAAATGTTACTCCTATGTGTCCACTTAGGTGTTGATCAGTTAAATACCAATTTGCTGGTGAGTATATGTGGTGCTGGTTTTTCCATTTTTGAGATACTTCACTTAGTAACATGGGTTCCAGCTCTATCCAGAAATACATCATCATTGTTTTTTAAAGCTGAGTAGTATCTCTCTAACTTTTAATGGGCTCACTCAATTAGGCCAGGCCCACCCAGGTTAATCTCCCTTTTTGTTAACTCAGAGTCAATTGATAAGAGATATTAATTACATTTGAAAAGTCTCTTTACAACCACACCCTCCAAAAATAATCACTGTGGGAGTGAAATTACTCACAGGGAGGGGATTACACACACTCTGAAGTGAAAGGCAGGATTCTTGGGGGCCATTTTAGGATTCTGCGTCTCATAAGGGCCACATGACCTTGGGAATAGTTTATAGCTAAAAAGAAAGAAGAAGGGAATTAGTGAGGGAAAAATAGAGAAAGAAAAATACCCTATAGGAAAATACTGAATACAAAATTTCCATTTATTATGAAATGAATTTCAATAAATTTCAATTAGTATTATATATAACATAGTATATAAATATTACATATTCAGATTGCATAGCTGTACATTAAACATTTTAAGTAAACCCTAATTGATTGTATGAGAGATATTTCCATACATTGTGACAAAATACTACAGTGATTTTTCTTTGCTTTTCTTTTCACAATAAGATCATTCAAGTTGATTTTTTACTAACAATGCAGTATTTCATATTATAACAGATCAAGAATATTTATGATAGAATGAATCTTTTCACATTCTAGCCAAATGATTTATTTCAACCTGATGTAAATATTTGCAATGAAGAGATTACCTTCCCAAATAGTGAGAAAAATTTTTTTGTATTTTTTTCTTGTTTATCATACACTTAGTTTTGTAGATTCTTAAGAGTTAATGCACTTCACTTTAGTAACAAAAATTATTTCAATTAGTTAAATTTTGTCACTTGAGAATATTAATTGGAGTTAGTAATAAAATAATTACAATTTTTCCAAATATGGAAGCTAGAAAAATTATTTAAAGTTTGTACATAGTAAAATGTGTTAAAATCCTAAGGAAAGAGGAGACACAAAAACTTTCACACGACTTCTAAAAGAGATCTGAAATATAAATGGATCAACATATAGCAAATTTAGAACTTAATAAAAATGATTCAGGAAAAAAATTGAATTTTGATTGACATTGATTAGTGAGTTAGTTAGAATTCTTATTCAACATTACAAAGAACAAGGGCATGATAACCCACATTCTTAAAAATTTAAATGCAAATTCAAAACATCACTTCAAATTTTCAAAAAGGCTTGTTCCGCCAGTAAATTTTTCAGTTACATCATTTGTTACCCCATTTCTTGCATCTTATCCAAATTCCCATTAGAGGAGAATAGTAACATTAAATTCATTACTTCTCCTCTTCTTTATACTCTTTTAAATTGCCTGCCTGCCATGATGCTTGCTTTTTCCATTCAGTGGGGGGTTTAATTGTTTGCTTAGAGCTATTGCCAAGATATTAGTATGACAGACATATTTAATATCTCCCTCCTTTTTTTGTATGAGGGATAAATGGGAAAGCAAAAGAGTAATGCGTTTGTCCCTCCTCTTTCCCATTTTTGCTCAGCTGGCAACAGAAGTTAATTGGGTTTCATTTTTATTTATATGCGCAACCTTGGCTCCATTATCACCATTTCTCACCCCAAGTAAATATAATATAGCTCTGTTGATCCCACCCAAGTTATTTCTAAATGTCAACCTTATGATCCAAATGAAAATACCTTTATTTGAGAACTACGGGATAGTAAATAAATATGAAGTCACAGTATATTGACTTTGCTTGACTTGATACATTTAACTTCAGGTTTATTTCACATATCATGGAACAGTGAAGATTGAGAAAAGGAGGAGGAGTATATGTAAGTCTTAAATTGGCTTTTTCAATTTGGTGTAAATGTATATTTAACTTAAAAATTATGGTATCAATGCATTTAAATGTATGAGAATAAACATTATTGATTTTGGCATTAAAGGTTTTTGATTCAGAAATAGATGTCAAATAATGCTTATATAAATAGAAATAAATATTTTATAAGATTTTGAATACTTTCGATTAATTTAACACAGAAATTTGACAGATGTTTTATGTAACTACTAGCTTTATGCCTATTGATTGTTGGGTTGGCTGGAAGATAATCTATGAACAACATTCATTAAAAGTGCTCAGGATTCATTTTCCTGGTTTTGAGTAAATTCAAACACTGATAGTTCAATGAGAGAATGAAAAGTATTCTAATTCAGTACGATAATGTTAAATTGGATGATAAAGTTCATATAATATATCAAATAATAGTGATTTACCAGTGCAACAGTAATTTTTAAAAACATTTTAAGAAGAGAGTAAATAACATAGAAATCTAAAAAGTATTGAGTTAAAGGAGAAAAAATGGAAAAAAATTGCAACACAGAGAAATTTGAGGTAATTATGACATTTAAAAACATGGAGTTATAGTGGCTTCTAAATTAAATGCTAAATCATTTTCTCACTGTTTTAAGGACTTGATTACTGATGAACATTTATCTAATTTTGAGCCTATATGTTAATATAATTTGAATGTGTGCATAGTGAAACAAGATAGAGAGTAATGAACTTTTGGTTCAGGAAGATGTGTATAGAAATAAGTTTAATATAATAAGGATAGTGCTAAGATAAAGGCTAATACAGTGTAATTACAGAGCTGTAAAATGTATTGTACTTATTTAGAGCAAAGATGTTATAGAAATTAGAACTGTAAAACAGGGCGAATTTTTACAATTTTAGGGAAATATTCTGTGGCCAGTAAATGGAATCAGCCCCTTCTAGAGTTTTCAGATTTAGCAAATAGAAATACAGTATGCCTAGTTAAATTTGCTTTTCAGATAAACAGTGGGTGTATATATGCATGTGTCTATATGCATGCATGTGTCTGTGTGTGTATGTCCCATATATTGCAACCCTAGCCTCTTAAGAGTGATTTTAAACAGTGGTCAGGGTTTTGGGGCCAGGGGTAATAAGTGGAGGGAAACATATAAGAAGAATTTAAGGATTTTTATTAAACAAAAGCATATGTATCTTTGAAGTTAAAAACAGTAGTGTGATTATTTATTAATATTTATCTGACAATCACTGAACAAATATTCTGTAATTAAATGTAAGACCCTTCTGAACCAAATAAATATATTACTATTTCTTCTCCTGGAATTCTCCATACAATTAAATACATTGATGCCATAGTCTAGTGTGGATGGAATAGGCGACATTAAACACATGAGAACCCCTCCCCCCCAAATATACAGCATTAGAAAACATTAGTAACAACTGTGAAGGTAAACTTCAGGATTTTATTGAAGAGGAAAATTTATATTAGGGGGATCAGGAAACATTTAGAAGTGACATTTAAACTGGTACCTTAAGGAGGAAGAGTGGAGAAATTAGGATTAAAAATATTTCAAGAGAATATGGTGTCATGAAAGCCAGGAGACTATAGTATATTAAGAAGAGTATTTTGTATTACATGCAGTTAAAAAACTAAGAACAGTAAGAGTTGAAAAGTTTCCATTAGTTTTGGCAATAAAAAAGTCATTGATAACTTGAATAGGATCAGTATTGCAGCTAAAACCAGACTGAAATAAATTGAATTCTTTTCTTATTTTTTTCTAATTCATATATTAAGGAATTTATTAAAATTCATGTACTGTGAAATTAAAAAAAAATGAGTGAGAAGTTTATGGAAGCACAATATATAGACAGAAGTTAGAATGGTTTCTATGATTAGAATGATTTCTGCTGATTTTGACCATTAACCTATATTTCCCAGTCCTAGTTGTGAATTTCCCTTATAATAATGACTTAATATCAATAGCCAAAAAAAAAGTTATAATAGTCACTCAGAACTGCTGGAATACAAAGACAGTGAAAACATGACACACATGATAATCCCACAAAATAATACCTTGAGCATGCAACATATAGTTCTTTTATATAGGAATTGCTAAGTAAAAAAGTTACTATTGCCAACAAACATATGAAAAAATGCTCAACATCTCTAATCGTTAGAGAAATATAAATCAAAACCACAATGAGATATCACTTATCTCCAGTGAGAATGACCTTCATCAAAAACTCCAAAACAATAAACATTGGTGTGGATGTGGAGAGATAGGAATACTCGTACACTGCTGGTGGGACTGCAAACTAGTTCAACCTTCATAGAAAGTAATATGGAGATAGTTCAAAGAGCTACAAGTAGAACTACCATTTGATCCAGCAATCCCATTACTGAGGATCTACCCAGAAGAACAAAAGACGTTCTATAAAAAAGACATCTGAAGTCAAATGTTTATAGCAGCACAATTCACAATTGCAAAGATGTGGAAACAACCCAAGTGCCCATTAATACATGAGTGGATTAAGCAAATGTGATATAGGTATACCATGGAGTTCTACTCAGCCACAGAAAACAATTGTATTATCCTGGATAGAGCTGTAACCCATTCTACTAAGTGAAATATCACAAGAATGGAAAAACAAGCACCACATTGATTCACCATCAAATTGGTACTAACTGATCGACACTTAAGTGCATATATGGTAGTGACATTCATCAGGTGCTGGGCAGATGGAAGAGGGGAGAGGGGAAAAGGGGATGGGTATATACATACCCATCTTTGTGTTTTTGACAGCTACAGATTGTTTTTCCCTCTTTGTTCAGCAAATATCCTAGAAAGATAAGAAGGCCTTTTAAATGAGGATGTTACGATATAGTATGTATGTCTGCATCTTTGGCATAAATAAAGCTATTGGGGAAATTATTTGTACCTCTCTGAAGCTCATTGAGATATTCCAAAGCTATCAATATGACTGCTGCCATACTCTTAGGTGACTAATTTCTACTCATTATGTATGGCTTGAATTTTATATTTTTCTTTATGGATCTTCCAAAGGGCAAACATAGCATTTTCTTGTACATTTTAATAAAAAACATCCTTGTTGCAAAGGAAATGCAATGCCTATCAACTGAAGTTACATATTCATTTAATATTCAGTAATTACCTACGTTTCTTGAGCATATGCTCATTTGTATTGATTCCAGCAGCTGACATCTGAATTACTGTTACAGATCTGTGGCCCTTGACCCTATCAACTCCAAACAGTTTCATTTTTATGCTTAGCTGTATATAGTTGCAAACTGGAGACTGCTGCTCAAAAATGGACCTCTATTTCATGATCCATGTGAACCACAATATACAACAAAGCATGAGATACTAGTGCTCCTTCAGTACCCAAGTAGAGAAATAATGTTGAAGTTAACTATACACTGGTTTCAGACAGGAAAATGTCTACATTGGGAAAATGTCTACAGTCTACAGCTGGGAAACAAAGCAACATTTCTGGTTTTATTACTAGGTAGGGCAAAGCAATGCTGGGCATTTTGAATGGTGAATAAAAAGCTTTTTCTTTGTGTTTCTTTGTGTCCACTTGATAGTGTGTTTATGTGTTTAGATTTAAAATAGATCTTCCAGTCTCCTGTGACATTAAAGAATTTGTAGCAAACATGAAGTATAGTAGGTGAAAGGAATTCAATGAATACATATCCTTATATACTCAAAAATATTGATCCAGTTATAAAAGGAGAAAAAGATTTTACAGCAGTCCTCATTGCCTGAGGACTTTGCATTGTGATGACTAAATTCTGTTTTGATAAGCAAGTTTCTTGATCTGTGAAATGCTATATGAGTGATTTATTATACAAAATTAAAACTATTTTCTTCATCTTTAAGGTACTACAGTAGTACCTTAGCCTAAAATAGGCTTTCTACTTCTTCCACCATGGAAATTTCCTTCAACTCTGGCAATACTGATGAAAATTTCCATTTTTTTGGCATGTTGATAAAAATACATTTTTCATTCCTAAACCAAATATTCTATAAAAGTGAAAACCTATTTTTGAAGTTATAAAACTGTCACTTTATAATAAAAGGATGTTTTTATTAATAAAACTGGAGGGTTGTACAGGCTTCTATTTTGTTCCTAAGAGTATTTCGTGTTATCATTTTGGCTATACATAGAATTTACACTACTGTTTATAAGATATAGGAATGAAGGAGACATAATTTCAGGGATGAATGATCAGGATATGGGAGGTGTGTGGAACAGTTGCCCATTGGCTCTTCCTAGCTTGTAGGAAGGCTCCCTGAGTGGTAGAGGAATGCTGCAGGCAGAGCTGGTATGAATAATTTAATTAGTAATAATTTTTTTATCCTTTTCTTCCATTGTAGCTATTCTGAACTGAACCAACATAAGTGGGAGAAGGTGATCTAAAAGTGGACCTTTTGGAATCACAATGTAGATTGTCAATCACAAGTAGAAAAAATTACTTTAACACCTTTTTTTTTTCTTTTTTATTAAAGAATATCTATTGAAGAATATTGAAGAAGGTTATAAATTAGATCTTTTTGTCATACTTGTTTAATAGTTTGAACGTATTATGAGTGCATCAGAGTCACAATATAAATGTGACTTAATCCCTTCTTTATTGATTGCTATGAAAGACTTCATGAAACCCCTACCCTACCATTTGTAGTTTGTATGTAATTCCTTTCCTGAAATGTGAAAATGTGTAGAGAACAAAATGAGAAATGGTTTTTGCCCCACTATTGACCAGTCATTTGAACTGGTGATTTCTTTGGGTCCTGTTCTTTTTATTTTTAACATCAGGGGGTTAGACTGTAATCTCTAAACTCTGACATTTCACGATTTTGTGATTCTATGAAGTCTCCCTTCCTTCCTTCCTGAAAATCAGAAAAGAAAAAAAAAATTCACTATTTTAAAACATTTTGGTACCACAAAAAGGAATGGATCTGACAGTAATCACAATGTGTGTTCCCTGTGCTCTATAGAGAGTACACATGTGAGTTTTAAGTTATTACATTTGAGCGGTTAAAAATATGGCATACACATTCCAGAATAAAATAGCTAGGAAATATTATGAACATTTATTTAAACTATTGGGATTTTAAAATAGTAAACATGACTGTACTGGGGAATTTTGAATACCTCATTGTAATATATTAAGTTTAAATTAAGAGATTTGTATGGATCTTTCATCTTTTTGAAGCACATGAGCCTAGATTACCAGGATAAATCCCACAATACTGACATATGTCAGCATGAGCTATTGGCATACTGTGAAGCAAGCTGTGCAGTCAACCTTGAGTGAGATATGAGTCCTATAGACTGTCTTTTGCCAATGTGAAATTCCTTATCTAACTAAAATGGAATAGCAATATCTGGATTAATGACGAGCATTATTGGGGGGCAATTAGCTGGTTGGCTAGCCACAGGTTCACACATTGTTAATTCTAGATGTGCTCTCACAGACTTAAATTTCATGAGAACATGGCCTACCTTTGTCCTCTGTTTTCTTACTGGCTTGCCATCCAGGTGTCCTTAAAAATAAATAAATAGACAAATCAAGAGGGTGAATTCTATAGCCAGTATAATATTTTACTCTTTGAAGAATAAAGTTAGGGTTTTGCAAAAAGAAAAATTTTTTCTCGTATATTATGGAAGGATTAAATTGCCTTTAATTTTCTGAATAAGCATCCCTATAGAAAAAATTTAATTTGTACTTCAGATATTATTCATTAAAGCACACAGAACTGACATTCTTACCAATTGAAACTCAAAGCAGATACTGTAATTATATGCAACTTAAAAAAGAAGGCTTTATGCCAATATTTCTAAAGAGGCTCTCATTAGCAACACAGCCTTTGAGACTACAGCAAATAAGTACTTTATTCCTCTTATGTTAATTTTCATCATAATCATGTCACATGATGTCACAAAAGCAAGTTGGCAGCAATAAGCATTCAGTAAATAGTCTATGTTTTTTCTTATCTAATTACAAATAGATATTGACCTTTTTGTGTCCATGATGCATTTTGGTTGAAAATTCTGTCTTAATAAGTGCAATCTCATATATGGTGGTTAGCACCTGACCCACTCATTTGATATATTGTTTTACTCTATTTACTTTTATTTACTCTATTTTCTTTTATTCATGGTTATTTTACCATACTTGCCTCAAGGGTCTAGGAAGGATTCTCATAAACTATTTCTTAGCTTAACTTAAGCCTGCTTCTAGAGGGCTACCATTATCCATAGAAGGACAAGTGTCAACATCTTATCCCACTTTAGATGGGTTTTCTGTATCAGTTCCAGGATACATGCAATTTCTATTCTAGGTGTAGGGTTTTATTTACTTGCTGGGTTACCTCTGCTACAAAGGAGGGTCAATTATCACTCTTGCAAAATGTCCAGGGCTCTGTCAAGTGTTCTCCTGGGTCCTGTTGGGGTATCTGTTGACATCCTTGCTGTAGCCGAAGGAGCTGCTGAGCCACCTCTGTAGCTGTCTGTCCGCAGCCTCCATCACCAGCATGTTATTCTCCCTTTGCTTGGCCTCTTTTTCTAGACTGTTGATGCCTGTCACCCCATTGTTTTCTGAGGCCTGTTACTGTATGTGTGCAGGAACTTGGCGAAAGCCCTGTCAGCTCCTGGAAGGAGCCCATCTCAGAGTGAGTTTCTCCAGAAGGATTCTGGTAACCTTAGATGCTCCTTTCTTTGCTCAGGGTAGGACAAGCCTCTACCCAGTCTGGAAAGGTATCTACCAACCCCAGCCTAGACATCTGAGTACAACTGCCAATCATTGAAAGGGTGGACCTTCACATATTGGGCTCCCTGTGTAGCAGGTTGCCTTTCTGTCCTTAGACCGCCTGAAGCACATAAACAGCTAATTGTAAATGGGGTCCTCTCAAATGAGGTACCACCAAAAACATCAAGGCATCATGTTCCCAATGTGTGTATTCATGTAGGTGCCTCATAAGAGGCTAAAGCAAATCTTTGGGAAGAGATGAGCCTATGAGAATTCTATCTCCATTAGCTGTGCCATCCCAAATGTCAGATTCCCAGTCTTTAGTTTTTAAGGGGGTTTAAATCTAGTGGGGGTATCAAGGCCCCAACGAACAGATCACCTCCAGTGGCCTCCTTACCAGCTCTGTCAGTGGCCTGACTTCTTTTTGCCATGCTGGCCACCTGCTCGGGCTTAGCCACAGGCAGTATCAGGGCCATTATTTCAGTGGCATACTCAATATTCTTATTTCCTGCCACCAGGAGACTGCTTTTCTTTCAAATGGCAACATAAGCATGCACAATCATAAAAGCATGTCTAAAGTCCATATAAATGGTTACCTTTTTCCTCTCGATAACTGCAACTCAGCTTCCTGGGCTGAAGTCTCAGGTGGCAGTGCCACTGCCATGATCACCACATATTCAGCCCCTCATTGTCCATAAAGCTGCTCCTGTCAGTGAAAAAGATCCCAATCTTGCTCTGGCATTGGCTGATCTGGCAGATTCATCCCCCTAGAATATACAGTCTCTAGAACCTCTAAACAGTTATATTGTAAAGACTCATTCTCTTTGCCTGGCAAAAAGGTGGCAGGATTGGGAATAGACAACTCACAACTAACTGTTACTGTCTGGAGACAGAGACACCAGCCTCTCACAATGTTGTTCAGTGGCTTTGACATGACACTGGCCATGGGATGCCTCTCAGCATCTATGCTAAGACTCAAAGGCTCATTTCTTGTTTTTCTCTGTACAAGGGCTTTACCATCAGCCCAAAGTCTGGGATCCAGTTGCCATTCCTAGGAAGCCCAGATAGGCTAATGAAAGTTTACAAATATGTCAGATTTCAGGTTCTGCAAGTCCCCTGCTAAGCAGGAGAACCCTTTTAAAGCCATGAGGCAACATAGGTCCTTGTCCCAGTTAGAAGCAGAGAACTGGAAAAGACCTTATGAAGTGCCTCTAACAACTCACACCTCATTAAAATTGTCAGAAGCGAAACCTTGGTTCTATCATACAAAGTGAAGAGATGTAGCCTCCAGTGGAGGGGCCAGCCTTTAGGCAATCTAAAGTATTTGTTTTAACAAAAAAAAAAAAATGAAAATGTTGATATCTTCTAATTTTTCTTTGGTGATTTGTTCTGTGTATAGGATAGAGGGACAACTTCTTAGTGAGGAGTTCCCCGGGCTATCACTTCTTCTGTTACTCTGTCTTACTTCTGGGTGTGTTATCCTAAACCTCATTTGGTACAACTATTTCTGTACATGATTTCTGAATTTGCAGAAGCTGGTCTCTCGGATCGGTACAACTAATAGCTCTGCTCTCAGAGGTCCCATGTTTCTTTTCTAACTCAGCCCTGTATCAGACATTGTGTGCAAGGCAGCAGTCCATTTCACCTTGTCAATCCTCATGGTTATATTTAACAGTTATTGCTTATGTCCTCTTTCACCTGATAATTTGCACCTTCCGTGTAGAACATCACTACAATTCAGCCAGAAGTAGCTTGATGACTATGTTTCCCCTCCTCCCTTAGGGATGGAAGGGTAAAATTGACGATGGGGGATATGTGACAGAGAAAATGGCCTGAAAAAGAGTAAAAATGTTTTCTGTTTCTTCAAAACCCCTTACCCTTTCTGAGAATGAAAACCTATATCCCTGTGTTATTTTGCCATAGGAGATGGCTCAAGGGAATTGTCTGGGTGGAGGTCACAAGATTGTCTTAGCCAAAGACAGGATGGATCAGAGCTTTTAAAAACTCTGTACTTCTGCTCAGAAGCAGGAGATTGGTACTTTGAGATGGGAGTCTGCCAACCTCCTCATCGGCTGACAGATTAATAAACTCTTCTTTCCTTCTCCTAAAAAAAAAAAAAAAAAAGAAAGAAAGAAAAGAAAAGAAAACTAAGCAGAGAAGAAGGAACCTCCACTTTATTGAACATTTATTATGTTCTAGGATCTAAGTGCTTAGTGCATATTATCTCATTCAATCTTTACAAAAATCCAAGTCATCTCATTTTATAGATTAACAAATGGAAGCTTAAGTAGGTTAAGAAAATTATCTAGGAACAGCAACATGTTAAGTATGTTGAACTTGAAGAATTTGAAACTAGTTGTTTATGATTCTAAAGGCTATGTCTTAATGGTTCTGTAAACTACCTGTAAATATACTTGATGTGTACCAATGATGTGATTGTCACTGTGAAGAAGGGTAGAGTTTCCTTCTTTTTCTTTGAAAATTCATACTCAAGCATATGTTGTCTGTGGAGCCTTACCCTGGCCACCCTTTACAGACATATTTTACTATACTAACAAATTATCTCCATGTCTGCTTCATTAGATTGCATTTATTTGGGGAGGTAGTTTAGCATCTTATTTTTCCACCTGTGTCCCTAATATAGGATGCCTTGTTCAATTAATATTTGTTGAATGAATGAGCACATTTAAACTTAGTCTGAAGGCTTATAAATATTTGGACTTGCAAAGATATCAAGAAGCTTTGGTTTTTGGTAACAAAGAGATATTGGAGATGTATATTTTGGCTCTCATCAACTCCATAGAGAACCCCTTTAGATAAAATTAAGACCTCTAGATAAAATTAAGACCTAGAACTTGTACATTTTAGGCTGTTGCAAAATAAAGCAAGTACCCATAGCCTTTCTTGCTGTCAAAATAAAGAGTCAATGAAAATTATATTCTGTCATCGAAGCTAATAACATATTATCTTTTAATTTTCCTCAAACTATTGATTGCAAATTGTCTGATGCCACCTATTTCTTTATTGTATGTTTAGTGTATTATAGACCAGATATTTTGATCCAAATTCTTAATACATACATGTGAGAGATATTGGAAGAAATGCTTAAAATCAAAGCAGAGAAATTTGTGAATGATTAACTTTTTAAACTATAGTGTGGAAATAAGGTTACATTAGTGTGCACTCTTGCTCTCTTGGACTCTGAAAAACTAAAACCAGGAATTACTGGTAGAAAGCTGAGAATTTTATAAATGCTGTGGGCCATATTTGAGTGAGCCCAGGGTATCATGTAGTATATGTAATATGTTGCAGTGAGGAGAAAGTAAGAACCATTATAGTAGACACAGCTTCCTAGATAGAATAGCAAGAAATAGAGGCTGAATATCCTTATTTGAGTATATATACAACCTATTTTTTGCCTATACATTCAATTATTTAATGCTGGATGAACATACTAATTCTCCTGATGGTATATACCCTTCAAGAGTCTATGCTTAATAAGGTTAAAAATGGGTTACACTAATTGATTTTTGACACTATTTGAAGGAATTATGAAATCAAATATCAACCTATTCTCCACATGGGACTGACAATCCTGCATGAAGAAATAAAATTATTCTAAAGAAAATAATTACATTATTAGTAAATGTAATTAAAATGTTCATATGTTATGCATTAAATGAATATTTTAAATAGATTTACTGTCTGTACCTTTGATACATACTGAATTTTTTCATCTTTCTCTCTCTCTCTCTTTCTCACTCTCTCTCTCTCTCTCTCTCACACACACACACACACAATAGGAAGTAATAGGAAATAAATGCTCACTTATGGTGTCACTGGATCCTATTGTGATAAAGATGGTGAAGGATTCACATCAATAAAAGGAGAGGAAAAGATATTCTAAATGAAGATTATCATAAAATAATATTCTCATTGCTATATCTATCCAAGATCCATATATGATACAACTGTAACATTCTTCCACAAATGAAGTGGAAACTTACAACACAAGTATTTTGCCCATAACACCAGAGCAAATCTTTTTTTATTAACTGAGTTGAACTTTAAAATTATGTTATGACCAAAAATCAATAAAGAGAAACTGATTTAAGTTCATCCAAGTGTGAAGGGGTTTATTACCAGTGCTACATCACTCTAATGATGTTCTCTTAAAAATTTGTTTTTGTGATATATTGCATCTATTATTGCTAAAAGGATAAAACTGCAAAGCAACCTTGGACATTAATAAATCAATTTAAGAAAAGTAGGCATATAGCCAAAGGAAAAGCAAAAATTCAGTATAGAGGTTTTAAATATTAGGTAATTATAATACATGCAAACTATACCCATATCAAATTGCTAATAGGGATTTCTTTTATAGGAATTTTTTTTATCTAGCAAGTATTGTCCTTGTTAGTGACTCTACAGCATGATAATAAGTAATATTTCTAAGGCTTGTTTTCCCTTTTAACCTTCAAGGTAGAAAACTATGAAAACACAAAAACAAATGTTTTGTGAATTGAATTTGTGAAATTATTACTACTCATGTTCTTATTTCTATTTCATACTGTATAGAACACACCAGACTTGTACTAAGTATTAAGAAATCATAACTCACTTTATAAAATACATTCTCTAAAATATGTGCCATACACACACCAAGATGAATTTTATGATGAGAAATGGAAATTTTAGCCTTTGATAAAATAATTCCCTTAGTTTTTTCAGCTTTTATCACTTCTCACTAATTTTTTTCAATTCACATATTTATTTATTGACCTCTTTTCCAAGAATATTTGAGCAGTGACACATAAATATACATGATTTAATAAGGTAAATTTGGTTATTTCAGGTATCACATACAGACAGAAGATTATTCAACTCTAAGCATATACCTTGTGAATTTCACAGAGGAGGCACATTATACATACAGCAATCACCTCCCAAATCAGGAAATAGGACATACAATCACCTCAAAAGTCTCTATTGCTTGCTCTCTCCTCAACCAAAGTAACTACAACCTGACTTCTTAATACCATAGGTTAACTTAGCCTACTTTGAACTTTATATAAATAGATTCATAAATTATGCATTCTATTATTTCTGGCTTTATATAATTAACTTTATGTATGTGAGATTAAGTATCTGCATTTTGATTATTTTCTTTGGAACACAGTATCATTTGTATGAATATACCATGATTCATTTATAATTCTATTGGTGAACATGGAGTGGTTACTATTTGGGATTACTAAAAATAGTAGAGCAGTGAACATTTTGTACATTTCTTTTGGTGCATGTATATAACATTTCTGTTGAGATTATATGTAGGAGTGGAATTATTGAGTCATGGTTTGCATATGGTCAGCATTAGTAGATATTGCCAAAGAGCTATCCAAAGTGATTGGAAATTTATACTCTACCACCAGTGTATGGAAATTCTAGTTGTTCTTGTTCGGCATTCTGATCAGTGCTTGAGATTGCCAGGCATATACTGGTATCTCTTTGTAGTTTTAAATGTATTTTAAAATGTTCTTTCCTAATAATTAATGAAATTTAGCATTCTCTATTTATTGACCATGTAAATATAAATTAGCAATCTGTTTAATGATGTCCACTAAGTATGGGAACTATTCAAGATAATGTAGTCTATGTCTCTAATTATATTCTAAAACTGTACTGTCCAATACAGTAGCCATTAGCCACATGTGGTCATTTAAATGTAATTTAGTTAAAATTAAATAAAAGTAAAAATTCAGTTTGACAATTGTACTGTACGTATCTCAGTTACTCAGTAGCCATAGGTGCCTACTATTCACTATATTGGGCAGCACAGACATAGAACATTTCCATTTTCACAGCAAGATGTATTAAATAGCACTATTAGAAAGTTTTAAAAAATGTTCCTCATACCTATAAAAAAATGTGTTAATTGGAATACTTCATTATGACACCCTATTATCTGTTGGTATGATATAAAGTTTATTATGTACCCAATTTTTAGGATTAAAATTTAAGTCAGCATGATTGAAAGATTGCTCTTAGAGTTGGAACACCTCTACTCTAGTCCTAGCACTGTCTTTGTGTGGCTTGGTTATTTAAGGAAAATTTTCAATGTCAAACAACTTTATTCTGACCCTTTGTATAGCAAAGGGATTAACCTACAAACAGCAAAGAAATCTGAATTCTCTGAATTTGGATGGGCCACTCCCATTGCCTTTTGGACTGGGAACCTTATTTGAAATTCTAAGGAATGCAGCAAAAACCTAAAATAGAAAGCAATTAAATATCCTATAGACTTTATTAAATGTGGTTGTGGAGTTGCTATATCAGGCAAGTTGGAGCCTGGTAATTATGCCCTTCACCCTGCTTTAAAGAGCTCTTGCCGTTAGATCAGCAAAATTATTTTTACTCGAGAAATTGAATAAGTGCATTTATATTAGTATTTTTTCACAAAATTACTCTAGCCTTGTGCTAATATCAATTGCATAAGAAAAGTGTAAATATTTTCTAATGTATAGAAAGTACTTTGGTATGGTGTAAAAGGGCTTTTTTACTGTTCTAATGTCTTTTAGCCACCTCTATAAATGCATAAAGTCTACTTTTTTCCCATTTTTTAAAATTTCAGCATATTATGTGGGTATAAATGTTAAGGTTACGTATATTGCCCATGCCCCCCTACCCCCTCGAGTAAGAGCTTCAAGTGTGACCATCCCCCAAACGTTGCACATCTCACTCATTATGTTAGTATATACTCATCCTCTCCTACCCCCTCCCACCTGCCTGACACCGATAAATGTTATTCCTGAATGTCCACTGAGGTGTTAATCAGTTAATACCAATTTGCTGGTGAGTACATGTGGTGCTTGTTTTTCCATTCTTGAGATACTTCACTTAGCAGAATGGGTTCCAGCTCTATCCAGGAAAATACAAGAGGATATATATATATATATATATATACACACACACACACACACATATGTATATATGTATACATATGTATATATACACATATATGTATATATGTATACATACATATGAGATATATATATATATATATATATATATATATATATATATATATATATATATATATCTCACCATTGTTTCTTAAAGCTGAACAGCTTGGTACTGGCACAAGAACGGGGACATTGACCAGTGGAACAGAACAGAGAACCCAGATATAAAGCCATTCTTACATAGCCATTGAATCTTTGACAAAGCAGACAAAAACATATGCTGTAGAAAAGAATCCTTATTGAATAAATGGTGCTGGGAAAACTGGATAGTCACATGTAGAAGACTGAAACAGGACCCACACCTTTCACCTCTCACAAAAATCAATTCATGCTGGGTAACAGACTTGAACATTAGATATGAAACTATTATAATTCTAGAGGAAAACATTGTAAATACTCTTCTAGACATTGGCCTAGGCAAAGAATTTATGAAGAAGACCCCTATGGCAATCACAGCAGCAACAAAAATAAATAAATGGGACCTGATCAAATTAAAAAGCTTCTGCACAAAGAAACTGTCACGAGAGCAAACAGACAACCCACAGAATGGGAGAAAATTTTTGTAAGCTACACATCTGATAAAGGGATGATAACTAGAATTTATTTAGAACTCAGGAAAATCAGCAAGGAAAAAATCAAGCAACCCTATCAAAAAGTGGGCAAAGGACATGAACAGAAATTTTTCGAAAGAAGACAGAATAATGGCCAACAAAAATATGAACAATTGCTCAATATCTCTAATCATCAGGGAAATGCAAATCAAAACTGCAATGAGATATCACTTATCTACAATAAGAATGGCCTTTATCAAAAAGTCCCCCAAAAATAAATGTTGGCATGGACGCGGAGAGATAGAAACACTCCTACACTGCTGGTGGGACTGCAAACTGGGTCAGCCTTTGTGGAAAGCAGTATGGAGATACCTTAAAGCGATACAAGTAGATCTACCATTTGATCTAGCAATTCCACTACTGGGCATCTACCCAAAGGATCAAATGACGCTCTACAAATGGGACACCTGCACTCAAATGTTTATAAGATCTCCTTTTAAAACTGTGCTTTCATTAAAATGTAGACAACTTTCTGTTAAATTTCTACTCATTTCCAAGACTATAGTTGACTAAGCTCATGTGTATAAAACCTGGAACTTTAACTGTTTGACTTCAGGTCTTTCCCACAAGTAGTTTTTTTTTTTTTTTATTTCATTCAATAACTGAATTATAAATATTATACAGTGTCAACTATATGCCTGACTCTGAGTTAATCACTAAAGGCACGGTGATCAGGAAAATAGACTTATGGTCTTTCAAAGAAGGGTGATTGATATTAATTGGAACTTTGCAAATTAAGTCTTCTTCAGCACAAGATGCTATGTTTGTAGGATATTATCGGGGCCTTGAATATATATGTGTATGGTGTGTGTCTGTGCACATATGTTTACTCTCTCCAGGGGAGGTTTTTAGTAGAAGTAGCACTTAAATGGATACTTGAGGGATGAGTGGAAGTTAGGTAAAGACTGAGAAGCAGAGATACTTGTGAAAGCTACAGTAGTGCAAGCATTAGCTGATGGTAGCTTGGAGTGATACAGTGGCAGTGACATAAAGAGGGGAAGATGCAGAAATGTTTAAAATGTAGAGTTTATAGCACATAGTAAGGAATTAGATTTGGGGATCAAGAATAGAGTTAAGGATGACCATCAGTTTGCTGGCTTGGAAAACAGAATGGATAGAGATGCTGTCTACTGACATAAGGAGTGCATGAGGAAAAGACAAAACACAGGTTAAAAGACAGAAGAGAAGTAATGACTTTGGTTTGGACATGATGAGACAGGGATGCCAAGTGGACATGTTCTATAGACTGAGAAATATAAATTTTGAATTCAGCAGTATGGTCTAGGTTGGAGATACATCAACAGACTAGAGAGTCGTCAATAAATAGAAAATAAATAAAACCAGGGGATCACTCCAGAGAGTGTTTCTAGAATAAACAGAAAAGAGGACTTAGAGCAGTAATTGAGAGTAGGTGATAAAGAGAAAACTTTATGTCTAAGTCTCCATTATCTGACTTGCAGTTCTCTTGTTTCATAGAAAATTGGGCATTATAATGACATGAAAATTTTACTCATCAGTAATCATTCATAATTGGCCTGCTTTTAAATCTCACTCCAGTTGACCTTGTTGCCTGTCCCTATCCATTGAATCCACTTGTGGATCAACTGTCTCTCTGACTAATGGATGTTGTAAACAAGATAATGTAGATAAAATATTAAGTGGCTACAAAATGAAACTGAGAATCTCGTAGGAGGCGATGGAGGATTTCTTGAAGCCAACAAAAGCGATATCAGAAAATTTTAAGAATCACAGGCAAAGCCTCTAACAAATGAGGATTGGGCAGTTACCCTTATTCTTTCCCTTATTATATTCTTTATTTTTGTTAATTTCATTACTTCTAAATGCATTTTTCAAAAAAGTCTTTTATTATTTGTGAATTTACATAATGTCAGATCATATCAGAGATTTTTCCTTATATTAATACTTGCAAAGTGTATACTAAATTATTTTTTGCACTAGTGATGCAGTTCTTTCTCTTTTCTTTGTTCTTCATTTCCTAATTCTGTTTCTTTTATCTTTCATCACTTTCTGCATATTTCTACACATCAGGATGTTATGATGGATTCTTTGATGAGATTAGATCACAGGCCTCCAAGAATGTCTACTGTATCCTTTTAGTCTGAGGCTAAATGATCTTACTGAGCAAATGACCTTTTCTGTTCTGAACTTCTTACCTATTCTATCTCCACACTCACAATCTGATGCTGAAAAACAATTCAGGTCACTTGAACAAGAGACGTGGAAATGGGCTATTTGACTGGTTTGGATTAGAAGAGGCTATCTTTTTTCTACTCTGGAGTATTGGGTAGGAAAGATCATACATACTGCTCTATAAAATTCTCTCACTACCTTTTAGTTTCTCTAAAAGACAACATTGTGTAATTAATAGGGACAATTTTATTAGTATTTTAAAAGTCATATTTGTTGAAAACCAATTTTATATTTAATATGGACCACATTGCTTTCATTTAAAATCTTATTCAATATGTCAATAATTGTCCAGTACAAAATATAAATTTTTCATAACATAATTCTGCCTTTAAAGTGGGTGAAATTTGTCACCTCTTACAGATTTTTCTATCTATAAAGGTATAATTTACATATGATTTGTGTGGGATATACTTAAAATAATTTGATAATGAACTTTACATGAAAATAACATTTTATATAATTTGATGTATTTATTTGTAATGATTTAAAGTAACTATAACAATATTCATTAAACATATCCTACATATCAGATTTTTAAGAAGTATTACATCAAATAAACACCACAGTAACCCATAATATGAAAGTACCAATATTACAATTTTCACAGTTGCAGAAATTGAAATATAGAATTGTTAACGCAACTTGTTAGAGATAATATCACTTTGTATTAGTCTGCTTGGGCTGCCTTAAGAAAATACCTCAGACTAGGTGGCTTAAACAATAGAAATTTATTTTGTCTTAGTTCTAGAGGGTAGAAGTCCCAGATAAAGGAACCAGAATAGTTGGTTTCCAGTGAGAGCTCTCTTTCAAGCCTGTAGAAGATGACCTTCTCACTGTGACTTCACATAGTGAAAGGGAGAGAGCGAGCACGATAGAGATCTGATCTCTTCTTATAAATATAACCATATTGGATCAGGGCCTCACCCTCATGACCTCATTTAACCTTAATTCTCTTCTTATAGACTATATCTCCAAATATAGTCTCATTAAGGGTTATGAATTTTATAGGAACACAATTCAGTTCATAACATCACTAATAAGTGAGAAAATCAGAATTGAAACCCAATTGGTTACAATATTAGTAGGTACTCTCTAAACTTCTAGTCTCTGTTGTATCACTGAAAGTAAATGAGCAAAATGTAGCTACTGTGGAATATTGTTTATATATTATAAGATCATTGTTTTCTCTAAAGTAGCAGAACAAAAAAAAGTAATATTAAAATTTGGGGGATTAGCTATTTTTATAATGACCTTATAACTTAATTTATTTTGATATCAAAGAAATACCATATAAACACAGATGAAAAAAATTAACATGCATTTTAAATGGTTATGATTAATATCTTTGTAGACAGATTTGTATTAAGGAGAATGTTTCGTATGCAGAAAATTCAGTTACGAAGAATTCATCTAAGTGGACATTTCAGGTATTTTTGACACCAATTTTATTTCCATAGAAAGAATTATGAGTCTGCATGTGAAGACATTATGGGATCAGGAAGTCTATAATATAGCACGGACTTTATCAAAGTTTAGAAAAGGGATAGGTCTGCAACTTTTCTTACATGTTCTGAGATACAAGTTGATTTAAATTTAACCCAATGAAATACATAGGCAATAAAGCAAAAGGGTTTTTTTTTAGTTTAAAAGTGTTTTTTGAAACTCAATCTGCATAGGTTCCTTAAATCATAAAAGAATGGAAGAAAAGAAATGTCCTTAAACTATATATTTAATTACTTATATAAAGGTATTTTCATTTAATTGAAAGACTAAGAAATAGATTAGGCACATGTTTTTCCTTAGATGAGCTGGTATCTATTTAAGGCCAGAAGTGTTACAGGATTGTTCAAAGTGATACAATTGTTATTGGCATATTTTGGCAGTTTCTATTTTAAGATGTCTCCTTCCCTGATAAGTTCAGAAAGCAGTAAAGCTTCTCTTCTTAGTGTTTTGAATTTCCAACCGCCTCCAACCATCCATTAACATCCTTAAAATCTTCATATTAGATCCATGTTATGTTGCATTTCAAGACTAGTGAAGCTTCTTCCTCATTGTCTTAATTCTTTCCCTCTAATTCTATATTTTCAATTTGTTCCTATTCCAACATAATCTCTTGCCTTAGTCATTTTTATGTATTTTGAAATGTGTCTCTCCTTTGTCAAGGACTCTTTCCTTCCATGAAATCTTCAGTAAACACATTATATGTTATAAAACTTTATGTATTAAGAAGAACAAATAATGAGAAAAGGGATGTGAGTTAAAATGCTAGAGAAGTTGGCATGCAGAAGCCTTCATTGGGAAAGTGACTCATAAGTAAACACCTAAAAGCAAGAGAAAGAATTAGCCTGGCACATGTAAGAGGGAAACAGTTCAGGCAAAGGTGAAGACACTAAAGTAGAAACACCCCTGGAACGTATAAGAGACTGATCATTAATCAGTTCTTTATAAGTTGTCAAACTTCATAGATATTTCTTAAACGAAGAGATATAAATTCAAAGTTAAAGAGGTCATATAGAAATTAAAAAAAAAACAATATTTAAATTATTTGTGCAGTAGCTGCTTTTTCTGTATTACACATGTAATATTGCTTACAGTATTATAAAAATACTATAACTCTGAAAGTTAATTTTAAAGAATTATATGACTTTTAGTACAGTTTTTTTAATCTTTTGTCTAAATGTTTAAATTTCACAAAAATAAAAAAATTATTCAGAAACTCATACACTTTTTAGAAAAGAATGGTAGTGTGAAAGAAAGGAACTTATGCTTAATCATATAATAAAAAATTAAGTCCTGGTCTATAAACTCTTTAAACAGATGTTCTCCTCCGCTATAAAATAGGTAAAATTCTATCCATTTTGTAGAGGGGGAGATTAAATGTAGAGTTCAAATATCTTTCCTAAGATTAGAAAAGTAATAAATCACAAGCCTAATCCTGTCATATTATACAGTCTATGCAGTTTTTTAACTGTGCAATTTGTTTATGACATTGTATGTAAGCAATCCTATCCCAAGTAATCCCTAAAAAATTTTCAGTGCTTATATTTGTTCTTGATAGACTACTATTCGTGTAGTTTTGAATAACATTAACAAACTTATATTCTACTTCAGTTAAAATAAAGTTTTACTATTCTTTGAGTTCATTATTAGTATGTTTTATAGCACATGGCGAAAATCAAATTAATGTTCCTTTTCTCGTATATTATCATATAAAAACAGATGCCACTGCTTCCAAATACATAAGATTATTCACTGGAAAACAAACAGATAATTCCATTAGTTAAAAAGGCTTTTTAATATAAATTGTGATCTACTATCACTGCTTATATTGAGTTCACTTTCTTATCTCTTTAATGTGACTGAGCTGGCTACATTTCTTATTCTGTTATCAAAAGATTTTTAATGAATATCTTTTATTCTTGACAAAAAGGTTTTATTGTACCATCACTGAACATTAATGACTACTTTTAATACAAAAAAAGAAAGAAGTTGAAGAGATGACTTTTCTAGAATATATTTATATACAATTCCAGTTGAGAAATGCATGCCTTATAGGCATTTATAAACATCATTCCACTTACTTATACTTACAAAAAGCTTATTAAAGGAGTTTTTTTCCAAATTTCTCAGAAAATAACATGATGGTGAATTATAAACCATAAAATTGATGATCATTCTGCTTATAGTTCCTTAAAACTATGAGATAATATGCTGAAATAAAAAAGAAAAAAATAGAATAGAGCAAACAGTTCATACTGCATATGAACAAAAAGTGTCATTAGATGTAAGCCACCCCTAGTTGTTTCCTTCTAAAATTTCAATTTATAATAATAATCATAAGCACTCACTGCTTATAATAATAAAGCACTCACTGCTAAATACATATACCATTTAATCCTATGCAAAAATTACCAACATTAAAACATACAAGGATAAATTTAATGTTCAAATAATCTGATAAAATAACCATTTGGAAACTGAAAAAAAACATTATATTAATATAAATGTAACTAAGTAATTTGCTTAAGGTCAAAGAACTAGAAGGGTGATCCAAGATTTGAACCCAAATAAAGTGACTATGGTGATAATCCCTTTTGTAAACTTGACTGCCTCCAGGTAGCACCCTCCCCGATTGTGTCACTCCTTGTGCTAGGTGCTGAGGTTACAGGTTACAGGATAGCTATGGGATTACTAGCCACAGCTACAGCTGATAGTCTGTTTATCCTGAAACATATCAGTTAGAATCAGAACCATATGAAAACTGGGTGAACTTGCAAATCTTATTGGCTTAGTCCTGTAATGAGCACAATTATGAGAAATCAGAACTACTGACTATAAAAACATAAATAAAATTATCCTAGATAGAGTAAGGACTCACAAGAAGAAATTATTTGCCATATGTTAGGGTATTCGTAGAAACCAAAATAGTCTTTCTTCTTGGACTTTAGCATTACTACTCAGAAAACTCTTTAACAGAGGCTCTCATATCAGGTTAAAATTTGCATAACCAACTCAGTTCCAAAAACTTCTGACCACATATTTTGCTTTTAAATAATGATTACTGATGCCTTTTGAATAACAATTTTAAAAATTCCTATTTTATCTTTCTGATTGATATTACTAACTAGTATTTTCTATAAGACCTTACTACATAGAAAAGACATTGTATTTGTTATTGTTGACATTAAATAATGCTTATAGCAAATAAAATATTGTATTTGATAATTGAATGGAATCAGTTTGTAGGCATCAAATTTAATTTCAATATTTGAAGATTTTTTGAAATTCAGAAAGTAAATGGGACAATTTTCACTAAAAGGGTAAATTATTTTTTAAAAATATAACTTGCTTTAAATAGTTTATATATTATAAATTAATTTTGTTGTTTACAGAGGAAGATACAGAAATTTCTAAAACTTATTGGTTTTCATTTTTCTACTTTGGCTAGAAATAAAAGTAGGGATAAAAATATGGAGACTGGGCAACCTGATTTATATAAAATTTTTCAAACAAATGATACCTTTGGAGAGAGAGGTTTAGAATTGTTTTCCCACTAGATGTTAATGTTATTTCTGGAAGACAGTCACAAATACTAATATTTAAGGCAGACATTGGTTGAAGTTCCCAGTTCTTTATATATACACAGATAGCATGGAAAAAATCATGTGTTTTGTTTAAAAGCAAAGATATTTTGTAAAAATTTTAAAAAGGAAAAGAAAAAAGAATACACACAGCCTTTTGCCTCATGAAAAGCCAATTTCCAATTAACAATGTGAGAAATAATTTACGCCAGCAGTAATAGAATCTTTAGTAATTAGAGGGCAAAATTCTCCAAAGACCAGATTCTAATTTTTTAGAAGATCAGCTACTAACTTATTTTATAAATACAGAAAAAATAGATCTGAATAGTTTTACAGATTGCTTACTGTATACAGTATTAAAATTAAATATGTTGATGCCTTATATTGACAGTCTTTATCATTATAGAATATTTATCCATATGCTTAGGTAATTTTTGACAAATCAAATAATATATAAATATAACAAAGGATGAATAATAAAGCAAATAATCTTTCAATAATGTGACTTGCTATGTGAGTGCCAGTGGTCATATATCTAGAAATGGAGTTAAAAAAGATGTCTTCTTTTCTGCAAACTCACTTTTCTATCTCCTGTTGGCAGGCAGGATGGGATATGAAAGCAATGATATTATCTTTTTGTCACTTGAATGACATATAAATTGAGAAATATTGAAGTGGTTGATTAGTAATTTATTGCCTTCTTCCAAACAGATATGAAATAGACAGAGATAGAAGAGTTAACAGTATATGCTTAGGCTCAGAGATTTTACCAAGGATTTTAATTACTAGCATGTTGTTTTCATGGGTACTGATGTAGTCTGTGATGTCAAAATATGCACAAATATCTTGTTTTCCAGAGTAACAGAATGATTCATTAAAAAGTTGTTTGGAGACAACTTTTTAAATCATGTTATTCTTCTTTTCAAAACATTCCCAGTGCCTTCCCATCTCTCTCACAGTAAAAGCCAAAATCTGTATAATGGTGTAATCGTAAATCTGTATAATGGTGAAAGTTCCTGCATGACCTGGGTCTACACTGTGTCTTGAACTCATCTCCTATTACTCTCCCCTGTCCTCATTCAGCTCCAGCCACATTGGCTTCATCATTGTCTCTTGAACAGACCAGGCCTTAGAGTCTTTATTTGCTGTTCCCTCTGCTTGTATTGCGTGTCCTTCTTACCTCTGCAAGGCTAATTTCTTCTCTGGCTTTAATTTTTACACAAGCCACTTTTCAGAGAACCCTCCCCTGTGCTATCTTATCTAGAATTTCAATTCATATCCCTCATCTCTCATTTTTCTCCTTAGTATATATTAATATACCATACTCTGTCCATACTTATCTTTATTTCTAGTCTATCCCCCTAAACATAAACTCCTTAAGATGAGGGATTTCTGACACATTCACTTTTGTATCCTCTATGACTGGCATATTATAGATACTCAGTTAATATATACATGTTTATAAATAAAATAATTTATATAAAAGTATATGCATTACCTACATTTATAGTGTTTTTATTGTTTTGCTATTAATGTAATACTATTAATGTAATTAATGTATAAATAACTTACCAGAAATTAGTCTACATAAAAGTGATTGTTTATATTAATATTTTTCTCAGTTAATCATTGATTTTGGTTAAAAAAATATGGTTGCTCCATGTTTCTGAATCATATTTTTGACAGATAAATTCTCCCTGGATTGAGGCTTGATTTCTTTATATTAGTGAGGCTGATTTATTAATACTACCCCATTACACTAATTTGGATTATGTCATTGAGATAAGCTTAATGTGTATATTTAAATATTTCAGCATCAAAACATATCTTTGGTGTCTGTATATGCCTAATATATAGTAGGTCCTCAATAAATACTTACTGAATAAATCAATGAATGGACATAGAAATGACAAATATGTCCTATTGATAAAATTGATGAAAATTAACATCAGAGATAAAACAATTAGCACCACCATTTAAAATAAAATTGAATACTCATTTAAATGAAGGAAAGTAGAATGAGGTATTTGTTTAAATGGATTTGTCACATTTCAAATGCAATCTATACTACAATTCTAACTTTGTAACCAAATTAGTATTCATTTAACAAATCTTTCTTTCTTTCTTTCTTTCTTTCTTTCTTTCTTTCTTTCTTTCTTTCTTTCTTTCTCTCTTTCTCTCTTTCTTTCTCTCTTTCTTTCTCTCTTTCTTTCTCTCTTTCTCTCTCTCTTTCTCTCTCTCTCTTTCTCTCTCTCTCTCTCTCTCTCTCTCTCTCTCTCTCTCTTTCTCTCTCTCTCTTTCTCTCTCTCTTTCTCTCTCTCTTTCTCTCTCTCTTTCTCTCTCTCTTTCTTTCTCTTTCTTTCTTTTCAGACAGAGTCTCGCTTTGTTGCCCAGGCTAGAGTGAGTGCCTTGGCATCAGCCTAGCTCACAGCAACCTCAAACTCCTGGGCTCAAGCAATCCTCCTGCCTCAGCCTCCCAAGTGGCTGGGACTACAGGCATGTACCACCATGCCCGGCTAATTTTTCTATATATATTAGTTGGCCAATTAATTTCTTTCTATTTATAGTAGAGACGGGGTCTCCCTCTTGCTCAGGCTGGTTTCAAACTCCTGACCTCGAGCAATCTGCCCGCCTCAGCCTCCCAGAGCGCCCAGCCTAACAAATATTTCTTGAGTGTTCTTATCACTGTTCAGAATATGGGATGAATAAGGCAGAGGCATTCCCCTGTGATCTTTATCCTTTAGTATCCCTCTTTTTCTCTCTCATACACATACATATGCACACATACCCATACCTGTTACATACTAACAAAATAAGTATTATAGTAGGGATTATATGACTATAGACTTTTGATATTCAAAAGTTTAACGATAGACAACACTCAGAAGTTTGTTATTCTAATGAATATCTATAAACCACCACTTTTTTTTACAGCAAGGCAAGCCCACAGGGAAGAAGACCAGTTAGGAGATACTATAGATTGGTCTAGCATGTTATCAGACAGGATAAAATGAAGGATGGATAAGAAAAACAATTCCCATTAGATGCATTTTAAAATAAAAAATCTGTTTCAGTAATTCTGATGTACTTTTTAAATGAAGGACATATTTTGACATAGTTATCTTCTGATTGAAACAATATTATTGTAAGAACATTAGAGATAAAAATCTAAGTTTAGCAAGTTAGAAGTCTTATATTTTTCTCATCATTTCTGAAAATGTTTATTGATTTAATCAAAAGTGAAAAGTGAAAAAATACTACCCAGAATATACTTTATTATAACAGTCCAGAATACATAGGCTTCATTTAATAGGTCAAACAGTCTGAGCTGTGTTAGAATCAGGGCTAAAATAAACACTTCTAAACTCTGTTAAAATATTCTAATATATTTAGAGTGGATTTCATGTAGCGTAAAGAGAAAAACATCATGCTTCACTGATTTTTATGTGCTTTTAAAGGTAATTTAACATAGTTATGGTTGCATGGTAATACATTCATAAGAAAGATGGAAAATAATCAACAAATATAGGGTAATTAAACATCAGGGTAAGTTGTAAAAGAAGGAAAACTTGGAGAATTAAATTTTAAATGCACTTCCTTAATATCTAATTGACTAATTCTGAAAAAATAAAAATGTAATATGTATGCATCTGAATTCTTTTTGGATTTTCTTCTGGCTTGGTTTTAAAGGAATTGACATTCTTACACATTCTTCCCGGGAACATATTTCACAAGCGCTACTTTCAACTCAGAAACAGGTACTACCCTAGTGACTAATTGATTCCTCAGGCAAGGTTTATAAAATCACTCTTGTGCAGACCATATTTAACACTTTCTAATTATAGGTATGTGGAATGCTAATTAATTAGTTGTGTGATGCTAATTAGTTAGCACCTTCCCCAATTGTCTTAAGCGAAAATATTTCCTTCTGGATTTTCCTACAGAGGAAATGTGGTACTCTCTATTAAGAAGATAATTTTAATAACTCATTCAGTTTTGAATTTTATTTGCTTCTAATGCCAGCAAACTCTCCTATACTATTTGACTGAGTGTTGCACAGTTGCTATCCAGTTGACCTCATTAGCATTACTGTTATATTTATATGGCAAAGCACTTTTATGCCAGTATTCCCAGCTCTTTACCAATATTACCTTATTTATTCCTCATAGTAACTTTCTGATATAGGTAGCAGTACTGAAGCTTATTCACATGGTAAATAAAAATAACCAACAACCATCTTAATAATTTTCCATTTTAAATTTCTGAAAAATTTTACGAGATCAGTCTTTTCTGTAGAGATATATTTATAACCAAATGTTAGAAAAGACTATAATAAAATGTTTATTATTGAGATTGGAGTTTACATATATAACTTTTCCTATTTGTCTACGCATTCCTTTTCCCTTATGTCCCATAATGTTATTGGTTGCTCCTGAGTGTATCTGTGTAGGATAATCCCCGCAAGGTAGAATAAAATTAAATAGAGCTTTCCTATTTTATGTTGTCTGGAAGAAGGGGACCTTAGTTAAACTGAGGCCATTAATGATTTCTGAGGTGAAATTAATGTTCTATTAATATAATTGCCAGCTGCCAAGATCTTTTATAGACTTTTAAAGAGTAAGATCCAGATAGCTGAGAATTTTCAATAAACTTTATAAGTTATTTATAGTATGTATCATCCACAAGTCCATAAGGCAAATCAGAGTGAGCCCTCCTGTTCTAAGTAAACGTGTTAAAAAAAAAAAAGTGGGCCGGGCGCGGTGGCTCACGCCTGTAATCCTAGCACTCTGGGAGGCCGAGGCGGGCGGATTGCTCAAGGTCAGGAGTTCAAAACTAGCCTGAGCGAGACCTCGTCTCTACCATAAAAAAATAGAAAGAAATTAATTGGCCAACTAATATATATAATATAAAAATCAGCCGGGCACGGTGGCGCATGCCTGTAGTCTCTACCATAAAAAAATAGAAAGAAATTAATTGGCCAACTAATATATATAATATAAAAATCAGCCGGGCACGGTGGCGCATGCCTGTAGTCCCAGCTACTCGGGAGGCTGAGGCAGGAGGATCGCTTGAGCCCAGGAGTTTGAGGTTGCTGTGAGCTAGGCTGACGCCACGGCACTCACTCTAGCCTAGGCAAGAAAGCGAGACTCTGTCTCAAAAAAAAAAAAAAAAAAAAAAAGTGGCACTGAGGAAGCCAAATGACAGTCTGTAAATTCTTCAAGAAGGATAAGAAGAAGACAACTTCCAAAAATATTTCATCTCCACAAAGCTTTGAGTATATTCTACCATTTCATTCTTCTCCAGGACAAGCCCTATCTAAAACAGGGTATCCCTTTATTTTAGGCTTAACAAATTACTGATAAAGCCTAGTCCTCAAAATGTTACTCTTTGTAAATGTTAAACAAAGCTGGAGAACAATTTAAAATCAACTTAAAAATTAAATCAAATTTCATCCAACAGCCAACTCAGTAGAACCTTACTACAAATAACCTTGGTTCAAATAATCTCATAACAACAAGAATCACTATCATCACCACATATCTCCTCTAATTCTTAGGGAAATGCTTGGGGGGGGGTGGGAATCAGAGAGGAATAAAGGTGACAAGAAGAGTAACAAAAGCTGCTGTAAAAGTAAAGTTAATACACAGAGAATCAACCTCAACCAAAATGAGAGAAAGAAAAAAATAAAAAGACAAGATAAGCACTACCTCTTTATTTAAAATACACCTTCAAGTAAAACCCAGCTGAGAAAAGGATAATTTTTTAAACCACTCACCAGAAAGGGGGTGGAGGGAGTTACTATTTCAGCAATTTTAAAAAGTCTAAAGTATACCTTTTCTATATATATTTGTAAATTTACATTATGCACAAATTATATTTTAAAGGAATGTTCTTAAAATGTTTTTCTATAGTTAAAGTAAATTTGTCTTAACATAAAAAAAAAAAATCTTCAGTTCCAGTCACCTATTACCTTAACATGTCTGCATATAATTTAGCTATGTGGATTGCTATTTGCCTGTTCCTGATGTCAACTAATACCTTTTCTTACTTCACTGGCCTGACTCCATGCTGGAGATGTAGACCAGAATGGCAATCTATGAAATCTGATTGGTTTGTTGAACTTCCCTTGAGTCTCTCAGACCAAAGAATCAATAAATATTCTGAGTTTTTGCGGTTTTAAAAAATAGGAGTTGAGTATTGTTAATTGCTCGTCCCTAATAATTTAAAACGTTTATGTTCTCCGTATTCTGTAAGCAGTTGATTCCTATAAGTGTTGAATAAACATAGATATCTGAAGTACAGCTGTTTACTCAAAGCTAGTCTTGAGAAGGTAAGACAGGCTTTCTATAATGCTTTATGGCCTTAAGGATTATTCATTCATGATGTACTGGTAGGTAGCTAAAGAAAGACAACTAGCCTGAGTAATCTGGTTTAGGTGTTTCTGTCTCCTCTGAGACCATAAGTATTAGGCTCATAAGCACTAGAAACTTCAAAGTTTATGTACCCACTACAAATTCTGATAAATAATTATGTTCTGGAAATCTGAGCAAAGTACTTAGGACTGTCCATAAAATATATACAGTCTCTGACGAGGTTCATTCATCAAATTATAAGAAGCTTCTGCTATTACCTTAATATAATAGACACTGTAATACACTAGAAGTAAAAAAAAAATAATAATAATAATGAATGGAAGCCAGGTGTGATGACTCATGTCTGTAATCCCAACACTTTGGGAGACCTAGGCAGGAGGATTGCTTGAAGCCAGGAATTCAAGACCAGCCTGAGCAACACAGCAAGACCCTGTCTCTACAAAAATGTTTTAAAAATATTAGCAAGGCATGGTAGCATGTGCCTACAGTTCCACAAATGTGAGAGGCTGAGACAGAAGAATCTCTTGGGCGCAGGCGTTTGAGGCTGCAGTGAGCTATTATTGTGCCATGGCGCTCCAGCTTGGGTGACAAAGCGAGACCCTGTCTCAAAAAATAAAAAATAAAAAATGAACAAATAGAGCAATGTGCAAGAAAGTCAATAAGAAATCAAAGTATTTTGTTGTGATCAGTAATGAGTTAATAGCTGTAAACAGTTTGGGTTACCTGGATAATGTAAAATTATAAAAACATTGTCTATCAAGTGTTAGTGAGAATGTGGAGAAATTAGAATCCTTGTACATGCATTGTTGATAGGAATATAAAATGGTAAGCCACTGTGGAAAAAAGTATGGTTCCTCAAAAAAATTAAACATGTTTTAATTTACCGGACCGAAGCTGACTTGAGATTCTTTTTAGTCTATATTGTTCTCATTTGTTGTGACTCTTCATAGGTTTTACCATAGAATTATTAAAGTGATTGAATATGGGTTACTACTCAAACTAGTTGAGACGTGACAGGTGGTATATGCACTGAATCCAAAAGTTCTGAATTCCTAAACATAGCTAGCTCTAAGAATTTTCTCTTTATAAAATGCACTTAATAAAATACTTCATACATATTCAGCACTTAGTTTATCTATTCTGATTACTAATTCGTGCACTTGTGAGAGCTTGAAGTTAAAAAGAAGCCACGCTGCTTCATTTTAGGTATTGTCAAAGGAGTCACTTGAATTGATGTAAATTTTGCCACATCAGTAAACAAGTACTATTCCATGAAGTTTAGCACTTGTATGAGATCCCTGCTTCCTTTCTTACCTTCCATACAGGATAAAATTATATGGAATTTTAAATGGTGCAACATTTAAAATTATTTCATTATTATAAATTACCATTGACTCTTGAACAACATGGGTTGGAACTGTGCAGGTCCCCTTATAAGTGATTTTTTTTTTCAACAAAAGTTAACACCTAGTGTGCCTGCCTCTCTTGCCTACCCTCTTCCACCTCCTCTACCTCTTCATACTCTGCCACCCTTGAGAGAGCAAGTCCAAACCCTCTTCTTTGTCAGTGTGCTCAACCTGAAGACAACTAGGATGAAGACCTTTATGATGATCCACTTCCACTTAATAGTAATAATGTTTTCTCTTCCTTATGATTTTCTTAATAATATTTTCTTTCCAGTAGCATACTTTATTGTAAGAATATAGTATATATTACATATAACGTACAAACTATGTGTTAATTGAATGTTTATATTAACTGGTAAGGATTTCGATCAATAGTAAGTTATTAATAGTTAAGTTTGAGGGGAGCCAGAAGTTATCTGTGCATTTTCAACTGTGTGGGGGTCAGCACCCCTATCCTCAACATTGTTCAAAGGTCAACTGTGTTACATTAAACATACTTTGGTCAGTCTTACTTAATATGACTGTTTCTGGATAATTTTATATTGGATGAATATTTCTGGCATGCATGGTGAACTGTCTTGCAATAAAAAAACCTTTCCGTTTTCTTGGCTTTCCCCCATTCCTCAGTTATGGTATAAAGGAAAGAGCACTGTGACCAAAGGGAATCAGGACTATTCATTCATGCATTTCCTTAGTTCTGGTCTGTTTAATGTTTCCTTGTTTATTTACAACATGGGACTTAAAATTTTCTGAAATGACTTCTTTAAAATATACTTTTAATATTTATACAGGTGAGGTATGGGGCTATGTTAGGCCATGTGTGTTGTTTATTTTTATTATATAAAAATATTTATGGAAATAATGAACTTATGAATTATGCTTGTGTCATATTAAAAATTATGCCTTAGAGAATACTTATTACATACTAAAACAACCTGTATTTTTCTAAATTAGGAAGCCCACATTGATTTACCTATCTTATGAGAACCACGATTATGTCTTTAAAAGGTGCATATTTTACTTAATTTAAAATTTAAAATAGCCTAATTAAAAATGTATTAGAAATAAGACTATCTGACTTGTTATGTGGTAAACCATTAATAACGGATTTAAAAAATATTTTACAAATGATTTTTTCTGAATCTGAGAATATTCCTTTATTTGGATTTCTTAGAAAGTAGTTCCCTGAGTAATTGTCAGCTGTCTAATGCAACTTATAGGTGATAACTATTGCTATTCAGAATCTTTTCAAATACTGGCAAGCTGATATTTTAAAGTAGAGAGAAAAAAGTTATAATACCAAATTTATAATTTGTTCTGACAAGTGAGGATTCTCGTACTATCCACAATGAAATAATAATTGATGCAATTAATGGTAAAGTTATCTAAACATTTTAATGCACTATATAACAATTGAAAATTTTTTATTTTGTTTTACTTCAATTTAACATGCTGTAATTTTTCAGCTTCTCAAAGTACTCTGTGGGCAATCCCTGGACTACCTATGTTATATTTTTAATGGGTTTTTATTGCCATATATCCCAACTAGGCATAGCTACTGTGGTAAATAAATGATTGTTGTTTATTATATTTTTCACCTTAAGAATTTAGAGTCTTTTAAAATCTAAAACCCTAAAAATTTACTCTTTCATGTGGCTTAATAGATGGAAATATGTGATTTTGATAATTTTTGAGAACCATGACTTTTCTTTTACAATCTGCATAGGAAGTACTTAAAAATCTTCAGATATTCCAGCAAGAATATATTTTTTATTTTTATTTAATTATTATATTAATTTTGAAACACAGCTGTTTCTAAGCATCAGCATTTTTATTTTCCAGACACATGTAACATTTATATTTGTGCAATTATGACTTAAGCAATAAACATTCTGAATAGGTTAGTGTATTATTAAGCAACAGCTAGCAGGTTGTGTGATCTTAATGAACAAGCCTGGTTGTATTGTCAGCACACATGTGACACAAATGGTATATCATTAGATTAGGGAAACAGTAACATACTACATAGTGTTGCCCCTGGAGCAGAATTTGGTAGCTTAATTTAAAAGAAAGAAAATATTTTCTTGGTCATTATGTTTGTGAAAGAACAATCCCAGGTTTCCTTTGGGATCAAAATATATATTTTAGAAAGGAGACAAAGTATGCATGTGTGTATATATATTACTAAAAGTATATATATGTAAACTATTTCTCTTCATCTTGACTCAGAAAATCTTTGTCCCTCTTCTTACCACCTCTTTATCTTTGTTCTAGTCTGTCCATCTTACAGATATGTGCTGATAAATCTTCAACATTTTTTAGCTTTTATCATTTTACATGACTATAAAAAGTTAATAGCAGATTTATATTTTTATTAGCATTTATGCTGCAAATGCAAGAGACATCTTAAATTCAAATTTAATACACCTTTAAAGTCCTTTTTATTAGCCTGTTAATTCCCAGCTGTACTGTTTTATTGAAGTAGACATTATATTTGTGCCATTGTCAAAACAATGGTGTGAATTAGAATTGTTAGGAATAAAAATATCTCTAGTAGTTGGATAAACTACACACTCAACAGACTTGAAAGTCTACCGTAAACATTATTGGGCCATTGAAGCTATAATTGTAATGACATATCTTTTAGTATTATAAATGAAGAATGACTCATATATATATATATATATACACACACACACATCCCTAGGGAAGTGATTTTACTGGTAGATAAAAGTGAAATCTGTTATTGATGATAATTCTTAAATTCTACTTTAAATATGAATTTTATTATATAGTCTCAGAAATGTATATATCTAGAAATCTAGCTTCATGTATGAGTAATATGATTAATTTATTGAGAACTAGAATTACAGTATTCTAAGAATTCTGCATTTCACATGAAAGAAGCCTTTGTGTTTGGTTTAATGTACTAGGAAAATGTGCATTTGTTATGCCTAATGGCCAACTTAATTCTAGTAGTTTTCTTCAACCAGAGCTCATGAACCGTTTTATGCTTTATTTGTAGTCTATGTATGACCCAGCAGGTATCAAACTAGAGAAAATTGGGGAAACAGATAGTCCACCCCTAATTAAATATGTAACATATCCCCCACCATTTTTATATGCATTTCCCCAAATGGAAAGCAGATGGCATCACTTGAACCTACAGAGTGACAACCTCCTTTTAAAATTTCTACTGAAACGGAAAAGTGGGGGCAATGCCAATTCAGCCGTTACAGCTCATTCACATAATGGACAAGATGGCAAATTAGTTGGGAGAGAGCTGAAGCACCCTGGAAGTATAAATATAAGCCATCTTCATTGCCACTGTATCAGTCCAGCCATATCCAAACCCAGGAGGGAAAAAACATGTGGGTCTTGCTTTATTTTGTACATAGCAGGAGCTGGCAGCAAAGTTACACCGTAAAATAGATTTCCAACGTTTTCCCTGCTGTTAATTGTAATTTTCCAAGGTTTCCTCTGTGATAGAGTTTACAAAAGAAAGCTTTAGTAAAAACTATCATTAGCCTCATGGGTCAATATGGTTTAGGGAATACAAAACAACTTCAGTTGTTTAAAAATAGGAAATATCAGAGGGTGTCCCCCTCCTCCCTATGGATAGCAGATCACACTATTGATCGGTCTACAGTGTAACTGCAAAATTTTCAGATATCAGGTGGACTAGCTGGGAATAAAAGTAAAGCCACTCTACTGGTGGGCATCGTATGTGGTTCCTGAGAGACCTCCTGAGTATCCCAGTATGAATTCTTTTCCTAAAGATGAAGCCTCTGTCTATTATAAGACTGTGAAAGATAAGGAAAGCCTTAAGACCAAAGAGATATAATTGTTCTATTTTTTAATTTGTTCTCTTTTCCTATATTTCTCACCATTTGCCCAATGGCCTTTGTCAATTCTGAGGAAAGATAATGATAAAATGGAAAAATGTATATGGAAAAATCACATAAAATACATGTAGACTGAAACATGATCTCAGTACACACAGCATAATAGTATGATTACAGTACTCAAAAGAAAGACAGTTAAGATAAATAATCATGAAAACCAAGGAATTTCTATACTCAATGCCCAAATCAATACAAAAGATTAACAATGTTTTATTTCAGTTTTGAATAATGCCTCATGTAGTCTGTCTTGATTTTGAAGACTGAATACAGGGAAAATAATTAAAACCATGGCAAGCCAGAAAATGAGAAAGAATACATATACAACTAACTTGTAAAATTTTTTATTTAATATACTTTATATTTTAAAAAGTAAAGTAAAAACTCATTTGCAGTGACAGAAGAACAGGATAATTCCTTAAACTCATAGTTCTCAAAGTGTGGTTCCCAGACCAATAGCCTCAGCATCATCTGTGGAATGGTTAGAAATATAAATTCTTGAACAGACCTACAGAATTAGAAAATGGATTTAAGACCTGGCAATCTGTATTATAATAAGTCATGTACATGATTCTTACATAGACTAAAGTTTGGGAATCAGTTCCTTAGACCTTGCTTTTATGAAGCTATATTTATTAGTAAAATCATATACCTACTAGTAAACTTTATATTTATAGTTATACAAGGGTATATCTTAATTTTTCAAAATGTCCTTTGTCCTGTACTGCTCAATATTCTGATCCTCAAGGAGAGGAAGTGAAATTTAGGGAAACTTGCTATTAGCCAAGTAAGCCTAATTAAGATATGTTAGGATATTAATATATGTTACTAAGTCTATCTACATTTCAAACATGTGATGCTGAAAGTACTTTCAGAATGATTAGGAACAAAATGTGGTTTCTTAATTCATAAAATAATAACCAGCTCTGAAATATGTTATTTTTAAAAAATACCTATTTTAATTGTCCAAAATATCTTCATTTAAGGTAAAATTTTTCATTATTAAATTTTGGAATTTGGCCTGACCCTTCGGGAGGCCAAGGTGGGAAGATCACTTGAGGCCAAGAGTTTGAGTTTATAGTGAACTATGACGGGCCACTGCACTCCAAGCCTGGGTGAGAGAGCAAGAAAGATATAAAATTGATCAATTGGGTTTCTTCTCTTAGGTCTAGGTGTTTGAATTTTAATTGGTTAATACTGACTGCAAAGGCTGCAGTGTTCCCTATAAAGGAACTGATGGCTATGTGAATAATCTTCAAGATCTAACTTGACTTAAATACATATAAGGATGATAGACCTCAGGTTCTTAAAAGGTAGAGATTATCCAAGTTGATTGTACCATTTAAAGGAATCTTCAATGATAATGCTGACTCAAGATCATAAAGATAATTTACATTTAAAATTTTAAAATCTTTCTAGCTCAGTAAATAAGACTTTTTAGAATGCAATAGCTATCAATCTCTACAAAAAGAATCATAGAACTCTCACTTAAAAAGTAGTTATTCCTGCGAAAATTTTATTCTATTATGTCTAGTAAAGTAAGCTTTACTATAAAAAAGTAAGCTTTCATTAACCCAAGAAAGATATATTCTAATATGATTAATAACATTATATCTAAAATGGTTTTACTAAAACCATTTTAATATATTTAATAATTGGTTTATATCTTTTGGTCCTTGTCAGAATAATTTTTTTAACCTGTTAAAGTTAGATTTAAAGTATTAGCAGGTATAATATGAGGGTTGGGATTTATGTCTAATCTAAGCATTTAAGGTATTATAAATAAAGCAATGTGAACTTAATGAACAGTAATCAGATATTTGAGGTAAAAGACCTATAATAAGAGAAGAAATCTTCTTCTTCAAATTGGCTTGAACACATTTATTTTCCTTAATGTTTTTGTAGTATATTGCATGTGCCTGTTACATATTTAGTGTAGCATGCTAGGCACTTTGTCTTGTTTGTCATTTGGGGCATTGAAGATTCTTATTACTGAATCTTTGTTATGTCACTCTCAAGAATGAGCTTTGAAAGTATTTCAGGAATGTAAAGAAAAGAGATGACAATTTGAAGATGGAGCAGGGTTTTTGGAGGATTTTCACAATTTTATTTGCAATAATGAAAAGAGGTTGACAAAAGTCTTGAAATAAAATGATACTAGGAATAATTAGTGGTGGAGAGGATAAGAAGAAAACATGACAGGAGTTGAGATCTGGATATTGTAGAAGAAAAGGGAACCATTCTTTATGGAACCATCATTTGTTTTAAACAAACCAATTTAAGGAATGGTGAGTGATAAATAACCAATAATTTCCAACACAGGTTGAGTATCCCTAATTTGAAAATCCAGACTCTGAAATGTTCCAAAATCCCAAATATTTTGAGTGCTAACATACCGTTCAAAGGGAATACTCATTGGAACATTTTAGATTTTCATATTAGGAATGTTGAACTGGTATATGATGCAAATATTCTCAAATATTCAAAAATCCAAAAAAAATCCAAAATCTTAAACACCTCCAGTCCCAACCATATCAGACAAGAGAGACTTAATCTATAATGATAAAATTATCAACATAGCTTCCATAGCACTAATTAGGTAACATATATAGAAAAACGATCTGCTTATATATTTTTTAATATAGCTCTCAACTAATGTTCAACAAGCGTTTAATAAGAACCTGTGTCAGGCACAGTGACAGGCATCAGGTATCAATTCTCTATTCTTATGTAGTGTATGTTCTAATTGGAGTCAATTAAGTGTTATCTTTTTCTTTGGTGTCGTGTGCCATTAACTTTACAAAATGGCAACAGATTGACTATTGAATATTTTAAAATGCTGGCTCTAAAAACTTTTAACAGATTTAAGACTGATATTCTTGCTTTCAAATTTATTTATTTATTTACATAAGGTACTTCAGATAGTGAACATATTATAACTATGATGAGTCTATGGAAGACTGTATCAGGTAATATTTACCTACTCTAAGGAGTTGTGAAGGAAGATTGCTTAAAATAATAGCACTTAAACTTAGTTGTGAAGGATCTAGGTAAGGAGAGGGAGAAAGCTTGTTCCAGGTAAAAGACACAGTTTGATGAAATACAATTCAAATCCTTTGAATGAGGGAAAAGTGGCAGTAGGTGAAACTACAGAGATAGGCAGAGGCAAAATTGTTGCTGTGTTAAAGACTGAATTCACTAAAACAATGGGAAGCCCTTGAATAATTTTATGTAGGAGAGTGCTATCTTTAGATTTCCAATACAGAAAACATTCTCCTGGCTGCATTGGAGAGCCCAAACTGGAAGAAAGCAAGGGGTTAGGCATGGGAGGAGTGGAGGGCTGGGAGGAGGAAGTTCATTCTGACCATGTAAAAGGGCGCTATCGTCCAGGCAAGAAATGATAACAGCTTAGACTAGAGTTGTAGCAATGGGCAGAGAGACAAGAAGAGAGAGAATGAGAAAGAGATACAGAAAGAGGGAAAGAAAGGAAAACAGTGATACTAACAAGGGAGAACTGACAAGATTTGGGATTTCACATGGATGGCTACCTGACCTTTGACTTGAGCAACTGGGTTGATTGTGGCTTTATTCAAGATGAGAAATTCTAGAGCCATGGAAAGAAAATAGTAAATTAGGATTTGAACAGTGTTTTTTTGTAGTGTCTGTGAAACATTGTAAGGGTATATCACCAAAGAACATTATAAGATTGAAGTTAGATGTCTTGTTTCTTGAGATTGTTAACTGTCAATGCACTAAAATTAGACTTTAATGAGTGAGAACATATTGCCATAAATCAGAACATTAGGAGCTCTCAGTCACATTATTTGTATTTCATAATGTCACTTCTAATATTTCACTTTGAAGATCACTCATGCCTCTGAGAATAATTTGTATCTGCTTTTGCATCATTATTTGTTCTCCTTTACAACACTGGCTACAGCCTCTGAAAGGAATTTATGATATCCCAAATTGGAGTCACTTAAATGTCTCTTTTCTTTTGGAGTTGCATGCCATTAATTTTCCAAAATAACAACAGACTGACTATTGAATATTTTAAAGTGCTGGCTTTAAACAAATTAACAGATTTAAAACTGATTTTTTCTTGCTTTCAAATATATATATATATATATATATATTTTTTTTTTTTAACAAAAGTTACTCCACTGATTCCATATTTTGGAGTATTTATTGACAATACATGTTATAAAGAAAGAACAACATCTTTTTTGTGGTTGAAATCTTTAATTGGAGAATTACCATCTTACATGCTGATAATTGTAATGCAATATTTTAAATGAGAGTCTCCATATTAACAATGCTAATCAAATGTCTTATATAATATTAAAGGACAGCACTGTTGTGATTCTGCATTTGTTATCTAGATCATCTTAGACTATTGTCTGAGGGTTTTTTTTTTTTTGCCTCTGCTTCCCCTTTTAACAGCCAAGTCAAGTAAACTCTATTTTTGACCTTTAAGTTCAGACTCTGAAATCTGATCTTCATCTAAAGCAGAACAATGCAATTCTTAAAATTATATATTTAAAATTAATTTTGAGGAAGAAATACTATTGTAAAAAGATTGACAAATTTACAATTTTTTATTGCTTTCAAGGGAATGTAAAGAGGAAATAAAGGCAGACATCAGCCAGAAATTTTTATTTTTAGATAGGGCTACTATAGTATGAAGAAGTAGCAAACATTTTGACCTATGTTATTTAGTTGAACATCTCTCTCTTCTAGTGTTATTTTTTAAAATATAATTGCTGAGTGTGTTGATTTTTAAAAAAATAGGAAAAAATCCCTCTTTGGTATAAAATTTTGTTAGCTCATTATGATCCCTCTTTTATTTTTTGACTCTTCTTCAGTTTACTCTACCTACAGAAGAACAGAGGGAAAGAAGACTTATTGCAAACCTGTAGGAATACAAGCATAGTTAGACAGTCTCTGCTCCAGGGTGGGAAGGTTGAATAGAATTTGATTAAAATCAGGTCAGGAACAATTTAGTCAGATTAAGGAAGAGCCTGATTTATTGGTTGTCTCTTCACACCCACACTTGATTGAGCGTTTTAATTGTATTTACGACTGAAGTAAATCCAAAAATGTGCTAAGTTCAAGGAACACGTTTGTAGTTTGACTGATTTAACTGAGAGATATCTTACTGACTAGACAGATTATCTGACACTCTTGACTAGCTAAATCAGACAGAACAGTTAAACCAGTTTGTAGGCACACACATCATTAATGTGGGCAGCCAAGAGTGGGGATTGCTTAACAAAGATGGCAAAAGGTAGTTAGCCATATGTTTGAAATGATTTAAGTGAATCTTGCCAGAAGCAGGAATGGACTAAATGACCTCTGGAGGCACTTTCCATTCCTATGTTTCTCATTTAATCTAATTGTAATTTTTAAGTCTAGATGGAGGATAGAAAGCTATTTTATTTCAAAATGCCTTGGGTTTTGTTAGGTGACAGACAATTAGAAAGGATGTATTTCTTGTAAGCAAACATTTGAATTCAATGCTAACATAGCTGTTTTGATCAAGCACAAATTACTTTAAGTTGTAGGATAATTAACTTTACTGTTTAAACATTCATTAGACAACTGTCTATTTTATGTATTTATTTGCATTTTTAGAACAATGTAACAATTTTATAAAATATTGAAATATGTATTTTATATGAATAAGGAAAAATAAGACTTTTCCAAAATGGGCTTATAATTTGTAAATTAAACTTTTATCCCTTCCCTGTCTGCCATACCTGCTCTATAGCTAAGACAATATTTGATTGATTTTTAGATTCTCTTATGTCCTCTTTTACCCAAATTTCTCCCAAATTCTGTCATTGCTTGTTTTCCCTCCATCCGCTGAGTAACCTAATATTCCCAGACTATTCTCATTTCCCCAGAAATTTATACTGTGCTTGAAGGTGTCAGGGAGGTGGTCCAAGAATATGGAATTTAGAAAGATACATAAGCATAATATCTTCCCACTGTAATTCATAATTTGTTAGTTAAATGATTCTAAGACAAAATCAACCAATTCAGAGTCTTATATGAGTAAGTGTTAAAGTGTGGAGTGTATGGATTGGGGTGGGAAGGGCACAATTAATGAACATTAAAATAGCCAAGAAGATAAGATTTTCAGCTGGGTCTTAGACCTGATAAGTTTAAGATTTGGTGGGGAAAAAAGAACCAGGTCATTTCAGGAAAGGATCAAGATTTAAGCAAAGTTTTGAAAATGGGAAATAGCCCCAGGCAGTAGCACAGAACACCAAGAACCATGGCCTCTTGATTCAGTCCATTTCTTACTCTGTGACGCATAAAATGTTTTATTTCATTTTAAACATTCAGTCCACTAATGACCTAAGGCAGGAGAAAAGCAGTTATCAAAATTGCCAGTGATGTGTATGGTCACTTCATAAATATGATTTAATGATTTTGAAAACAGAACGAGAGCAGAGCATGCTGAAAGCAGTGATAAGGCATTTTTCAAAAGTGTCAGGTTCTTAAATCATAAATTCAGAATAAAAAAACATAGACCTTTCTCCTATAGTTAATCTACAAAAATATCTTTGGAAAAATAGAAGAGTAGCCTATTTTCTGATTGTTCTTAACCAGCAATAGTAAAATTATGTATAAATGAATTTCATGGTCACTTGGTTTAGTGGATTTTCCTGTTGAAATAATTTTAATTTCTTTGTCCTAAAATAATGTCCTTTCATTTTAGTACAATAGAATTTAAACATCTTGTATAGTCTACTTTTATAATTTAACTAAAAATGTAGCAAAATTTTTTCTCCATAGTACAGTATTTCAATGTATTTGAATAGAAAATATAAAGGTATGTGAAAATGGTAGTAAGTTCCTTTTAGAACTCCAGTTAAATTTGTTTCAAGAATAAAGTTCAAAACCCTATTTGTTTTATGTCAACTAATTTAGTAATATCTCATCTTTAATTTTGTAACCGAAATAGTTTTTACTAGCTATATGCATTTCCAGGAATATCGCTATTGTTCAAAAATCAATAACTATGATATTACTGCTAAAGAATTATAATACATCGCAAGTTATCCATACTACCTATAGCTCAATCCACTGTTTCTAATACTGCAACATTAGCATTAAAATACAAAATCTATGACAGTATAAAGTATTATAAAAATATAATTACAATCCAAAATGTTTTATTTTCTTTTTGTATTACTACAACCTCAAATATCTATGCTATGGCAGCACCTTAGGGTTTCTTTACCATCTTCTACCTTATAGCATCTTTAAAACACATATATTATACACATCCATTTATTTTAGAACAACTTAAACTTAAAATATTATTTTAACATAACAATATCTAATAAATTGCATATATTTTGTAGCAGATTCTAAATTGAAACTGATCTTTTCCACTTTAACTTGGTCTATACCATTTTTGAACAAATGTCTAAGTTGTGTGGCCAACGTTTCAAATCATAGTTACCAGAGTTAGTAACAAAGCTTTCCCGCCTTATTATAATTTACTAAATAAAAACACTCATCTTACAAATTGATAAAAAAACAAATAAACATAACCAACTTTAACCTAGGCAAAGAATATAAATAGTCTATTCAAAACAGGAACACAAATGATCAGTACATATGGAGTGTACTTTTAAGCAGTTCTCCAAAACAAAACAAATAAAGCAAATCTGGTTTTTATTCTGCTGATTTCGAAAGTGTAGATATTCCCACTTATGTTCTATTTCAAACTACCAACTTCCTGTCACTGAAGGTGGAATGGGAACAAAAACTCAAAACTTATGTGAGCTGGTTCTAACACACCACTGATACAAAACATACTCAATTTCACTAATAGAAAATGCAAATAAACAACAGTTCAAAGCATAATTTTTCCACCTACAAACCTGACAAAGATGAATGTACACGTCCTTTGATCCAGCATTTACCTCTCTAGGAAATTTACTCTAAAAATAAGAGGACAAGTTCAAAAACATGTGAGTACTCTCATGTTCATTATAGCATTATTTGTAACAGTACAAAATTGGAAATAAACTGTTTATAAATATCAATAGGATGGATCAAAAAGCAGTCTAGAATCGTGATTAGGGATGCAGGTGCTGGAGGGACACTACTTGGGTTCAAATATCATTCCCAGCAGTTACTGTATGACCTGGGGGAAGTTAAGTAACTTCTCTGTGATTACCTCCCCATTATTAAAATGGAAATAACAATAGTATTCACTTCATAGTGTCATTATTAGGATTAAAAGAGTTAATAGGTGTTTAGGAATTTAGAATATTCCTGGCATGTAGTGAGTTATTGGGGAATGTTAACAATTATTGTTATTTTGCTACATCTATTCATCAGACTATTTTAGTTATAAAGTAAATTTAATTTTCCACGTGAATCTATAATTATAAGTCAGATATCAAAATGTAGTAAGGTTACCACATAATTTCTGATCTTACATTTGCAATATTTTTCATATCTTATCATATGTTATCTTACAAAAATATTTCTAAATCATGTACAAGGAACAGACGTCTTAGCTATAATTTTCTTTGAAAGTATAGGTAGAGGGATATATGGAGAAGAAAGCTGATTACGTTTCTCCGTATCCTTAGGAGCATGAAGAATCATGAATGTTGATTCTACTTGGAAATCGAATGTCTTATTTTGTTTTTTTTTTTTTGTCTTTTCATAAGACTCGTTCCTAGTTTATTAAATCATTAAATGAATGTAGCTGGTATTAGTTTTGATTTTTATGAATTGTGACTTATTTTTTATTATGACATAATTGTAAGTCATGAAACATAACTGCCACACATTGGAGCAAAAGCAGATTTCTGCTGAATGAGTGCAGGACTGTGTAGTATAAGTTGAAATTCTAGGTGATAGATATATGTATATTATTAGTGGTAACAATTATGTTATTCGGAGTTAATAGGATTTCACTATGTAGAGTATTTATAGATTTCCAAGAGCAACTGATAAAAATATCTGCATTTTGAATAATACTGTATATTATTTATGTATGTGTCATGTGTGTTTCCCCTCATAAAAATACATATATGTATAAATATATAATTTATATCTTACATATCTCATATTCAGTATCAGCCTGACAGAAAAAAATATCATTGTGATAGCTATTTGATGTTTACAGAGCTAAACACTTGAAAAATAGAAAGGCAAATTTATATAAAAGCAAGATTTATACTTTATCATAAATCATGTCAGGTTATAGGAGAACAGTAGTGAAGTGTGGTTAAGGGCAGGTGATCTGGAGAAAGACTCCCAGAGTTCCAAATCTACCTCTATCACCTTGTGGCTACCTGACTTTAGACAAGTTGTCTAACCATTTTGAACCTCAATTTAAACATTTGTAAAATTGAAATAATATGAATAACAGTTCTGATGTCATCAATAGTTGTTACAATTAAATGACTTATATAGAAGGCACCTACAACAAACTCCATATGATAAGAACATTCAATAAATACTAGTATTTAGTATAATGGAGTCCTTATAGGGGTGCAACTATAGAGGGCAGGATTATTTAGCTGGCCATAAAAATTTCAGTTAGTAAATATTCACTAAATGCCCCCAAGCATGCAGTCAGAAGATCTTAGGAAATATACAGCTGAGTTTGCAAATTAGGCAGACGATGACGTAATTAGAAATATGTGTTTCCAAGTGAATAGTGTGTGATTAGGAGATGATAAATCTGAAGTGTTCTAATAGTGAGTTAAAGAATTGGTACCATTAGAGAAAACATTCTGGAGGATAGGAATTCATCCAGTATTTTTAAATGAATGTCCCATTGCAAATACTGTATTCAGCATAATGTTTTGTTTCTGATTAATGAGGTTTCAGACAGAGAGTAAGAAATCTGTGATGGGGTGACCTATAAATATAAACCTGTCATCTTATAATGTAGTGGTTTTAAAGGCAAGTGGGATGATGTTAGTTTACAGCCGACTGGAAAGGGAGAGGGGATATTGCCCCTGCATATTCTTGAGCAAAATGTTTTCAGTCTAAGTGGACTTTTTTCTGACATCATATATCCACTATGATTGTAATTTTGCATCCTGGGATGATCCAGGTGTTTTACTCGCCAGCCATCTGTCCAAGGAAAAATATGCTTATAGTGAATTGACAGGATATCACATGTATTTAGTGAAGTTTATCTTCACAGTTGGGCAAGAATAAATAAAACAGCAGTGTAGCCCCTGTGAGGATATACTATATGCTTCAATTATTGGTCCATCATATCAGTGGCAGATGTTACATTTTGGTACCTAACGAAAAAATTTTTTGATCAGCATAACCAATTTTTTGGCATGCACCAGCAATTATTACCACAATTCTCTATCCAAGGAAGCTGCTTAGCTTTATACTACCATTTTTAGATGTAAGTTTTTAATGGGGATATAAATCAAATAACTTTTAGCCCAAAGGGCCAGTTTTCTAGGTGATGTTCACAGAGATTTATTTTTTATTACCTATTCTTTGCTTTCTCCTCACCTTTATGCCATTTGCATCACTCTTTAAAGTGTGTTCTCAGTATCATGAAAAATAAATTATTTGGGAAGTGTATGTTGATTGGGAAACCATTCCCAATAATGCAACAGGATCAACCTAATGAAATATTTCATCAAAAGATTTGTTTATAATTGGTGCATTTCCTTGGAGAGGAATTTTCTAGCTCAAATATCTATCATCTTTGATTTATAACAACTCGACTTAAAATAATTCACACTTACATCCATATTAGCACTTGTAAATAGCAAGTCATCATTCACTTTTGAGTAAATTAATCTAGGCACAAGTGCAGCCTGTGGGCCAGGAACTTGATCTCTAATTCCCAATCCCATCAACCCATGGTAAGCTTTTCTATTCCCATGTTAATATAGTTCTTTGTTATTCCTTTATCCTAGAATTCACCCTGTCTTTTTAGTCTGTCTTTATTTTTTTTAATCTTTTACTAGATTTAGAATATAATATTCTTAAATCTAAGAACTATATAGCCTACTCTTTGCTTGTTTGGAGCACTTGCAGTGCTTAGCACATTCATACAAAAAAAGACGCTCTCTTATTGTTTGTTGGATTGGACTATATATGCAACAGAGATTTTTAAATTAGAAAAAGGAAATTAAAAATATTTCGTCCCCAAACAGTCATCAAATATCTCTATATCTCCCCCAAAGTTTCCTCAATAAAGGTAAAACAGGCTTTCTACATTTCACAATCTTGATATTTTACTATCTTTAGATTTGTTTCAAATGATTTAGAAGCTTTACATACTATTGCATGATTCTATGTCTTGTCAAATCAAATATGATGTTTACTAAATGTTTCATTCATTTGAATGTAATTTAACAAACACTATTCTTAAAAGATGCATTAATGCTTACTTTTTATATTCGATTTTGGTATTTATGGCCATTTCAATAAAAAGGTGAGAATTAAATCTTGGTTCAGCAATCTAATTCTTATAACTAGATTTCCACAAAAAAGTCAGATTCAGTTTACAGTTATTACAGTTTACAGTTATTCAGTTTAATTTATTATTCAGTTTAATGCCATTATCTAGGCTATAATTTATTCTAAGTAAGAGGATTGCTTATATGTTTTTAAATCGTTGGCATGTAGAGTCTTTCATCATAAAGCAACAAATAAACATAAAATACATCCTCTTAAAATCTCTCATTATCAATGTTTATGCACAAATAGTGACCAGATGAAAGGTTAAAGTGTAGTGGTAATTACACCATGCTAGGGTGTTAAATTCCCACTTTATCATTAAAATGATTTTATGACATACATTTTATTTTCATCCACACAGTTCAGGACTATTTGAGTTTAGGGTTTTTAATATCTACGTCTTATACATACAAATTTTAAGAGGATGAAGAAGAGTATAAAGGTTACTGAAATCAGGAACCTATGAGTTATTATTGATACCTCTTACTCTAATGCCTCCAAATATGTTCAAACCATCATTATGTCTTGTCTATTTTACATTTTGAGGTATCTTTTAAATCTCTCTGTTTTCCTCCTTCTCTGTAACTCTCACTTCAGAGCATCATCGTCTTGCTAACATTATCTCTTGTCTGGAATCCTTTAACATCCTTTTAAGCGATTTTCCAAAATAAAACCTAAACCCGTCTCCAATATGAGTTAGAGCAATCTTTTCACAGTTGACATATGATTATATCACCTTGCTCACCCCTGCTTAACAGCCTTTGATGGCTTATCGTTATTTATAAGGTAAGGCCAGATCTTTAACATAGTCTCTTAGAACCTGAATGTTACATACGCCTCCTCTTACACTTCAGCCTTATCTATCACCACTAACCCCTTCACCCTTCTCTGAACCCTATCATCCCCTCCTCAGTCACAGGCCATTTGCACATATTATTTTACCCTATTTGAAATATTCCTTTGTGTACAATCCCCTTCCCAAGACAAATGCACTTTGCCTTTTTAAATTTATTTCATCATTCAGAACTTACCTCAAACATTTTATCCTCAAGAACCCCCTCTTCTGACCTAATTTAGTAAAGCTTTCTTTGTTGAACATACTCATAGAGTACTTATCTCAAGTGTCAATTAAACTTCATTATTGTAACTATTATGTATCCATCTTTTTAGACTGTAAGTTTAAGAATGTCTGATTTTCTCACCACTGGATCCTTAGCACACAGCATAGTGCCTGACACATTTGTGAATGAAGGAATGAATGAATGGTTGGTGCATTGTAGAGTCCCAAGGACTGATAAACTTCCTGAACAATTAAAAAAAAAAAAGTGAAACTTCAGCATGAGCTAATATTAAGGGAAAAGGAGTTGGGGATGACTGCTATCTCTTGCATTACCCCAAGTTGCCACTCAGATAGCATTAAATAAACAAAAGAAGGCTGTAATGTACTATGAAAGTTCAGGTTATTTAAGAATTATTATCATTGTACTAAATTTGCTAAGTGGATCTAAACATTGTAACTTTTGATTTAATTATTTAATTTGATGCATAGTTCTTAGCCGGTTTAGAGTAGGACCACTGAGAAATTGTTGGAAAAAAAAGATACTGCACGTGTGTGTGTGTGTGTGTGTGTGTGTGTGTGTGTGTGTGTGTGTGTGAGAAAACATCATAGGGGTTTTGTATATATAGTATAATTAACATTCCATTATAAGCTCCTTCTTTAAATATTGTTCATGTAACAAAGAAGCCTATAGTTCTTAAATGATAGTTACAAATAGACTAATAATACAAATCTGAAAACGTGAGCACTGTATATGATTATAACAAAAGAAGTAGTCAGTAATCATAATACTTAGGAGTATTTTTATTTAAAATTTAAAGTGTTGCCTCATAAGGTAATATTGAATCCCCCACTTTCTTTCTTTGTCTCCCTGCTTTAGGAAATTTTATTTACATATAAAGAGAAAATAATTATTTTAATTTAAAAAACATTCTTATCTCAAAAATCTATTCATTACTTTGTGAGTATCTGCCATATGTCAATCACTATTATAATGCTTAGAATAGACTGCTGAGCAAACAGATGTTCTTCCATTGTGCTGTAGTTTGGTGGAAGAATACATACATGTAGATGAATAATCATAATACACTGTTATATGTGTTATGAAAGGGGATGTTCAGTATTATGGGAGCACATAATAGGGTTGTTGATTCTAAACTTGGAGCTTTATGGAAGATTTCCTAGAATAAGTGTAAATAAGATAAAAACTGAAGGATGAATAGGAGTGTGAAGAAGGGAAATATGGTGGTGTGCTTCTATGTTAGTCTGCTCAGGCTGTTATAATAAAATACCACAGACCAGGTGGCTTAAAAAATATAAATGTATTTGTCACAATTCTGGAGGTTAAGAAGTCCAAGATCGGGGGCATAGCATGGTCAGATTCTTAATAAGGGACCTCTCCCTGTCTTGCAGATGGTGACCTTCTTGCTGTATCTTTGCATAGAGGAGAGTAAGAATGCTGTGGTATCTTTCTCTTCTTATAAGGATGCTAATCCAATCCTGGAGTCTCCACTCTCATGACTTCATCTAAACCTATTTACTTCTCAAAGTCTCTATCCCCAAATAACATCACATTGGAGATTAGGGCTTCAACATATAAATTTGGAGGGGATATAAACATCAGTTCATAACAGCTTCTTTCTTTACAGTCCAGACTGTACCTTTTTTTAAGACAGGGGAGTCACTTTTTAGAAATTAAAGCATGGAGTGCAAAAATGGGAAGAGTTAGCCTGAGGTTAGAGCTATAATCAGAGACTAGATCATGAACATGTCCTGAAAGCCTACTAAGTAGTTTGGACTTCATTTTTTATTTTATTTTAATTTCTTAGAGACAGGGTCTCACTCTGTCACCCAGGCTAGAGTGCAGTGGTACATCCATGGCTCGCTGCAACTTTGATCTTCTGGGCTTAGGCCATCCTCACACCTCAGCCTCATGAGTAGCTAAGGTGTGCACCACCACACATGGCTAATTTTTTAAAATTTTTTGTAGAGATGGGTTCTCATTTTGTTGCTCAAGCTGGTCTCAAACTCCTGATCTCAAGCAATCCTCTCACCTCGGCTTCCCAAAGTGTTGGGATTATAGGTGTGAGCCACTGTGCCTGGCCTGGACTTTAAACTGAGTATCATTATAAGCTACTTCATGATTTTAAGAAGGGAAATGGAATGTTCTGAAGAAAACAAAAGCAATTGATTATGTTGATGGAGACAACTTTATAAAATTATAAGAATTGATGATTAAGAACCTTTGTCTCCTGACCTGGAATTGGCTGCTGGGTGGCTGTAGACCACTCCCTTTACTTCTATGAGGCTCAGCATTCTGACAAGAAAAATAAAGGGGACTTATTTTTAGATAATCTCTAAGTACCCTGGAACTGTCTAAAGGCTTTTACAATGAAACATGATAAGACTGTTTATTGCGAACCTCAATTCTATGTTATTATGTACTTGTAGAAGGCAAAAGATTTTATTGCAGATCCTCCAAACTAAGAATAAATTTTAGAAGCTTAGTGAAAGTAAATCTGTGATGTCACTTTCTCTTCATTTACCCTCTCCTACTACAAACAAAAACAAACAAAAAAATTAAAGATTCAGCTTAGTTATGTTTCAGGTTGTTGAGGGAATATTATAATATATTGGACATAATGTTGAAATCATCTGTTTTGGTTCCCAGATATTTTTGAAAGTTATTTAAATTCTCTGTTCTTTCCATCATATGATAAAAAAAAATCTACTTCATGGTCATATGAAGTCAGACATTTTTTTCTAATCATAACTACCCTCAAATCACATGCAAACACACACAGACATACAAACATATGCAGAAGGGAGAAAGGAAAGGAAAGAGAAAAAGAGACCAATAGAAAGAGAGAGAGGGAGGAGTTAGCTGTGTCAATAAGCCCTTTGGTATTATATAAATCTAGATTTTTTTTGTCAATTTTTTATCAATTGAATGACGTGAGTTTCACTAATCCAACATTTATGTCCTGCTTATTATCTGCCAGGCACTCTTCTAAATGCTGATGATATGTTGATATAAAGGTGAAAGGACATTGTTTCTAGGGATGAAAGTGAGAAAGTGAATAATCCTCTAGGTGATACTAGGTGAAAGCTTTACACATGATCGGGTGACATTTACACTGGACAGTTTAGATAGAGAAAATAGGACTGGTGGCATTCCTAACAGAGAGACAGAAAATAAAAAGCCATACAGGCAAAAATCAGGAGTTTGTCTTTGGAAATGTTAGACCAGACCAGTTTGATATAACTGGAGTTTGGGATGATTTGAGTGGAATGGCAAGAAATGGACCTAGAAAAAGTAGATTTGGACTAAATTATGAAATTTTGTATGCAATGCTATGGATTTTATAATTTATTCTTATTCAATGGGAGAATTTAAAAATTTTCTAACATTAAGGTGATGTCGAGAATTGAGGTCCTATTTATGATGCTCTTTTTCTCCAAGTTCAGAACCAACTGAAAGATGTACTTAGAATGGAGATCGGAATTATTACTGGATTTAATGTATGAACAAACTAGCTTCCTAATACTTTACCTCCGAATTAGTTTTGTTCCCCCACCAAAAGACAGGCCTCTTTACTCAGAAATAAACTTAGTGCACAAAGAAATTTCAAATACTGCAGAAAGGCCAGCTCCAGAGAGAGAGAGAGAGAAGAAACTGGTCTGAGTTCTCAATTTTTACCTTCCAAACTCCCAATCACTAAATCATCCTACTCCTGCTGGGAAGGGGGGACAAATTTAACTCTTGCTCAGAGGTCTCCACATAGATATATGAGGCCAATGAAATTATATACTCCCTCCTAACAAATGATGTGATGAAATTTACAGGGTGAATGCCAGAAACATACACAAAGTGGAGAGACCAATTCAGTGGGTCAGAAAGAGAGTAAGACCTTGAGTGAGGAGCACAGTGGTCAGAATAGAGAGGAAGAGGTACATACATGTAACAGGCTTTTGGGTAGTAGAATTGAAAGATGATGTGGGAGGAATGGGAAGAATGTAGCATTAGTGTAGAAGTAGGTGAAGATGATGACATGATTTATAAGCTGTCTGTCCTGAAGAGATGGGGAGTTTGTGAAGCAAGCTATAAGATATAGGAAAAGAACAGGCTGACACAGAGGGTACATAATGAATTTGGTTTGGGTACATAATGAATATATTCTTGAACTTAGATATGGGGGCTAGAGGTATAGACTTGGATGCCATTGGTACAAATTAAGGCCTAGAATTGAATTGGATAGGATCACCCAGGGGAGAATAAAATAATTTACGACAGAATGCTGGGAAATATTGATGTTTAGGGAGTGAGGAAAATCTTCCAGGAAATAAGATTGAAGGGGAAAAAAATAGAGAAGTATGAAGAGAACTAGGAGAGCATTTTCTCTGGGGGAAAGACAAAGGAGGAATTTTAAGAAAACCTTGATGGTCAGCAGTATTGTGTAGAAAGGACAAGGAGGCTGAATGTAGTTAAGCCAATCCATGAGTGTGTTATTAGAGAAAAGAAAAATACACACACATGTACTGTCTTATATCTAGGAAGGAAAATAGGTAGATTGTTTATGTATTTATAAAAAGTCTTTTTATATCTATAAAATAGTCATGTTAATTCATATGCTGAACCTAGGAAAGCAAAATTTGCATTTGAAAGTAAAAGAAATAATAAAATGAAGTTAATTTCATTAAAAATTCTTATCCAAGTCACCTTTAAAAAAACTTACTATGACTTATTGGTTGCCTAGAACAAAAAATAAATAAATTGATTAATCTTAATCCTCATTAAATAAATATGTTTTTTATTGCATATATATTATATGAAAACAGATATGTGTTTATCATTATCACATGCATTATATAGAAATGCTTTTGAAAGGAAATACTCATCTTAATGGAAGAGAAATAGGTATATAGATGCTAATATAATGTGGACTATAAATTTTAAAAGAAAGTTAAAAATGTTCTTAAAATTGATGTAAAGTTATCGGGAAAGTAGCATAATTCAATTAAATAGAAATAATATGTTAATATCCTTATTCTTACAATATGCAGGCATCTTTAACTGTTTTCCACTCGGAAGGGGCTGCCTAATCCCTGAGCAGTTCACTCTTCCCAACTGGTATACCTTGTGTTCAAAAGTACATTCAGGGCAGCATTTGGAGAGGACTTACTGGAAAAGATAACTTTAAGAGATAAAATAGTCCTTGTGCAAAGATAAACTGGTTCAATCAGGAATGTGCCCACAAATGTGGTCTTTGTTTCTATTTTAATCTAGTAGAATGATGAGCATGGCTCCTCAATGAGGAATCACTTAGAACTTTGTACATATCATAAAACTTTTTAGCATATCATACTTCTGTTTTTTCCAACTTCAAGTAAATGCAAATCAACATTGGATGATTGGTCCCATTTCTTATAAATTTCATCCTTGGAAGTTTGACTGCATTCTGAAATCTTATTTATTTTAATTTGTATGTATCAGTCCTATTGACTATTGATTGTAAGAGGAATTTAAGGAAAGTTCTCAAAACACTCATTGGATACATAGAAATTATATATCCATTGGATGTTATAGAAATTAAAGACTGCACACACTTAACAATAAATATTTGCAATAATTAACTGGAGCCATGGATATATCATTAAGCAGCAAAATATTAAATGTGGAGAGAGAAAATCCAAAAAGGTCAGATTTTAAAATAGTTAAATCACATAACTCTATTTTCTCTTTTCCTCCAAAAAATTACTTATGAGTGCTCTTGACATACATCTCCCTCTAATTTTTATCCATACCTGCAGTTTCTATCAGTTCAGCTACAGCAGGAATCTGTCTAATGGCAGACCTTTACTGAGACAGACAGTTAATGGGAACAGTAGCAGCCCTGAGGTGTGTTTATACAGTCAGACTTGCTGCCTCCACTTCTGTGATATATGAACTACTTCGGAAGTTTCCCAGCTGTTTCAGTGGATAAATCATAGCAGTAGGAGCTCATATTTAACCTTCACTGTACTGGCTCAATACTTTGTAGTTCTTTTCTTTTATCTCTTTGGCTCTATGGAAGAGATTTCAAACAGGCTTGTCCATGTGCAAACGGCATTGTTCTCTCTGTCTGCTCCCTCCCACCTCTTTTCATCCAGTTCAGGGAAACTCTGAATCTCTTTTTATGATTTGTCTTTACGTCAGTCAGAATAAAATCAGCAGTCTACTAGAGGTCAAGTGTTTTATAGCTTCATTTCCTGACAATAGAGCAAGATATTGTGTGTGTGTATGTGCATGTGCACACATGTACACTTAATGGAATCTCCTGTTACACGATAGCCATTGATATATACACGGTATTTTCTATTGTTTCAGGCAGCTCTAGCTGCAATCAGTTAAGTATTTCTGGGCAGTAACTGATTTCTACTTCTCTTTGCCATTGCTGTTCTCTCGGCCTGGGGTACTCTTCCCAAAGATATAGCTCCAGGGCTCACTTCATTCTGGTCTCTGTTAAATGTTACCTTTTCAGAGTGGCCTACTTGTATATCTTATCTAAGGTAGTATCTCCATATGCTATTCTTTTTTTTATATCGTGATTAATCCTAATTTGTAATTATTTTGTTTATTTACTTTCTTGTCTGGAATATAAAGTCCACAAACACAGGGATTTGTCTGTTTCATTCTCTGTGGTTTCAGTGGCCTACAGAGCCATGTCTGGTATATAATGAGATATAGTAAATTTTTTTTTTAAGGAAAAGAAAAAAAAGTATATATATATGTATATATTTACATAGTGAGAGAGACCTTTGTTTTTTATTTCTCAAGAAGGACCCATATTCCACATACAATTCTGCAACTGCCTTTTCCCATATAGCGTTACACCCTGACTTTCTTTATGCATTAGTAACTATAGATTTATTTTTTTTTAAAATATGAATATCATTATATGGATATACCATAATGTGTTAATTGAATTTTCTATGGATGTGTAGGCAAGATTATTCTTTTTGCTCAATATATCTTTGTTAAAGTAATTTTTTTCTTTTTTTTTTTGAGACAGAGTCTCACTCTGTTGCCTGGGCTAGAGTGAGTGCCGTGGCGTCAGCGTAGCTCACAGCAACCTCAAACTCCTGGGCTCAAGCCATCCTCCTGCCTCAGCCTTCCGGGTAGCTGGGACTACAGACATGTGCCACCATGCCCGGCTAATATATATATATATATATATATATAGTTTTTTTAGTTTTCCAGCTAATTTGTTTCTATTTTTTAGTAGAAACGGGTCTAGCTGTTACTCAGGCTGGTCTCTAACTCCTGAGCTCAAGCAATGCTCCCACTTCGACTTCCCAGAGTGCTGCGATTACAGGTGTGAGCCACGCCTGGCAAAGTAAATTTTTTGTACATATATCTTTACATACTCAGGCCAGAGTTTCTATAAAATAAATGCAAAAAATTAGAAATGCTAGAGTGAACAGTGTGTGAATTTAAAGTCTTATAGATAATAAGAAATTTCCCTTCAAAATGGAAGCAATGATTTGCATATTCTCCAAGTATGAATGACTGTACTGTTCCTTACATCTTTACCATCACTGGGTATTGATCAAGTTGTTAATCTTTTATCTATTTGATAGATGAAAGTGTATATCTCATTTTATTTTTCATATATGACTATAGTCGAGATATAAAATCTTTCTTTAGTTACTTCCATCTGACTACAATACAAAATCCTTAGTCTAACATTTACATTATAGTGATTGTAACCTCAACTCCATCATTCTTTACAAAGATTCTCTGCTTCAGTAATGTATCTCTTAACAGCACAGGTCCACTTGATAATTTCTGATCTTTGCAGTTTTCTCTTACCTGCATGTCATTTCTTCTTCACTTTCCACTTTTTGAAATCCTAACCATCCTTTCAAACTTGGCTCACGTGTTATATGCTACATCGAGCCTTCTAGGATAAGCCCTATTAAAGTTAGTTTTCTATTTGCCTTCTTCTATTGCATTTATTCTCCCTCCATATGGCATTTGTATCCTTATTTGCCTACATACCTAATTTTTCCTACTGGATTTTAAGATCCTTAAGAATATGGAATTATGAAATATATGGCTTTCTCTCCCACAGCTCTTAGCATGGTGCCTTCCATTAGAAACTATCTGTTGAAAGAATGAATGCATGCATGCATGTCTAACACTGCCCAGTGCATACATAAGCATCATTGAGGAAACAGAGATACCATGCCAGGAGAACAATTATAATGAAAACAAATTGGCATTCATTTCATATAACATGCTGTATACATAACTCATTTAAATCTGTAAAAAGGAAGGATTTTTTTTCCCTTTACTCTTGGAAGAGTCAAGCCTAAAATTATCCCGATGCATTCCTCAGGATTTTGAGAATGCAGAAATGAAGGATTTCATTTATAAAAAAGAAAACAGACTAAGTGGCTGCTGCTTAAGTAGAATTTTAAAGATTTGAGTTTCACCAAGTTGTTTCATCAGTAGAGATTTAAAAGTAAAATGAGACAATCTCTGTGGAAGTGTTTTGTTAAAGTACCAAACAAACATTAATAGAAAGTCGTATTCCTTTGTACCAGCACAGTAAACCAACCACATTTCTAACTGTGTTGGTTTGAGATCTTCTCATCTACTTCTGTAGTGATAAGAATGTCCTCAAGGATTTCCAGACTGTTAAAATAAGATCCATTATAATGGGGCTTTGAGCTTAATATCAAAGAGTGATCAGGACTAATCTATAAGATGCCAAATGGCAGGGATTGTGTCTGTTTTCTTTAAAATGGTTAATTTAGTGTTCAACAAAGGGTATGTACTCAGTCAATATTTGTTGAACCAAATTAAAGTTTGGGGCAGGACTGACTAGAATTTTTAAAAGGTGAGAGTGATCTTATCAGAGAGCAAGTTTCCAAAATTTAAATAATAATTAGGTAGACTAGAAGGAAACAATAGATTCATGTTCTAAACATATTTCACTGTTGTGAAATAGTTACTATTTTGCAAGCAAAATTCATGATTAAAGCAAAAATGCAAATATTATGAACGACAATTGGTGTAAAATAATTCAGGATTTATTTTGTCAGTGTGTGCCAGTTGGGATTGTGTTCAGCTTTAAGTAACAGAAACCCAACTACAGAGGTTTAAAACAAAAGCAGTTTATGGTTTCCTTCTACTTCAGTGCTTTGATAGAAAAAAGAAAAGAAAAAGAAAAAAGTCCATGCATTTCAGGGCTTTGACCAGAAAGATAAATAAGTAAATAAAAATAAATATAAGTTTTAAAAAGAAAAAAAAAACAAAGCAGTTTATGTTTTCCACTAACAAACATTTAAAACGTGTGCAGTCCAAGGCTGGTACAGTTGTTCATGGGTGACTTTAGGAAAATTCCTTTTAATATTTCAGTTCCTCCATCCTCAGCTCATTGTCTTTCCCCCTGGCACAGTTGAAATATGGTTGTTGCACATTCAATATGATGTTCGTACTGATGGCATAAAGATGCGGGAGGGATGAAAAGGAGTTTAAGGATAGCCAGCCAATTCTGTGGCATCTTTGTCAGGGAAAAGGAAAAGAAAGTTTAAAAAAAAAGCTTTCTCAGAAGTTATAATGATCGGTCCACTTTTTCTATTTAATATCTCACTGTCTAGAGGAATTACATTACCCTGATTTGTGGAGACCAGTCATTGTTTGTCCATCAGGGCATATGAAAGGATTTACTCTCTCTGCAAATAAGAAATTTTTCCATTATTTGCAGGGCTGGGATTATGGTGAGGTGAGTGAGACATTTGCCTCTGATGTAGAGTTTATGAGGGTACTAAAAGTTTCAGTAATACAAAAAAGTAATATTCTAATGTAAAACATTTAAAAAATAACATTGATATAGAAAATCTATCATGAACAAAATACCAAAATTTTAAATAAGGAAGCGATCCTACCCTCAACTTGTGTGACTATTTGGACTTGTTTTGTCTTAGTCACAGCTGAACACCTGATCAAATAAAGGTTCTTTTGTTAGGAATAAAGTAGGAAAATTTGTGGGCAATGAAGGACCATGACAGGGGGAATGGATGTTGGAGAGCCAACGGACTAAAGTCTTCCACTGCATGTGTGACTGACCACAGTTAATCAAAACTGGTCTTTTATTTTCATTGTGTTTTGTTTGGAGTTCTTTGTCCATTGAAAATGTGAAAATGAAAAATCTCTTAAAAGTCAGGTTTGTCCCTAAGGACAAATAGTTCTTAATACTAGACGGATTGAGCTATTTAAATAGTAATACACACATACTCACTCAACTACAAACAAAATGGATGTAGGTTTTATTTATTAAAAATGATCAAGATAAAATTAATTTTTATAAAAATTATAATTTTATAAGGTTTAATTGTTCTTTAAAGAACTTATAAGAGGTTAATAATAGTCAGAAAACCATTTTGTCATCATTCTTCCAATTTTTCAGGATGAGAGAAGGAAGAATTATTTATCTAAAAACCAAAATGAACAGGAATTGTATCAGAATTATCTGATAGATGGATAGAAATTTAAAAACAGGAAGAAGAATTATGTATGTATGTATGTATGTATGTATGTATGTATTTTCCCCTAGGGGAAGAAAGCCCTTCTTTTCTAAGACTTAGCAAATAAGGCTAAAAAAATGTATACAATAATATATTAAATACAATTGAAAGCCAAGATTTTTGGTACTTTAATGAATCATGTTTAATTACATCTTCCTCCCTCCCCACCCCTTTTTGGTTTGTATAGTATTTTAAAGTCAGAATTATGATGTTTAAATGTAAAATTATTTCTGCCAAATGCCAAATCTTTACATTAGCACTTCCATCAGAAATACCAGATCCACAAATGTAATATTACATTTTCTAAGTAGCCACGTTAAAAAATAACAATAGATAAAATTAATTTAATAATATATATGAATTAAATATATCTAAAATATTAAAATGAAAAGTTATTGATATTTTTTATTTTTGGTGTTTTTTTTTATCCTCCATCTTTGAAATCTAGTGTGTATTTTACATTTAATAGTACTTATCAATTCAGACTAGCCATATGCCAAATTCACATGTAGATGGTAGTTACTGTATTGGACAGTGCAGCTCTGTATATGCCCAACTTTTACCCTTGGTATATCTAACATTAACCTATTTGATGTCAAAAATTGTTCAATTTGTCATGTGCAAAAGGTCATTTCTAAAAATATGGCATTACTACTGAACTGAAGAGCCATGAGCTATATAAAAGCACCAACAAATCATTTTGGTGACTGGCTTTTAATGGTAGAACTCCAGGGACAAGTCAAGCACAAAGCTGAAATGCTGGAGTTTTTTCCATGTACCTCCTCACATTATATTAACCACATATGATTCAATTAAAACTCTTCATTATTCTAGGGGCCATTATCAGTTTATTATAGACTGATCAGTAAAAATGCTCATTGCCTGTTCTAGGATTTTTATAAGTGGAAGTTAATCCTTTATCAGTGTTTTAGATCAAAAGTTAAGTTGTAGACCTCTTTAGAACAGCAGCAAAAGGCTCTAGGCTTTGCAGTAATGGCTTAGTTAAATCAACAGTGTTTTGTTGCACTCCCCTTTCTTTTCAACAAGTAGTGCCTTTGTATCATTTATCCTTTTTTGAGTGTCATATTCTATAAAAACAAAAACCTGGAAAACACAGTTATGGGATGGTAGGAAAACTTAGAGGGAAAGAAAATTAACATGAAATACTAGAATATGTGTATTTAAGGCTACATTCGTTTCTCAGTATATTGACATTAAATTTGATGGAAAAGATGCAACAAAGCAGAACACATGCCATAAAATTGGTTTTGGTTCTTTCTCATAGATAAGAGATTCTCTCATTCTGGGACTCCAACACAAGGAGAGAAACTGAATTATTGCCTAGTTTGCACACTGTTTGCAAAAGAATGCTGATGTAGGTGAAAATGTTTGGCATTCCTGCCCTCAAACGCTACCCATAGGAAGCGAAAGAAAAATCTCTTGAGAAGGCCAGCAGAACTACCAAAGAGTTGCTCTGTTATCCTTACTATAAAATTGTTTTACCTGAATTTCAAATGGATCAATCCCTTAATTCATATGATGAAAGAGCAAATCACATTACTGTTTTCCCTAATATTTTATTATGAAACTTATTAAACAGAGCAAATTTGAAAGAACATCAAGATTTTACTATTAACATTTTATTTTACTTGCATTATCAAATTCCTACTCATTATTTTATTCCTCTAATCATTCTATTTTTTTGTACATTTAAAAACAAATTAAAGACATCAGTACATTTCCCCCTAAATATATTAGCATGCATACTATTAAATAGAGTTCAGTATTTGCTTACAGTATTTTCTTTTGATGTAAAATTTATATGCAATGAATTGTACAAATCTTAACCTTTAATTGCACATTCAATCTTTTATCAAATACATGCCATTGTGTAATGCAAATCCCTTTCAAGATACAGACTTTACCATCACCCTAAAAAATTCTCTCATGTCCCTTCTTAGTGTATCCTCTACCACATCCCAAGGTAAACACTGTTCTGATTTTTTTCCACCACAGATTAGTTTTGCCTGTTCTAGAATTTCATAAATCATACACCATGTACTTTTATAAGGCTTTTGTTAGGCTAATGTTTTTGAGATTTATTCATGTTGCTGCATGTATGAGTAATTTGCTCCTTTTCATCTTAAGTCATATTTCATTGTATAAATATTCTATAATTTATCAGTTTTCCCTTTGATTGACACCTAGGCTGTTATTTATAAAGTTGCTATGAACATTCTAGTATACCTTCTTTATGTACATAGGTTTCACTTTCTTGGTTAAGTACTCAGGAGAATTGCTGGCTCATAGAGTAAATTTAGTACTTGGATTTATACAAAATTTCTAGACTTTTTTTTCCAAAGGTGATTGTACCTCTTTCATTTCCACAATGTGTAAGAGTTCTACTGGCTCTATATTTTCACCAACATTTGGTATTGTCATTTATGAAGGGATAAAAAAGAAAAGCAAAAACTTGTTTACAGATCATTTATCAGTTACTGCAAAAACAAGGCCAAGTTCATAGAATTTTTATCACCAGATTGTACTGCTTATCAAATGTTAAGATTTATTGGTGCTTTTATTCATGTATTTTGAATTCCTAACCTATTTACGATCATATAACTCAAAGGTCTAGTGTACCAGGGCTAGATGATTAATAATAGGCATTTCCCTTATTCAATTCAAAATTTACTTTAAATATATAAGATTTTTTTTATATTTAAAAGATACTTGATGAAAAAAGATTGGGAAGGTAATCCTCTGAGAACTGTATATTTTTGACACTATGAAGCCTTATAGGTAGAAATGCTCACTTTAAGAGACAAATTTCTAAGAAAGGAGTTTAGAGTTTAGCAGAACACTTTTCCTACTCTTTTAATTATTACATCTGTATCAAACTATGGGAGAAAATGAGGTATTATGAATATGGAGAAATTATCCTGATAATCATTTCACAAGGTATTTACTCCTGTCTAGAGGCAAAGATAATTAAAAATTTAGGCAGATGGGTGTGGTAATAATTTCTAGTAAGGTTAATTATGTTAGTATGAGACCCCTCCTGGACAGGTATTAATAAAGGAAATTACACACAAACTGTTCCTTTTACTCAGCGAATATTAAATATGGAGATAGATGAGTATAAACTATACAGATATATTTTGATGTGATCTTAACTGTATAGCGGATAAAGATTAAAGGCTTTTTGAGTTATTATTGTTATTTGTGTTCCTATTTAAGCAACCTTCAATCCTTTAATGCTAAAACTGTAGCATCACAAGCTTCTGGATGTGACATATTTATGAATATTTATGGGATATTATATTACTTTTCAGTAATGCATATTTTTCTTCTTTCTAATTTTATTTCACTCTTGGCTTTGTTAACATTTGCAGTGCCTCCTTGGCATTTTGTTACCTGTCATTTGAGTTTGTACTTTCAAATATACACACATAGTAACTGCTTTTGAAATTGAGTGCTTATCCTTCCCCATCCTCTTCCCATTAGGGCTAAATTCCTGCTGATGTCTCATAAAGTTCAAGGTATCAATTAAGAAGAGGTCATCAGGTGTCAGAAGGCTTTACACCTCACTAGGACATAGTTGAGTAACTTGATTAAGAGAATCCATGAAGAGTGTCTCTAATTCTCTGAAGAAAGAAAACCTTTAGGCCTAGATGCATGAATTTTCAGTAGAATTTAGCATTGGATACATACTTAAGAGGAAAATATAGAAGGCTTAAGTGTAACAAATGTAATGAAAATGTGAACATAGACACCAACGGAACATAGAAAACAGTTATTTTATTTTTCAGTTTTTTCATCCACATTCATATATGTTTCTAGGACTTCTTTGTGTGTGTGACAAATACAGATTTTTTAAAAATCAGGCTTCATTTGACTGTGGAGGATTCATGTGGATAGAGTCAATCTTCTACCAGGAAGTAAGAAAGGTGAGTGGGGGAGAGGGACAGTTACATGGTGCTTGATTATAAATTCATTTTTAATTTATATTTATTTTTTAATAAGAGTTGACCACCTCTCTCTTCCTCAGTGGCTATTTTTCTAAATTTATAGCTATCATACAAGCTCCTGAAAACATAGGGACAAGCCTGAAGCTTCTAAATGTTTCCTTATGCTGAGCATGATACTAACTGGTCCTTATCTGAATTAGTTGAATCCAAAATGTGTCAGAAGTATCCATCCTGCTGAGGAAAGGGTGAGGCTAAAATCAGGAGTAGGGGTTCAGCCAGGATGATTAATGAAAACAGGAAAAATGAAGTAGCATAAAGATAACACATTTGGGCTTACCATGAATTTGCCTTTGAGAAGCCTCTTGTAAAAGAAAGAGTCTGAGTTAAGCTTTGGACATAGAGTAACCCTAAAAAACAATGTTTTTCCTTTTTTGTTATTGTGTAAATTTCCAGTCTGCTAGCTTTATAGAGTAATTAAGAAAAGTATATTAGCCATTCATTACATTTTTAATGATAAATTTTGCTCTGAGAAAGATCCTGGATATGGATGTATATAGCATTTCAGAGCAGTTTCAGTAATTACTGAATTGGAAAACAGTGCTGGTAAAATGATTTTAATTTCATCTACTTGTTTAAACTGGTTGTCTTGCCTTCTTCAAGCAGTCTGATCTTTTCTTTAATTGTACAGCCTTTCAATAATGCACCGGTGAGGATGATAGAAAACAATTCATTTATGTAATTGCAGCTAGCCTATCATATACAACTTGGGAAAGCTGCAAATCCCACAGCATGTGGTCCACATTATGCAACTTGGGCTGGCATTTAAATGAGTTCCTTTTCATTGAAAATATATTAACTCTAATCCTTTTAAGTGCATAATAATACATGTGTAAATCTACATTGTACAAATGTGAATTCTGTTTTCTAACCTTGTTAATTTTAGTTAAAAAGCAAATCTACAGTAACAATTAGACATTGAGAAATACTTGAAAGATAATGGTGTTAGAATTATATATGATTCTGATCTGTTATTAATTCTCTGTTTCTATATAAAATAATCACTCCAAGGTTTAGCACCTTAAAACAGCCAACACTTATGATCTCATAGATTCTGAGGGTCAGGATCTGAGAGTAGCTTAGCAAAATCATTCTAAGTTTGTGTTTCTGTGGAATAGATACTTAATTTTGTGAATGACCTTTACACTTTTGTAAACTTTCTGAGAGGGAAAACCTACCAAGATGCATTCATCTTACCTCCTCAAAAGTAGTATATTGGCCACAATTTTATGATTCACTCATCATATAGGGTCATCATTAGGAACATCATTTATATTATTGTATGATCATACAGTAATATAGTCCTGGTCTATTGTTTTCCCCAACTTAATAGTCCCATTCTACTCTGCGTGGTATGATGATGTATCTACTTTTTGAATATCTTGCTTTCTCTTGCATTCTCAGCTCTTTGACAGTCACTTCATATTTGTCCTTATATCATTGCTAAGCATCCCTGCTACACACACGTACCTCTTATCTCATATTAACAAATATTTATTGAACCTGTGCTGAGTTGTGGACCTGGGATAGCTAATGACTGATATAAAAGTAAATTAGACATTGTCTCTCTCCTTAGACAACTCACTGTCTTATTGGTGATGTGGGTGGCCCAGAGCAAGATGATTACTTGATGAAATCATTAATATATATTACAAAGTGAAATGAGATTCCCAAAAGATTAATCTTTTTGAGGGAATCAGAGAAAGCTCTTCAGAGTAGGAAATATCCAACATTAAACTTGAAAGATGGACAGGTAGGGTTGTGGAGTAGAGGAGAAGGGGTGGAGAATTCTTGGCAAAGGAAATAATATGTACATTTCATAGGGGTCTTATAAGGTCCCTGCTCATTTCAACATTCTTAGTAGTTCAATGTGGTGGGATTTTTGTGGAGGAGATTATGGGGGCAAGAGATGGGTGTTTCACAAGTTGGTAGCTAATAAGATAGGTTGGGACTAAAGGTTTTGTGATTTAATACTAAAAATGTTCAGTGTCACTCAGGAATCAGATTATTTGCTGCCATCTCTACCATTTGCTAACTTATGTGACTTTGGGCAAGTTGCTTAATCTTTGTTTTCTTGTCTGTAAAATAGAGATAATATTATCGCTTGCTTCCTAGTTTGTTTAAAGAAGTCAATGAGATAAATGCAGAGCACTTAGCACAGTGATAGCCCTCAGTAAGTCTTCAGTAAATATTATTTTTCATCATCATTATTATTAATTCATTCCAAGGATCATTATACTATCTGTCCTGCAGTTTGGAGGAGCCTATCTCAGTTGTATAAGAAACAGGGTGATATGATGAGAGTTGTGTATTTAGTTTCACTAATAACAGTGTCAGGAGTGTTAAGAACAGGCTTCTTCCCCCCTCTGGTTTCCCTAACTCCAGTCTCAGTGCCTGCTAGTACAAAGACTTAGAGCTCTAGTTTAAGTAGAAGGTAGTCAGTCATTCATTCATTAAACAAATATTTTCTGTGCCATTATTGTGTGCCAGTCTACAAACAAAGTTTCTACACATACAGATTTTACCCTAGTTAATAAAACTTTGTTATCAGTTAAATGTTGAGCAGTCTGAGAAGGAGACATGTAAGAAAGTAAGCAGTTGTGCACTTCAGCAGTCATTAGCAGATGATGATGCCATTGACATCAGCCTCAGAAAGGCTGAGGAGAAAGGCTGTGGTCTTCAAGGATGCCCTTGACAATTATTTTTAAATTATGTTTAAATTCCATAGGTGTATATGTATTTTTTAATTGGAGGAAATATATTTTATTATGTGAAGGAAATATATTTTGTTATATGAAACATCTTGTCTTGTTCCTAGGGAAACTTTATGGACAAGTTTCTTAACTCACTAAAGCATAGTTTGAGTCTGTAGCTAGAAATATTAGATGTTAGATACAAAATCAATTTTCTTACTGGTTTCAAGAAAACAATACTTTTTTTCTTTCTGAACAGTAATGTGATAAAGGTAAAAATACCTAAAAATGATTTTGCTGTAAGTGAATACAAAATATGTTCTAAAAACACTATCCTATGTTTAATCTTTGATCAAATACCATAACCATGTTGTATTGACACTAATCTTGCTAACTCAGCTAATTTGACAATAAACATGCAAGTACAGCCTAATGTAATAAGAACAATAAAAAGGGTAAATATTGAATACTAAAGTAAGCACTTGGAAAAGGCTTTTCACTCTAGAGGGGTGATTTCAGTGGGATATCAACTGAAGTTTGTCATGCAAATGGACAATTCTAGCCAGAGGGAAAGCAGGTGCCAAGGCCCAGAGGTGCCTGGGAAAAAACCAGTATCTGTGAAGTCTATAGTGTGAGGAAGGAGGGCTAAGCCTAGAAATGTAAGCCTGGGCCAGATCCTGAAGGGCTGACAGGACATTTTCAGAAGTACGGCATGTAGTCTAAGAGAAATAAGACTTGCATTTAAGAAATAAGATTTTGATGAACATGAGGAGGAAAGATTGGAGACAAGCAGGACTAAAGCCAAGGAGACCATTTAGGAGTCCATTCCTGTAATTCTAGCTAAAATAATGACAGGCTAAACTAATCTATCAGCAAAGGGCCTAAAGGAAGTAGTTTACTTTCAGGGAGATAGAAACAACAGGATTTAGTGATCTATTTGATAAAGGAGGAAAGGTGCCCGTGACAACTGATTGGATGGAGGTATCATTTATTAAGCTATGGAATTAAAAAAACAAGTTTAGAGATAAAAATATCCTATTAGTGAAGAAGTGACAAAATACAAAAGCCTAACATTTGCTTACTTTTACCAACAAAGACAATGAAAAATACGCAAATGCTGTTTTCACAGTTAGATAAGCTGCACGATCAACATTGATTTTTCTTTGGTCTTATGTTTAAGATAATATTCTGTAGTGTGAAATATTTGAATACTGAATACAATTATAGGCTTGGTTGGGTATGTATGCTTCCCCTCCTCGGGCTGACAGTTTTTGATGTCTGTGCTGACTGATACAATTTGGAAGGATGGTCTGAATTATTTTCCTATCCACCACTTCTATTTATACAGAAATTACACTTGACTGTAGTGACACTAATCATGGCAGAACTGATCAAATTCAGCTCCCCTGCTGATGGACTCAGCCAATAAGCTGTTCATGACTGACAGGTGTTTCTGTTCTTACTTTCTTTTCTTCCGCCCCCCCCACTCTTAAACACATTGGAATTTTATAAGCCACCTTCCTTTTTGCTCCCACATCTATGTCCGTTTAGAGGAAATGCCAGGGAGAGTTTGTTTGATTCAGAAACACAGCTTACGTTGAGCTCTCTCCTCCTTTTCCTTCTCCATCTGCCTAAATACAAAGCTCAGGAGAGCTAGTGCAGGGGTTCTTGACTTTTTTTGTGTCATAGACACTTATGCTAGTCTTGTGTAGCCTGTGGGATCCATTCAGAAACCATTTTAAAATACATTCAATAAAATGCATGGGATTACAAAGGAAACCAGTTATATTGAAACACAATTATTTTAAAATTTTCTGATTTAGTAATATGAATGCTCATTTTATAATTTATGAAATTAAAAAACTCTAGCAGGGAGTTTATAATAACTACCACAATTTTAAAGCAGTGATAAATGTCAATAATATTTTGAGATATATATAATTGTAATATAGGAAAATATCTCTGATTTCTATTGATGACACAGATACTCTAACACTACTGTGATTTGCTATGTTCATAATTGAAGAGAATGCTAAATATTAATTTGAGTTCGGTGAAAATGAAGGTGTATTTTTTTCACATCCCAAATTTATGGACCTCTGAATTCTGTAGTTCTCAATGAAAGAATGTCTAGTGTAGGAAAATGCTTCCTGAGTTGAGTGTGCCTGAGAAATATCTGGAGAATTTAAGATACAGATTTATGGGCACTCTCCCAGGAAATGCTGACTCAGAAGGTCTGGGGTGGGACCAAAGAATATATATTTTAAACATATACCCAAAATATGATTTTCACAAATCCTGTTCCAGAATTAACTTTTGAGAAAAAAAAGTTTAGAATATAGAGTAAGATTCACAAAGACTTTGGAAATGGGGTGGGGTATGGCTGTTGGTGTTGTCAAGCTTTTGTATTTTTCCTATAATAACGATAATACAGAACATATATATAATTATGCATAGACTTTAGAATGTGCATAGAATATTTTATATGAAAAAATATATAAATAATAATGAATTATTATTATTAGTTGCATCAACAGTCCTATCTGAAAGACACAATATTTTTATGACAAGCTTTAAGGTATTTGACAAAATATCACTAAAGCATAGCAAGGGGTAATAATCATAAATGCAATGCAGTGTAGTCCTGTGACATTGAAATCATTTCAGTAATTTTACAGTACATTTGAATTGCAGCACCATTCATCCGCTGAGTTTCCATTAACTTTGCTTAAAATCTCTCTTTCCACAAAGAAGCACAAGTGTCAAGTTTCTCCTTCATGCTCAGAGACCTGGCTTGAATCACAATGCTGCAGAGGATAATTGTTATTAATTAAAACATTCCTATCAGGCTGTGTTTTGTTTTAATGCATATTGAACAGGTTCATAACCTCTGCTGTCTCCATTATTGGAAAAGAAAAATAAGAGAGTACTGTTCTTTGACTCTTTCCAGCTCTCCTGGGGTTTCCCTGGTGTCATTGAACAGCCCTTTTGATTGGCTGATACCTTTAAAAAAAAGAAGTAGAGGCACAATATTATAACACATTGCAGAGCAGGCTCATTATTGTCAAATTAGATTCACTGACCTTCACTGCCATTTACCAGGAAGAGACAGGCAGCATATCAAGGACGGTTTGCAGTGAGTAAATCCACACTAAGTGCCACTCAACGGTAACTAGCCTAGACATGTCTTTGTGCTGTTTTAACACGTCAGCTTTTTAATTCCCAGCATATTAAATACTATGATACATAGGTTCTAGTGAGTAATGTATACAGACATCTATGCACATATGCTTTTATTTTTGCAATAAATTTCATTTCAAGGGACAGCCCCCCCCCCCCCAGCACACACACAGAGCACTTGTAGATAAAAATCCATAGCTTCCCTAATTTATAGAAGAAATCAGTGGTTTCCTTCAATAAAGCAGGGCTGGCATGGTCATAGTTTGTGGTTCAGCTTAAATATATACATATAAATATGTCCTCTAAGCCATGCAAATCATTTTCCTCCCTCTCTATTTTCAAGTTAGTTCCTTTTAACTCAGTGTTAAGACAGAGGAGAGTACTCTTGGTAGAAGTGCCATTGCTGGGGAATTCATTCATTCATTCATTCACTCATAGGTATTTTTCTGAGCCTAATAAATGCCAGTTAGTGTTCTAGAAATATGTCCTAAAAAGATCCCATTCCAGCTATTGTATGGGGAAGAGGGCATATACTTATTATTATGCTAGATGTTTAAAGCTCTAGGTCATTGATAATTCTTGAATATTAAGTGACTGTGTTTTAAAGTGAAATATCATATAATCTCACTTATATGTGGGAGCTAAAAAATTTGAACACGTGGAGGTAAAGAGTGGAAAAATAGATAACAGACTAGGAATGATGAGTGGGAGGTAAGAGAGAGGATGAAGAGAAGTGGGTTAAACGGTAAATGACAGTAAGATGGAATAAATTCAATGTGTGATAGCAGAGTAGGATGACTATACTTAATAGAAATGTATTTTATGTAAGTGATAGAAACCCTAAATACCCTGACTTGATCACTATGCATTATATGCATGTAACAATTTCTCACATACCTCATAAATTTATATAAATAAAGAAAATAAAATGTATAAAAATAAAGTGAACCATTCTCAATATGTCCTTAACCTCTTGATCTGAAGTTAATAGTTACGGTTTTATAATCTGCCTTCTTTTACTAGGATAGAATAGCCTTTTTACTGGCATACAATGGCTTGTGAGTTTTCATATTCAACAATGGAAGTGATCATGCTTTATTAACTAAAATGTGCCACAAAAAATATGGTCAAAAGGAGATGAGAGCTCTGTGTCATATGGTTGTACCATATTCATGTGCATAAGTTATAATAATTAAATTTAAAAGGAATAAAAGTTTGTTTAGAGGTCAGTAAGTAACCATTGAAGGATGTTTTTGGGCATTCTGTTTGGCAAGCTTGTAAAAGTGGAAGCCCTTGTCCTATTGTAAGCCTTATGTTCTCATTCACTTTGGGAAGCAAGTGCTTTCACCTTTGGCAGAAGGATTTTTGGCTACGGAAAGCTAATATGGGCTTAAAGTATAGGGAATCTGGAAGAGAACAAAATGGGGATTTTGCCAAGATTTATTTTTAGAAATGCCAAGATTTGTTTTTAGAGAAGAGGTAAATGAAGCTTAAGATTTCCAGTAGGCTCCTCTATGATATAACATTTTCCACACTAATGCTGCATAATAAACAATCCCAAAACTCAGTGGCTTAGGACAGTTTTATTCTCTATCACATGTCTGGATTGGCTGATTTATGCTAGGCTTGGTTCCAAGTTGCAGGGTTTCCCCATGTGTCTCTCATCCTCCTTGGACCCTCTTCTTATGGGGATAGTAGCAGCAAAATATGGGGGTGGTAGAACATGTGATGCCTCTGAATGCCTACTTAGAACTAGCATACTCTCATTTCTGTGTACATTAATTCTGTTGGCCAGATCATATCACAAGGCCAAACCCAGTGTCAGTTGAGTGCGGAAATAGAGTTTACCTTCACTGAGAAGAAAAAAGTCACATGACAAAGGGCATCAATAGAAGTAGGTAGGAGGTAAGAATTGGAAACAAAAAGTAATACACAATAATTGATAGCGAAATTTAGTAAGACTAGAGGAGTCAGGAATTTGAAGGTGGGAAGAGCAGAATATATTTGCTTGAGCTATAGTTTATTCATTATATCCTAGAGAGCAGAGTGACTGAAAAGCCCTCAGGATCAGATGCAGGAAGGTTAGGGACTATTAAAGCTATTTTTATTCCAGAATTTCACTGGGCCCAAGAACCTAAAGAAAAGAAGCTAAGGTTCTTAACATTAGAATGTTAGAATGTTGGAATCTTCATTTTAATGTTCACTTTTTGCCAGTAGGCTTTCAAGTGAATTGAAACAAAAATAAACTTGCTAGTGATCTATATATTTCTTATTACTGGCAATAAATGAATCTTCCGAGTATAGCATATGTTAAGATGTTTCAAGGGTGGAGAAAAATATTTTAAAACTTTTCTTGAGTTTGAAGGGATGATAATTAAGAACCTTTCTGATGTTAGGATGAAAACTCAGTCATTTGGGACATTCCACTAAAAAAGTTTATCTATTGCAGAGATAGCTGTTTTCTTGAGTTCTTTCTGTGGTGGAGACTAAAAATCATTCATCAGCTTATGTCCGATTTATTTTTCAAAGTGGTGGAATGTGTTGAAACATGTCGTCTTGTATCTCCTCTTTAAAATCAATATGTGAGTTTTTTTCACATCTGGTGCTTCTTTCTACAAAGTCTAACTTAATAGGTAACTCTGAGTTTGATTACATATATATACATATACACATATATACATACATAATTAATGTGGAATTTGGATAATTTGGAATTTGGAGAACATTCTATCAGGCTTAAAATATATTCTTAAAAATATTTTTCTGTGGCCGGGCGCAGTGGCTCACGCCTGTAATCCTAGCACTCTGGGAGGCCGAGGCAGGCAGATTGCTCGAGGTCAGGAGTTCTAAACCAGCCTGAGCAAGAGCGAGACCCTGTCTCTACTATACATAGAAAGAAATTAATTGGCCAACTAATATATATAGAAAAAAAATTAGTCGGGCATGGTGGCGCATGCCTGTAGTCCCAGCTACTCGGGAGGCTGAGGCAGAAGGATCACTTGAGCCCAGGAGTTTGAGGTTGCTGTGAGCTAGGCTGACGCCATGGCACTCACTCTAGCCTGGGCAACAAAGTGACACTCTGTCTCAAAAAAAAAAAAAAAATAGACATATATATTTTTTTTTCTGTGCAACTAATCACACTATGGCATTTAGTGAGCTCAATGGAACTTAGGGACTGTAAGAACAGATTTTACTTTCTAAGAATATTTTGACCATCCTCTGAGACCTGAAGGTAAGAAGTTAGTTTAGTGAATATAGGGTAGAAATTACAGTAGCCCTGCAGAGGAAAAGGTTTGTATAAAGACCTCAAAATGAAAGAAACTGAGCGAGGTTTAAGATGGCTGGGATGAAGACTGGATCTCAGGGGAGGTGATGGTGAGCAGTAAGGCTGGACAGGTAAAAGGAAGATTGGATGATGCATCTTTTTTAAGCCTTACATCATAGAAACTCAGGGAAACTATTGAAAGATTAAGTTGGGGGCTCCACATGATCAGGTTTATGCTTGTTTTAAAGTATCACATGGCAGTTTGTAAAATGATTTGGTTGAACTCTGTTTAGATGGATGTTATAGAAATTTAGACAGAAGATGTTAGTAGTATAGACTAGAGTAGTTACAGTGGGGTTGCAGAGAAATGAAGATATAAAAGCTGTTTTGGATTCAGAATCACAGCGACTTGAGGATGGATTTGCTGTGGGGCGAGGGGAAGTGCTGAGCAGAAAATAACTCGGCATTCTGCCTGGAGTTGCTAAGTGCTATTAATGATCATTCACAGAATGAGGAAACACAAGAGAACTCATATTGAGAAAAGGATGAGTTTAATTTTAGACCTGTTGAGTTTTTAAGGGCCTTTAGACTTCTGAGTGGAGTTGAGTAATAGATAGTTGCACATCAGAAAGAATGATGTGGGCTGGAGATAGAAATACGGGAATCATCAGTATATAGATACTAATGAAAGTCACTGGAGTAGGTGAGATTGTCCAGGGAGAAAATGTAGAATAAGAGAAGGGAGTACTAAGTTCTGTAGGTAAATATTTAAATGGCAGGCTAAGGAAGAGTCACTTGCAAAGAATACTGGAAGGAAAGTCCAGAGAAAAAGAGGAAAACTGGAAGAATCAACAAATGAGTGCAGAGAAAATATTAAAAATACATTCTATAAATGTGATTATTGACAGGTAACATTTATTTGAGCCCTAGGATGGGCTAGGCACTGTATATGCCTAACTACTTTATGTAGATTATTTTATTTAATTATCATGGTAATTCTAGAAAGCATTCCTAGTCGCTCCTTTTTATAAATGAAACTGAGTAAGAGTAAAGTTAAGCAATTAGCCTAAGATCACAAAATAGTAGATGATGGAGACAAATTTGCCCACAGGAACTCTGGTTCTAGAACTCTTAACTATGTTTCATAAAAATTGAGAATTCTAAACAAAACTAAATGTTCAAAAAGCAATACAGCCATATGATCTATTACAGATGCTTATTGATAGAAAAAAAAAACTTGTGATTAAGTTAAAGTGATATTATAAAATATTTTGTAAAATAGAATACTCATTTAGGTATATTTGAATGAAATGACCAAGATTGCCTAGAATAGGAGTGGCACTTGGGACTTGCGAAAGTAACACTAATACTATTATCAAATGTTAAATGTAGCAGTTTCTGGGTGATATGCTTATGGATCATACTTATTTGTACCTGTATAATTACAAAATTTTCTAAAATTCATATTTATTACTTTTATAATTTAAAAATTAAATATTATTTTAAAAGGCCCACCCAAATAAATTCTGGGAGAGTTAAATGAAGTTGTCTATATAGAGTGCATGACAAGGTATTATACATTTATTAGATGTTAAATACAGTGACATTGCTGGTTTGATGTCACCTTGCCATGTCACCATGCTTTAAAAATAAATAGAAATAACTCCAAAAATATGAGAAAGCAAAACATAGAACACTTACGCATTCTTATATGCCAATGATATATATCTATTTCTATATATCTATATATATTTAATTGTATACCTAGAATGCTTAATCAAGAGATTAGAATATAGTTGGTACAAAACACTATCACACGCTTTACACGCTTAACACATGCATCTTCTCAGTCAGGACAACCAATGCAAATAGATGCATTTCTCTAAGCAAATTAGAAAGCTTAAATATGTTAAATAAAATATTCCATTTTTCATATGTAATAGATGAAATATTGATTATATTTAATTCAGACTTGATTGCAGTAACCTTTCACAAGGTGGGTACCAAGTTATGGAACCAATATTTCTGTTGGAGAAGATTAGAGTTATGGTCGATATTGCTATCATTATTTTTTAAGTGGCAGAGACAACCATTCTTTCTGAGCAACCTGCTATGAAGGCCAAGCATGCATGAACAGAGTTTAGTACCATAATCAAATAAAACTTACATTAAAGGTTATCACACATGAATTTAATGATATGCATAATTGTTATTCTACTGCATGATAATTAGGCATGGATGTAAGCAGTTCTTGTAAATGATAGTAATTTGTATGATTTTAGCACAGCCAAACCAAGCACAAGTGAAATGTGTCTGACAAAGTAATGGGTAATCTCAGGAGGTGAGAGGCTAGAAGGGTGTCCGTGTTCCTCAGCACAGTGGCCCTCAATCCATCAGATTCTCAAAATGATCTAATCCTGGGGGAAGAAAGGTAGGCAAAGGAGGACAAAGGCGGGGGAAAAGTGTAGAAGAGGAGAAAATTGGGATTATAGACTGAATTGTGTCCCTGTAAAAGATATGCTGAAGTTCTAACCCCTAGTATCTCAGAATGTGACCCTATTTGGAAATAAGGTGTTGTAAATGTAATTATAATAGTTAAATGAGGACATAGTGAAGTAGGTGGACTTTAAATGCAATATGATTGGTGTCCTTATAAGAAGATGATCATGTGAAGACAGAGATACAGGGAGAACACCAAGTGAAGATGGAGGTAGAAAGTGCAGATGTGCTGCCACCAGCCAAGGAATGCCTGGGGCTACCAGAAAGAAGCTGGAAGAGGCAAGGAAAGATCCTTCCCCAGAGGCTTCAGAGGGAATGTGGCCCTGCCAACACTTTAATTTTGGACTTCTTGCCTCCAGAACTGTCAGAGGATAAATTTCTGTTACCCTAAGCCACCAGTTTGTGACACTTTATTACAACAGCCCTAGGAAACCAAGGCACTATTTGTTCAGTGCCTTCTGCTTACCTAGTATTTCTGTAGATACTGGAGTTAAGCATTGCTGACAAGATAAACACAGTCCCTCCCCTAAAGGAATTTATAGTCTATGACTTCCATGTTTTTATTCCCATGGTACTTTGTATTGTATTGAAACAATTGTCAATTTTGTTAGAATAGTGTGTTGCCATGTCAGTCTCTCCTTCAAAATAGTGATATCTAAAGGACAGGCACATAATAAATTCTTAAAAAAAAAAAAAAAAGAAAGAAAAGAAAAGAAAAAACAAAAAACTCATTGAATGGAAAAAAAAACACAACACAAAACAAATGAATGAATTCAGTTTGGGAATGAAAGAAGAGTATTTTATTGTTTAATGGAGAAGTAGGGATAATGGAAAGGTGTGTGTGCATATATGTATGTTTTATTTTTTTTAATAAGAACCTCTGGTATCTTTGCACAATAAGAATAAGAACATATATGAAGCATTTTCACCTACATATTCTGCTTTGCTGATGTTTTATTTCTACCTTCCTGTAAGTTAGCAAAATATTTTGTTTTCTTTAGTTATATGGTAGACTTAGTTGACTTCAAATATTATTGGATTTTAAAAGTTATTTATTTTCATGTAAAATTTACAACACCTTTTTAACTTTTTATGAATCATTTTATTTTATGGATCTATAAAAAACAGTTTTGTTTTTTTTTAAAAAAAGAATGCAGGTGATGAGTATGATTGCTTAAATGTTATGTGTCAATGTATGTGAACTTTTAAAGATGATACTCCAGGCAGCAATTAGAAGTTTTATAACCAGGTATAGTATGAAAGATAAATTCGTAATAAACTACCTGTTCCAAGCACTATTTATATGAATTTAGCAAATCAAATTTAAAGATACAATGTAATCATTTATTTACTATTCTTAAACTGTGGTATGTTTGATATATTAATTATTTCAGGAAATCAACCATGTCTTATTCATCTTTAAAGTGTTCCTTTTCCTCCATCTTTCTACCTCCTCCCTTCTTCTCTTTCATTCCCAGCTCTTTGCAAAGTGCATATTTTGTTACTTTTGTTTTCTTCCCCTGATATTAAGAGAAAATGATGCTTTTTGATATGTTTTTCTGCCACATTTAACTTCAAACTGTAAAGGAATTCAGAAAACAGTAATAATTTCATTATTCCTATACCTCACAGAGATAATACACAAACACAGACTCCTAAGGTTACTTTTTCCTTCCTTTTTGGATTATGCTAGGTGTCTGCTAACATGCATATTCCTCTTTATAGATATAATTTTCCAAATCCAGCTGGTTTTTAGTCTACATTTATTGTAGGGGAAAAAATGGAATAAAGCTTTGTATACCTATAACTGCAACAGAAATTAGTACCAATTATGACATTGTAACTTTTTTGTCCCTGAATCAAAAGAATACTCTTTGGGAATTGTGCTGCCCCCTGGTGATGAGTGGAATAAGAAAAGAGAACCTTTAAATAAGTTCATTCAAACATTATTCATTAGTAAATGCACATTTCAACACAAAGTCTGCAAAATAAAAGTAATTCAATAAAGAGTGTGCTGTTGCAACTTAGTTCTCTAACATTACAATGATTATTTGTCCTATCTTATAATTGGAAAGAAGGGGAAAGAAAGATAAATCACAGAAACAGACAGTAAGTCTGAGAAGATTAAGTATTCTGCCTCCTAACAATTGCAAATGTGAGGAAACTTTATGCAACCTCTGTGTGGAAAGCCAGTTCCTCTGTTATGGGTTACTGGTGAGCTTCAAATAGATGACAGCAAAATAAAAGATAATGATGTTTCTCAAACTAACAGAATTTTATTTTAGTGGATTTGATTTTATTTCTGAGATGTCTTACACCCTGAAGGAGATTTTTCAATACACATGCCCTGAATTTATTTAATTCTGCTTGAGAAGATGCTTCTTTTCTTTCTTAGATGTTTTCAAAGAGATTTTTAGAGTTGTGTACTATGGTAGATAGAGAGCAGTTTGCAAGTGCTTCATTTTTAACAGAGTCACATTTTTTGAGTTTAACCATCTATGATATAACAATCCTCAGTTGATGTTCCATTACTGAGTGCTACTTAGAGGTTCTCTAGGTGATTCTGGAGCCAGAATTTTAGAACTGGCAGAGATCTTATCTAACTCTTAAAGATCTTAAGATCTTAGAGAACTTAGCTAACGCTTAAATAACTCTGGATTAAGTCTTCACATATATTATGAAAAAATTATTTCACAGTTACATTATAATTCTTGTTTTGAAAGTATAAGAACAGCAATAGGACTTTTTGTATCAACTTTTTTTCCTAGATATTCCATTCCTCTTTCTTATTCCAGTATCAATTTTATCTTATTTTAGCCAGTGTCTTCTTGGACAGAGAGATTTTCAGGTTTTAAGAAATAACTAGAGTCTGATAGAAAATTCTGGCACCATTCTGCTATGGCATTTCCAAATCTATTGAGAAAACACCATCTAGAGATGTGCACAGACTTCACTGCACACACAGAATTGATGTTTGTACACTGCTAATTAAATAAACATTAGATAGAGTGAATGCTTGTAGTAGTTAGGGACCTCTCTGCAAAAGCCCCCTGGCTGTTCAGAGATAAATAATGTAAGTGTCCCAGAGGAGTTTATGTGATGCTGGCCTTGCTGTGGAATTTCAGTGCTTTGGAGCCAACACAATGTTTTATGCAATTTAAAGTCCCCAGGCGATGCTTGGCCCTCTAGTGTGTGTGCTGACTTTTCAAAGAAGAAGGAGAAAGAATAGTACATATTTTCAAATGTACAACACTTACTGAGCTGAGAATTGATTTTCTACTAACTTAGCACCATATGATTCTGGAGTTTATATTGTCAACAATATGGTACTCATGTATTTGGCTATTTAATGTTGAGGTTGGAAACAGGGTGATATTGGCAAAAGATGAAGGATGGAATAAAAACCAGCAAGGCAGTTCCCAGTCTGTCACCATTCAGGATAGCAGACATGGTAGGCTTTCGCGTAATTAAAGGGCCCCAGTCTAAAAATATAACTGGCACATTGAATAATTAATTCATTATCTCAGCTAAATTCTCAGGCTGAGAGCTGGAGATACTGGCCACAGCAAAATCAAGGAATAATGTCAAAATGCCAGGATAATACAACGGACGAAGCTAAATGAAACCATAGGCTTCTATCATACTTCCTTTAGGAGAAAGGCAGGAGTAACCTGGCCCCCTAGTGGAAACAGACCAGGAAGCATAAGTGGGCTATGTCCCTTGGGGTCTAGAAGGGGCAGGAATTACAGTTTGGGAGCAAGTTTATGGGGTCTGAGCTAGGGTAGGATCAAATCACAGGGTTTTCCAGAGGGGTGATGAGAAAGGGAAGACTTTTTGAAGGATGAGCAGGGAGGCACGAGATAATCATACACTAGAGAGTTCTGAAACAGATTGAAAGAGGAAATACAAAGAAAAGGATGAGAAAGGACAACAGAAAGAGCTCCAGAGGTTTTTCTTTATTGCATACTGGCTGTATGGCTCAGGGCCGAGTGGGCTGCCATGGTTATACATTTGGCTTTTGAATTTCGGTGTTAGCTGTGTTAGGTAGCAAGTCACAGAGTGAGTGGACTGGGTGACTCTAAAGTTAATGGGTCTGTATCAATTTCTTATTTTATCACAGGAAGTCTATAGCAATATAGAAAGATTCAGGGTCATTTTTGAGCAACTGTCTTCTCCCCTTCTCTTTAGTTTTTATAGGGGAAGGCAATTCTAGATGGCATGTGAAATACTTTTGATACAGCAAGAGGGCTAATTTCATAGGAAAACCTGAAATTTATAACAATTGGTACCAAATACTATTCATTGAGAAATATGATGGCATAATCATGAGGTAAAAGGAGGCTGTGATAGCAGATGAATGAACAGTAGTTATGTAACCACTAGTCTAGCCATATCTGGGAAATAAAAATATCATCTAAGCTTTGTGAGTCAGAGTACTATGGTTTGAGAAAAACTTTAAAAACTTTCTCTTTCTGTAGTGTCTGATTTCCAAATGGATTTTTTGTTCTTGTTGTTCTTGCTACAATGTTTAAACTTAACATACATGAACAATGGAAACATTTATGTATATACTCATTTTTATTTAAAAGCACTCCAAACGTTTTGATATATGCTTATAAAACCCAAATGCCTTAAATTTATAGAAGGCTCCAGAGCAAACATTCAAGGGCATATAAAGCTTTTTTTAATTCCTTAAAAGTGGTTTATGAATGCATGATATCAACTGTTAAATAATTAAAGATAAATATTAAGTCTAAAAATTATAAATAAAAATTCTGGGTTTAAGTCATATTAGGTCCAGTGTCTTTGTTATTTTGCCTCTTTTATTATTACTATCTGCTCTGACTAGGTGACAGTAAGCTAGTCTAAGTTTAAAAGTACAAATCATTGTAGCACTTTTTAAGTACTAGGAGCACTATATCAGACTTCCCCAGTCAGAAATGATAAACAATAACAGCAACAAAAACTCAAGATCTTAGATCTCCATTAAGTAGTTTATCATCTAAGGGAGAATTAAGGTCCATATGTTGGAAAACAAGAATAAAATAACTATGCATATACAATAGAATGAATCTTTGTGTATAAATTTAAGGACATGTAAATTGACTAAATTATTCAAACCATTTCTGAAAGAAGAAATTCTTTAGGTAAATGTTGAAGATAATGATGGATGTCAATTTTGTCAAAGACTTTTGAAGTATTCTTAGATAGATCAATGAAATGAATTAAAAAATAATAGGAGTTAGGTGCATAAATATTTAAAACTGTTATGTCTTCTTGTTGAATTGTACCCTTCACCATTATATAGTGACCATTTTTGTCTTTCATTACTTTTGTTGATTTGAAAACTAAGTTATCTGAAATCAGACTGCTATGCCAGGTTTCTTTTGGCATACATCTGCATGGAATATTGTTTTCTATCCCTTCACCTTGAATCTGAATACATCCTCATGGGTTAGATGTATTTCCTGAAGACAGTGGATACTTGGCTTGTGTATGTTCATCCATTCAGCCAGCCTATATCTCTCTTTAGTGGGCAGTTCAAGCCATTGACATTTATTGAAAGAATTGATAAATGGGGCAGATTTCTGCTAATCCAGTTGAGTTGAACTGTGTTGGTTTGTTTTCTTTCTTGAGCCATCATGGTATCTGGCCTTTGACCTTTAGCTTTTGGATGATTTTACACTGGTGAGTGTTTATTGTTCTGATCCATGAATAACTCTATTCTGAGTACCTCCTGGAGGGCAGATCTTGTCTTGATGAAACCCTCAGTTTTTGTTTGTCTGAGAAGGTCTTTATTTCTCCTTCATGTAAGAAACTTAGTTTTGCAGGGCACAGGATTCTAGACTGGGCATTATTCTGTTTGAGAAGAGTGAGAATTGGGCTCCAGTCTCTTCTGCCTTGTAAGGTCTCAGTTGAGAAGTGTGTAGTTAGTCTGATGGGTTTCCTTTGTAGGTTATCTGCTTCTTTTGCCTTACAGCTTTTTGGAGGACCTCTTTTGTGTTTATTTTGGCTAGTCTAATGACTATGTGTCATGGTTTCTTCCTTTTTGCAGTGAATCTCCCATGAGTCTTTTGAGCTTCTCATACCCGGATATATAGCTTTAACTCAGGTGCACCCAGATTCATAAAGCAAATCCTACTTGATCTAAACAAAATGATAAACAGCAGCACCACAATATCTCGGGACTCCAATACCCCTCTGACAGAACAGGACAGATCTTCCAAACATAAAATAAACAACGAAACAATGTACTTAAACAGAACTGTAAAAAAAATGAGCCTGGCAAACATTTACAGAACATTCTACCCACAAGCTACTGAATGTAGGTTTTTCTTATCAGTTCATGGAGCATTCTCTAAGATTGATCATATCCTAGGCCACAAAACATGTCTCAGCAAATTAAAAAAAAGAAAGAAAGAAATTATATCATTCATCTTCTTAGACCAGAGTGCAATAAAATTAGAAATCAAATCCAACAGAAACTCTTATCTCTAAACAAAGTCATGGAAACTAAACCACCTTCTGCTGCATGATTGTTGGGTTACAGAGGAAATTAAGATGGAAATCAAAAGATTCTTTTAACTAAATGATAAAGGAGTTACAAGTTATCAAAATCTGTGGGACACAGTAAAAGCAGTCCCAAGAGGAAATTTTATATTCATAAATGCCTACATCCAAAAGGCAGAAAGAACACAAATCAATAATCTAGTGAATTGTCTCAAAGAACTGGAAAAGGATGAGTGAACCAAACCCACAGCCAGAGGAAGAGAATAAATAACAAGGATCAGAAAAGAACTAAATGAAATTGATAACAAAAAATACTATATGGAAGATTAATAAAACAAAAAATTGGTTCCGTGAAAAAATAAAATTGACATGCCTTGTGCTAGAATAATGAGAAGCAGAAAAGAAAGGATTCTAATAAGCTCGATCAGGAATGAAAAAGGAAAAATTAAGAGTGTCACCATGGAAATACAAAATATCATCTATAAATACTATAAAAACCAATATGCACATAAACTTGAAAACATGTATGAAATGGATAAATTCTTAGAAACACACAGCTCAATCAGGAAGAAATAGAATTCCTGAACAGACCAATATCAAGTACTGAAATTGAAGCAGCAATAAAAACATTCCTAAAGAGAAAAGTCCTGGACCAGATGGTTTCACACGCAAATTTTACCACACTCACAAAGAAGAACTGGTGCCTATCCTGCAGATATTATTCCACAACATTGAGAAGGAAGGAATCCTCCCCAGCACATATTATGAAGCCAACATCACCCTGATACCAAACACAGGAAAGGTTGCAACAATAAGAAAAAAACTACAGACCAATATCCCTTATGAATATAGATGCAAATATTTTCAACAAAATCTTAGCAAACCAAATTCAGGTTCTTATCAAAAAAATAATCCATCACAACCAAGGAGGCTTCATCCCAGAGATGCAGGGATGGTTCAACATATGCAAATCTATAAATGTAATTCAACACATAAATAGAAGTAAAAATAAAAACCATATGATCCTCTCAATAGACACAGAAAAAGCATTCAATAAAATTCACACCATTTTATGATATGAACGCTTAACAAAGTAGGCATAGACAGCACTTACCTGAAAATGATACAAGCCATATATGACAAACCCATAGCCAGCATCATATTGAATGGGGAAAAATTGAAAGCATTCCCACTTAGAACTGGAATCAGACAAGGTTACCCTCTATCACTGCTTCTATTCAACATAGTGCTGGAGGTCCTAGCCAGAGCAATCAGATAAGAGGAGAAAATTGAGGACATCCAAATGGGAGCAGATGAGATCAAACTATCACTCTTTGCTGATGAAATGATCTCATATCTAGAAAACCCCAAAGATTCTGCCATGAGACTACTGGAATTGATAAACAAATTCAGCAAATTTTCAGGTTACAAAATCAGTGTACAGAAATCAGTAGCATTCATGTATGCCAACAGCAGTCAAACAGAGAACCAAATCAAGATTCAATAATCTTCACAATAGCAACAAAGAAAATAAAATACCTAGGAATATATTTAAGTAATAAGGTGAAAGACCTCTACAGGGAGAACTACAAAACACTGAGGAAGGAAAGACCAGAGGATGTAAACAGGTGGAAAAGCATACCATGCTCATGAGTCAGAATAATCAACATTGTTAAAATGTATGTACTACCCAAAGTGATCAACAGATTCAGTGAAATCCCTATTAAAATACGGACATCATTTTTTGCAGATCTAGAAAAAATAATTTTATGCTTTGTATGGAACCAAAGAAGGCCCTGTATAGCAAAAGGAATCTTAAGCAAAAAGAAGAAATTGGGAGGCATCAGTTTACCAGACGTCAAGATATATTACAAGGCTATAGTAACTAACACAGCATTGGACTGGCAAAGGAACAGAGACATAGGCCAATGGAACAGAACTGAGAACCCAGATATAAAGCCATTCTCATATAGCCATCAAATCTTTGACAAAGCATACAAAAACATATGCTGTAGAAAAGAATCCTTATTGAGTAATGGTGCTGGGATAATTGGATAGCCACATGTAGAAGACTGAAACAGGATCTTCACCTTTCACCTCTCACAAAAATCAACTCACAGTAGATAGCAGACTTAAAACGAAGGCATGAAACTCTGAGAAATCTAGAAGAAAATGTTGGAAAAACTCTTATAGACATTGGCCTAGGCAAAAAATTTATGAAGAACACCCCAAAGGAAATCACAGCAACAACAAAATAAATAAATGGGACCTGATCAAAATAAAAGGCTCTGCACAGCCAAGGGAACTATCATGAGAGCAAACAAACACCCTACAGATGGGAGAAAATATTTGCATGCTACACATGTGATAAAGGGCTGATAACTAGAAACTATATATAACTCAAGAAAATCAGTAAGAAAAAATCAAACAACCCTATCAAAAATTGGACAAGGGACATGAACAGAAACTTTTCAAAAGAAGGTAGACTAATGGCCAACAAATATATGAAAAAATGCTCAACATCTCTAATAATCAGGGAAATGAGAATCAAAATCACAGTGAGATCTCACTTAACTCCAGTGAGAATGGCCTTTATCAAAAAGTCCCAAAACAATAATTGTTGGTGTGGATGCAGAGAGATAGGAACATTTGTACATTGCTGATGGGACTGCAAACTAGTACAATCTCTGTGGAAAGTAATATGGCAGTACATCAGAGAACTATAAGTAGAAGTACTATTTGATCTAATAATCTCATTACTTGGCATCTACCCAAAGGAACAAAAAACATTCTGTAAAAAAGACATCTGCACTTTAATGTTTATGGCAGCACAATTCACAATTGCAAGATGTGGAAACAACCCAAGTGTCCATCAATACACAAACAGATTAATAAAATGTGGTATATATGTATACCATGGAGTTCTACTCAGCCACAAAAAACAATGGTGATCTTAGCACCTCTTGTATTGTCCTGGGTAGAGCTGGAGCCCATTCTACTAAGTGAAGTATCACAAAAATGTAAAAACAAGCACCACATGTACTCACCATCAAATTGGTATTAACTGATCAACACTTAAGTGTACATATAGCGGTAACATTCATTGGGTGTCACGCAGGTGGGATGTGAGAGGAGGGAATAGGTATATTCACACCTAATGGGTGTGGTGCGCACCGTCTAGGGGATGGACATGCTTGAAGCTCTGACTTGGTTGGGGCAAAGGTAATATATGGAATCTAAATATTTGTACCCTAGTAAGATGCTGAAATAAAAAAATATAATAACAAGAATAGGAAAAATTGTGGGTAAATTTACTAATGGATGGCAATAAAACCATCTTTTAGCTATTTTGGAAGATTAAAATAATTTTAATTCATTAATTAAAATAATTAAAATAATAATTTTAATAATAATTTAAATTTCAAATAATCTAAAGTTATTTGAAAAAAATAACTTTGGATAATGGTTGAATGGATATTTTTAATTCACAGAAAATCTTGAATACTAGACAAATGACTAGGGTTTGATTCAACAGTTAATGAAGAAATAGTAATATTTAACACAGTTTTCAAGGAAGTAAGTCACATAAGTACTGATGGGAATGAAACATAACATTTGAGAATTCATGTTCAAAGTAAAATCACAGATATTGAAAAAAATAACTTGCATGTACCCAACAGAATCCTCTGAAAAGTCACCCAAAATATCCCCAAGTTTCAATGGTAGGTGGCCAAATTCATTTTCTATCTGTAATCTATTTCTAGTTAACTTTTCTATATCCAACTAACTTCTATTTGAGCAAAATGAAAAGGAGGAGGGGCTTGTAATAGAGTCAGTCAAAGATCTCATTCATTCTCCCTTTCTATGATGTAGAGAAAAATTAATTTGTTTTTACTTAACCCATTTCTACTGTCCCTTCTGTGTGAGTCATGAATAATACCAAAATAAAGTAACCTAGTATTTGTAAGAATTTTTATCACCTCATTGCTAATTTATAAAAAACATCTCTCAGAAGTTTCTCTTTTGCAGGGTATCCAAAATTTCAATTCCTGTCAATTAATCTAATAATTTGGCTCTTACAGCCATATAGTAGATAAATTAGGATCAAAGAAGTTAATATGAATAAAACTACTTTGTATATTATATAGTACTTCATAAATGTATATCTATGATATATATAATAGCTATAATAATTTAATATCCTAATGCACTGAAATTGAGTTGCCATGCAGTTGTTAATTGTACAATTGATACAAAACAGACTTCAGAGAGATAAAAAGAAAAGCAGAGACATCAGATGGAAAGATATTGAAATATTCAGATAGGGACTCTGGTGACTTGAAATAGAGAGATTGTGGTGGGGCTGACATATTCTGAAATTAGAGCAGACAGGATTTGTGTGTAGCTTTGATGATTGGTTTATGAAAAGACAGAGGAATTGGCTGACTAGATTTTTACCTGAGTAACTGAATGAAAGGAGTGACATTTATTAAGCTGGGATTGGAGGTTGAAGGAAATTGAAGGGAAGGAGTGGCTAAACTTTTTAGAAAAACCTTTTTATTTAAAAAACAAAGCAAGAAAAAAATGATTCAGTATCAGAAGTTAAACTGTGAGAGCTTTTCTACATGAACTCACTTGATTGAGGCCCATTTGCAATTCCAAAAAGTATTATTTTTAGAAACTTGACTATATTTTCACCTATTTTCTTAATCCAGTGTGTAATAAAAATGAGAAGGGAGCAAATCACAAAGGGAGAGGATCTGGGAACCAAGTTTCTTCATTTATAAAATGGACTGGTACTTGCTAAGATTGTACTACTTTAAGATTCTTTCATTACGTTTTAAAAACCTGATGGCTGTCACCTATAGCATCTTCCATAGATGTCTACTATAATGCATAACTATTACAGTACAACTCTGTGGTTCTAAATTTATAAAAAGTAATGTGTGCTTAGCATATAAATATTTCATCTTGTTTATGAAAATCTTTACTTTATTAAAATATACTACTGTTGAACCCAATTGTTCAAAATAAGTATTTGTAGACATTAGTTAACCTGTGCTGTGGTTGCTTTTTTGGTACTAGTCTCATTTTATATAAAGAAAAGAAATCATAAATCATTCTCTACTTTTAAAATTGAACCTGATACTACAGAACTTCTACTATTGTTAGTAGGACATGAGATATTAATGCCAAATGGGATGTTTTTGATACCTGTTTTGCCAAATAGTCTTAGATAAAATAAATTAAGGAATGTTGTAATGCATTTTGGTCTTTATTTTTTTATCACGCCTAAATACTTTTGACAAAACCACAAGAAAAAAAAAGTTCAGATGTGTTATCACTAGCAAATAACATACCCCTGTGTATGTGTGTGTGCGTTTTATTTTGAGACAGAGTCTCACTCTGTTGCCTTGGTTACAGTGCCATGGCGTCAGCCTAGCTCACAGCAACTTCAAACTCCTGGGCTCAAGCAATCCTTCTGCTTCAGCCTCCCAAGTAGCTGTGACTACAGGTATGCACCACCATGCCTGGCTAATTTTTTTCTATTTTTGGTAGAGATAGGGTCTCGCTCTTGCTAAGGCTGGTCTCCAACTCCTGAGCTCAATTGCTACACCTGCATTGGCCTCCCAGAGTGCTAGGATTGCAGGAGTGAGCTACCGTGACCGGCCTGTGTGTGTGTGTGTGTGTGTGTGTGTGTTTTAAGTATTGTTCTTAAATATAGAAAATATTTCTGAGTTCTAATGATTAAAAAAAAGTGTTAAATATCACCTTGGCTCTTCTTTATGTGTCATATAATACATATTTCATTAAAAGTTTCTACTTTTACTTTCAACCTCTTATGATAGATTTTACAAATTGCTGTTCTTTTATAATAAAGACCCCAGGTAGGATACCAGATTTTTATATCCAAATATTAGTGAAACTTCCATGGGAAAACATGCCAAATTAAGTGACTCCCCACATAGTATCCACATTGTATCTGATGCCCCATAATGATGTAGAGTGAGTAGGGAAGTTGCTATTAATATTAGCAGTGAGATATTTTGGTAATATCCTAAAACTATAATATAAATTTCTGAATTAAAGAGAATAAAAGTAAAAAGTTTAAAAAATAAAACCAAACCCACAATATGTTTAAGCATATAGTTATTAGGTAATTTAGAATGGAGGCTTAATTGAAAATCAGCCTGAAGTGGAATAGTTTTTAAAAAATGCATCTATCCTGTCTATGTCAGAGCACTTTCTCCTTGACCTTTTAGAAAAGTGAATGAGGACCCAGGAAGAGATACACACCAGCCTGGCTAACCGAATAAAGCATTTTAAAACTGTCTTAGTGCATTTTCTGTTTCTGTAACTGAATACCTGAGATTGGGTAACTTCTAAAGAAAATCAATTTATCTCTTACAGTTCTGAAGGCTAGGAAGTCCAAGATCTAGGGGTCAGCATCTGGTGAGGACATTTTTATTGGTGGGTACTCTATACAGAGTCCTGAGGTGGCATAGGGTATCAGGTGGCAAGAGGGCTGGACCATGCCAAACTGGCTTTTATAGCAGACCCACTCTTGTGATAACTAACTCACTCCTGTGATAACCCATTAATCCATTAACTCATTAACCTACCAGTCCATTAATTCATGAATTCATTAATCCATCCATGAGGGCAGAGTCTTCATAATCCAGTCACCTCTTAAAGGCTGCCCCACTTAATACTTTTACTAATGTTGAGGTTTAAGTTTCAACCTGAGTTTTAGAGGAAACAGACATTCAAACCATTGCATAGTTTATGGTATTTCTTCAGATATACATGCTGCTGATGGGTTGGTAATACCATTTACTACTGTCACTACTGTTGTGGTTCCCACAATTGATGATTAATTTTATAATATAAAGTGATGTATATTTTGTGTGTAGGGGGGAAGGAGGCTCTGCTTCATATTTTATTTGTGAGTCAGATGAATTTTGACTTTGACTGTGAGTCTTATTCAGTGGCAGTGAATCAAAGACAGAAAAAATTATTTATGTTTAATAGCGGCCTAACTACGTTTGTATGTTATTATTTCTAAACATTTTACAGAGGATTGCTCTCAGAATGTAAAAGGTTATAAATTTGACACATAGATCTTATTTATTTCTTATTCTTTTTGCACTTAGCCTAGATCTCTGTGTATTGTGATTGCCCAATAAACATTTAATGAATAAATGCATGGCAGAAAAATGAATGAATGGCAGATATTGCTCACTAATGGCGTGCTTGATAAGGCTATCTTCTTATCAAACATGCCATTACAATCAGTACTTGGAACTTGATTGTGATTGTACTTGGAAGTATGATTATGTTATAAAAATAACAACCCACTACTCATCTAAATCTGTTTTAGAAATACCAATTTGTTGAAGATTATAGAATCGTGTTTCTAAAATAATAGAGTTTGGGTTATAAGAAAACAATTTAAAATAAATTATAAAGGTATATTTTAAGATGTATTCTACATTCATGTCATGTGGATGCTTTTTTTTTCTTATCCAAGAGGGTAACATGACTACAAATTAGCTTCTAAAACATCCCAAAAAACTTTGCTGGAAGGTGATCTCAGGGCCAGACGCAGCGGCTTGTGCCTGTAATCCCAGCACTTTGGAATGCCAAAGTGGGAGGATTGCTTGAGGCCGGGAGTTCAAGACTAGCCTAAGCAACATATGACACCCCGTCTCTACTGGAAAAAAAAAAAATCAAAAAAATTAGCTGGCTGTGGTGACACATGCCTGTATTCTCAGCTACTTGAGAGGCTGAGGCAGGAGGATTGCTTGAGCCCAGGAATCTGAGGTTACAGTGAGCTATGATCTCACCACCGTACTCCAGCCTGGGTGACAGAGCAAAACACTGTTTCTAAAAAAATACAAATATTAAAAAACAAGAAGGTGATCTCAGATTAGGCTTTATTATCTGAAGATACAGTAAAGGGTCTTCAGTCAAAAAGTTGTTTGCCACATCTCTTCTTCTCACCCCAAAGTCTAACATTAGCAGACTTGTCCTTTAATTTGAAGAGGTGTTACTTATAATATTTGGACATAATTTTACTGTGAATGAGCAAATTTGGATGGATAACTCAGGATGGCGGGGTGGACTAGGGCTTCTGTTTATAATTATGCAAGCTCATCACTGCAAACAAACACATGGACCAGGAGACAGATGGGGATAAAATGTAGCCCACATTCTGATGGCCAAGCCATGTGCCCTGGCATGGAGTTTCTTCCATTCAGAAGAGGAGTACCTTGGTACCTTTGCACAGAGGCACCCATTGTACTAGAGCAGACCTGGGTTGCAGAATGCCTTAAGGGAGGAGGGACCTTAAAAGCAAGCATGGGGTGACAACAATACCATGTTTCACTCTTGCTGTTTCTCAATTTTGCCCATTAATGTTATAGCTTGATTGAATGTCTCTAGAAAACGCCCATTGGATGTTATCAGCCAAGTAAACATTTGCAGATGAAAGCAACAGAGAAGGAAGTCTCATTCTAAAACCGGTGCAAAAGAATTGCCATGGTCCATTTCTTAATGTACATTTTTATCAATACTTGAGAAAGCAGCCTTGGTATGTGAGCATAGCATATATTAGGGACATCTAGTTTAATTTCTTCTTGTAAATACTTCTAACTGGGAAAACAATCCTACACACTCCCACTTTAATTACACTGAATGGCAAAGGTCTCCCAGTGATAAGGCATCACAATCAGGCTGGTTTTTATTACACACAAGGGGATGGTTGAAGGCATGATAATCTAGGGAAGAAAGATGTTTGTTAATGTTTACATACTTAGCTCCCACTGGCATTTCACCAGCTTGGAGGTCTGCGCTGTCCCTCTTAATCTGAGAAAGTGCATCCAGATTCACAGCAAGACCTCAAGGAGAGCCAGATGAGGGGGCAGATGGCAGATGACTAATTTGGCAAGCCTTGATGAGTGGAAATTGTTTGCTTTAATTGCTTGTCAAGTCCAGTACCTACATTAAAGTTAAGGACCTAGCACTTCCACCAGAAAATGATATAGTACAAAGTAAATAAGAAGGACTTTTTGTGTTGTGGGGGAGGGATGGTAAAACAGAAGGGAGGGGATAGTGGCAAAATAGTGCTAAGGGGAATATTACATTTCTGACGGAATTATATTTCTGTGATCTGTGCTTGGATGAAATAAGATTTTCATCCAAGTATAGATGGCAGTAATGTAATTTTAAATCTGTAAAGTCTTGCTATTATGTTTTTTCAACTTTCAACAAGGGAATTTTATGAGATATAAATCAGGAAAAAACAAAATATTTGAAGACAGGAAACAATAGAGAAGAGCAACTAAAATTATATATAAATAGTTGCAAGTCAGTTATTGATGTTCCATATAATTCATTGAAAATGATTTGCAATTGTTTTAATTTTACTAAGCAAGTCTTTGAAATATAAAATGAAAAAATGGGCACCTTGTAAGGATAAACTTTTATATTGAAAAGACTATGTTGGAGTAGACTACTCAGAAAACATATGATTCGTAGTTAGAAGATAACCATTTAAAATTTTTATATGTATCATTTTTGTCATTTTTTATGATATAACCTCTCCAATTATGAGATTATTTCCCTTCACAATATATATTAGCAGTTTAAGAATTTTGAGGGCATTTATAAACTATCTCAAGTAAGCAAAGGGATAAAATACAGATCGATTCAATTTTAGGTAAATCAGCACATAGCAGTAATCTATGGACTTGCTTATCACTCATCTGTGCTATACAATGCCTATGTCTTTTTTAGGTGCAACTCTATTAATGAAGGTCTACAATGCCAAATGTATTTTTAATTTGGCTAAAGGATTATTTTAAAAAGTCCTTTAGTTATTTGCAACAGTCTCTGTGTTTTATCACTTTAGGAGTAACACAGTAGTAGAAGACAAAAGATTCACAGAAAATATTATAAAGTTACTTTTTTTAAAAAAAGCAATACTGATTTTTACCCAAAAAAATACTTTTTTTTTTTTTTTTTTTGAGACAGAGTCTCGCTTTGTTGTCCAGGCTAGAGTGAGTGCCGTGGTGTCAGCCTCGCTCACAGCAACCTCAGACTCCTGGGCTCAAGCGATCCTCCTGCCTCAGCCTCCCGAGTAGCTGGGACTACAGGCACGTGCCACCATGCCCGGCTCATTTTTTTTTATATATATATATCAGTTGGCCAATTAATTTCTTTCTATTTATAGTAGAGACGGGGTCTCGCTCTTGCTCAGGCTGGTTTTGAACTCCTGACCTTGAGCAATCCGCCCGCCTCGGCCTCCCAAGAGCTAGGATTACAGGCGTGAGCCACCGCGCCCGGCCCCAAAAAATACTTTATTTCTAGTTTTATGTAATATAAATCACGAAACACAGTTCCTATTTTGGTATTAATATTTTTCTTTAATACTTTTAAAATTAATTATGTTGAACATGAAGTTTCTAAAATATAAACCCATTTTAATTTTTGTCATTTTAGGCCTAATGACATCTGATAAAAATATTTTAAAACATTGAAACATGTTTTTTAATATTAAAAAATAGTGAAAAATGAATAAGAGCAATAAAATCCAGAAGTATACTAATGGAGTAATGTATGGTCATTGAGTGTGGTGTTTCAGGAACAAACAGTTCAATAATTTCAATTTATTGATAATTCACCCCATAGCTGGGCATGGTGGCACACACCTGTAGTCCCAGCTACTCAGGAGGCTGAGGCAGGAGGATTGCCTGAGCTTGGGAATTTGAGATTACAGCCTAAATAACAGAAATTGAGATCCCATCTCAAAAAAACAATCACCCTAATAAGTTAAAAAAAAATTCTCAAAAATGGAAAAAAAAAAAAAAAAACATGATAAATTTCAACCCTAAATAAAAACCCTAGTTTTAAAGCAAGAGTCTAGAATACATGACATGATGAAATATATGCTGAGCCAAGGGAAGCATTTCTGTGCAGGTTAAAAAAGATAGGGATGACTGCTACCAATCAATTGAAAAATTGTCCTAGAAGTATTGTGCTTGTAGCACCTAAACTGAATTTATTAATAAAACTCATCACAAACCCCACTTTATAGATGCAGAAACTAAGACTCAGAATGGTAAAGTGACTTGATTAAGTTCATTATAAAAGGTATCCATGTAACAAAAACATTTGTACACTCTTAATATTTTAAAATTAAAAAAAATAGAGAAATCATATGATTTTGGCTCCATTTTGGTTCTTAATGACTCTGAAGCCCACTTATTTATTCAACAGATATTGACTGTAAGTCTATCATATGCCTGTTCTCCTAGGTGCTGAGCAAAGGGCCTAATATCCTATGGAGCTTGCATTCTGAAATAGAGGCATATAAAAAAAAAAGTAAACAAGCAAACACAGAATGTAATTTCACATAATAATAAAACAAAAAGAAGGAAGGCAGATAACAATGTATGGGAATCTGATACCTCTTTTAGATAAGGGGGTCAGAGAAGGCTTTTTTGAAAATGTGACACTTGAGCAAAGACTTGAATACAATTCTTATAGGCTATGATAAGAAGTTTGGATTTTATATTAAGTGTCATTAGAAACCAAGGGATGTTTTCAGTAGGAGAGTGATGTGAACAATTCACGTTTTTAAAAAGATCATTCCGGCCTCTTTGTGGAGAATGAATTAATATGGGTTTGTTAAGAGTTCTCCAGAGAAATAAAACTAAGAAAATTTAGGTTATAAGATATCAAGAAGAGAAAACATTATGAAAAGACTTTACCTTCTCTTCTGGGATAGGAGTTAGTGTGTTTTTGGTTGTGTGCACAATAGTTGTGTTAGGTGAAATTATGACCTTGTTGTTATGTTTATTTGGAGATTAAGTACAGATTAATGAGATGTGTATGGGTGCCAAATAAACAAAGGATGGGATTGTGATGGTTAATTTCACATTTCAACTTAACTGGACAAAGGCTGCCCAGATAGTACACAGGATGCCCAGATAGTACACGTATACAGGGAGAGAGAGGGAGATTTATTAAAAGTTTATTATTATATAATATTGGCTCACACTATTATGAAGGCTAAGAAGTCTCACGACCTGTCTTCTGCAAGCTAGAGACCCTGGAAAGCCAGTGGTGCAGTATGAAGTTATGAGAGCTGGACAGCTAATGATGTCGATTCCAGTCAGATCTGGAGGTTTAAGAACCAAGAGTGCCAAGGGCTGGAGATCAATGTTCCAGTTTAAGTAGCCTGGCAGAGAACACATTTAGCCCTTTTGTTTTATTCAGGCTCTTAATAGATAGGATCATGCCCACCCGCATTGGGGTGGGCCATCTGCTTTACTGAGTCTACCAATCAGTGCTAATTTCTTCTGGAAACACCCTGATAGACACACATAGAAATAATGTTTAACCAGTTATCTGGGCATTCTCTGGACCAGTCAAATTGATACATAAAATTAACCATCACCTGTCCATCCCTTGTCAACTTGGCAACCATATGCATCTCTTTGGTCTGCATTTAACCTCCAACTAAAGACAGTAAAAAATTGATAATTTCATCTAACATGATACAACTATCATGAGTACAACCAAAAATGCACTAATTCCTTAGAGGTAAAATCTTTTTGTGATGTTTTCTTTTCTCTTTGATCTCCTATCACTTAAATACTATGGTGTAAAATTAACAATACTTAGATAATTTGATTATGTTATAGGACAAGAGAATAAGAGAGAAAAAGAAAGTCATGACAAAATAAGTAGTAAATACTCATGATAATTACAGTCCTCATTTATGTAACTGGTTACAAGATCATTTGTATTTATAGATACTTTCTTCTACTATGCCTATCTATTCTCTTTGACTTCAGCAAACACCTTGGTTGGTCATGGTTCTTTACCTGTTGGGTGACCCAAACCTTCATTCCTGAATGAAATGGACCATTATTAGTCTTGCCTGGATCAGGTTGTTGTAGTTCTTCACTGACCTTAATCACAGGGCATGGTAATAGTAATAAATGCCCTAAGAAAGTTCCTGTATTACAGACATACTCTTTCTTACCTCTATTGTGGAGGAGGAGTGCAATTTTCCTTAGGAGTCAGCATTAGTGACTCCATCCAGCATAGTATCTCTCCCTTCTTTCCCAATTGATTCAGAGGCATGAGGAGTCCAAAGTGGCTGTATGGAAGTCACTTCCAGTCCAACGGAATAATTGTTGTGTCTTCTAGTGGAGCACAATGTTTTGAGGTCCAATATCTATTTAAATGAGGTGCTCAGAGAAGGCTTTTCTGAAAGGGTGACATTTGAGAAAAAATGAATATAGATTCTTATAAGCTATAAGCTATGGGTAAACAGTTTGGATTTGATAGCAAGTGTAATTAGAAGCTAAGGAGTGTTTTTAGTAGGGGAGTGACATGAACGATTTATGTTTATAAAAAAATAATTCTGGTCTCTGTGTGGAGAATGAATTTATGAGGGCAAATAGGAAATGTGGGCATTAGTCAAGAGGCTACTGCCTAAGTCCAGAGGAGAGATAGCAGTGGCTTGGATTAAAAGACTATAGCTGTGGAAGTGGCAAATTTGGACCCATTTGGGGATATATTTTGAACATAAAGCTGACAAATCTTGCCATCTATGCATAACTATAATAGCATTCAGTGATAGTCATTGGAAATGTTTATGGTTTCTTACATGTTCTTTAAATATTTTATATTTTGGGATTTACCTTAGCACTAGATTTTTGAATGCCCAACAATGTTCATTAATCTGAAAGCATGTTTATTATGTTAACATTTCTGAATTAGAAAATATTTATTGATGTTAAGTCATATAAAGAAATTAAGAATTTTTTTTCAGGTTACTAAATTTTTGTCCATGCAGATAGTCTCTTAATTATACACACACACTATATATATATATATATATATATATATATATATATATATATATATATATATATATATATTTGTGATTATATATACTGCTCACTGCTTTTCAGCTATATGTCTTGTACAACTAAATGAGCCCTTCCAAAACACCTTGAAAATTTTTGTCAATAAATATTTTTCAATTATACCAGGAGCAAAGTAGATGCTAAATAAATAATGATTAATTTCTTAATTGATATCTCACAATAGGCATTTGATTTGAGAATTAGGCAAACTTTTTTTTTATTCTTACTATCATTTCTTTGAGAGCAAATGGAGTGCTGGTTTCATGGCCATAACACTCCTACAGGCAAGAGTTGATATTTGGTTTTAATATGAATGTTAGCATTTCTTTATTTTGCTTCTGATATATTTTCCTTATGAATCAAGTGAATAATTTTGTTAACCAACCTTTTTATATTGCTACAAACTCCTAATTCTTATTTTTTTACTGAATGAGGATTATGTAATTTACCCACTGTTGGATATAAATCTTAAATCAAGAAGAATAAAAGGCCTGTATTTGCAATTATAGCTACATTTGTAACAGAATCAATACTAAATGGAATAATTGGTGATTTTATTAAAGCCTCACATATAGTTTTATTCCTGGAGTTACATTTGGAATGAAAACTCCAGGGAGCACATGTTAATTTCAGATTTTTGAAGCTTGAACTATTTGTAGGCGTGTAGTTTAAGGACTTTATAATAGTATTGGTAAGGGGGCTGAATTTTGTTAAACTTGTTTTGGCTGGTGAAGAAGATTTTTCAATTTTGTTTTGATAAACAGCTTTGTGAAATCAATGAAACTTGACGGTTTAAGCATTGTCTTGTATAGCTGGTCTGATTGTAAAATCAATTGACAAATGGAAGTTGTGAGTCACTTAGTGAAGGCTGCATGAGAACTACAAATGATTTTGATGTGCCTATCCAAACGAGTTCTCTTAAACTCAAGTCTGTCTTTCCTGATAAGAGGTATGACAAACATACTATCTATTTTATATAATTTGAATCAAACATAAATATAAATGAAAGTCTCACTGAGACAAAAATGTCTCCTAAATTGAACAATGTATAGTAAAAACTGCAAAGACTAGAATGTTTTGGCAAATAGAGTATTGTGATTAATGAGATTTTCTGTTTCTTGGAGAATCTTTTTTTGGTTCAAAAATATTTCTAAACATATTTATTCCAATTTTTTTAAATAAATTATATGCAAAACACAGCTGATCATTTATTGAACAATAGCAACTTTTTTTCTGAGTTGAGGGTTATTCTCTGAGTAGCAGTTATAATTGTTTTGCTGTCAATTAATGAATTATTGCAATGTAGGGAAGCATATATTTATTATGATCAGTTTAAACAAAATCCTAAATATTTAGACAATACAGAATATTTGAATGAATATCAAAAATGAGAACTTACCACAAACTTAAAACTACCTAGGATGAGAAATATGCAAAAGTACCTAGGTATTGCAGCTATAGTATCTTTCAAAATTTAAACTTCTATAGAAAAGGTAAGAATACATTCAATGTTTTAGAAATATTTTCATTTAGATTATTGCATATTAAATTTTTATATATTAATATTAAATTACAAGTTTTGTTTCCAGTTGAAAATACCTGTACAATATAAGTTGTATACAAGTTGAAATGCGGCATTGCATATAGTTTAGAAATGGGGCAGTAAGTTTATTAATGGATGCTTAACTACCCACATAATTCATTCTATTAAAATATGTCCTCTTCAGAATTTAAAATAATTAAAATCTGTATTTCATAAACCTATATAATAGTATCTGTTCTCAATAAACATTTTATAAGTTTATAAAGATTTTTGCTATGTTTGCAGGAAGCAGTAAAATAAAGATTATGGATTAAGGGTTTTTTTCCAAAAGAACCTATATGTATATAATGAAAAAAAAAATGTACCTTGATCTCCAAAGACTTTGACTGATAAGGAATATGTACATAAAGAAACTGTTTTTTATTCTCCTGCTTATGTTGAATATTATTGTAGTTATCAACAGAAATTCATTTTTTTGTGTTTTGTTAGTTTTAATAATAAGGATATCTTCCACAGAACCAGCAAAAAGTTGCTATGATCAGGAATGATTTTGTAGTTTCATTATAAATTGAACAAATTCAGCCAAATGACCAGGCAGAATAGTTTACATTACTTAATATCAAAAGCATATTATTCAACTAGAATTCAATCCTTCCTATTCTAATATTTTGGTAGTTAGGGCCAATATTTATCATTTTCTTGAATTAGTGATAATAAGATAATATACAATATCAATTGTTTGAAAATTCTACTTCCTTTCAGCTAAATTTCCAGTCATCTCTCAGATGTGTCAATCATTCTTATGGTCCAATATAGTGATTGACGTTTTAGCCATCACACCTGCATTTCTGGCAGCAGGCCAGAAGAAATTATGAAGAAGGAGGCAAAATTAGGCTTCAACCATGTTTTAAATAAAGTTCTGGGAAGGTGTCATAAAACATGTAAAAACGTAGTCCCTTGTCCAAATTTACCTTCAAGGGGATAAGAGAGATGTAGTCTATACTCTGGGTGGGCCACATGCTCAGCTAAAAATTGTGCAGTCTTACTATAAAGGAAGAAGAAAATGGATATTGAAGATTCTAAAAGTCTTTTTCATAATGCCCATCCATATCCACTCTACAAAAACTACATTCTGTAAAGCAACAAATGAATTGTAGCATGACATGAGAGTCTTGGCACTCGGGAGGAAGAAGGATAGAGTAGCTAGCTTGCAGATGATAAGCTGATAGGGCCCCAAGAGGATGTGATTTTTAACATTTATTTAAATGTGAAATTTTAGAGAAAAATAGTCTAAAGATTATGTTAGTGCTTCAATAATAATAATAATGATAAAATACCCCACACTAGGTGGCTTAAAGCAACAGGAGCTCATTCTCTAACAGTTCTGGGAGTTAGAAGTTTAAAATCAAGGTGTCCTCAGAGTCATGCTCCTGCTGAAATTCCAGGTAAAATCCTTCCTTGCCTCTCCCAAGTTCTTGGTTGTACCTACTAGTCCTTGGCATTCCTTGGTGTTTGTAGCTACATCACTCCATTCTTTGCCTTTGTGGTCACAGAACTTTCTCCCTGGGTGCCTTTGTGTTAACATGGTATTATCCTCCTCTTAAAGGGACATCCACCATCTTGGATTAGGGACCACCTTAATGACCTCATCTTAACTTGATTACATCTACAAAGACTGTTTCCAAGTAAGGTCACATTCATAGGTGCTGGAGGGTTAGGACTTCAACATATCTTTTAGGGCTACACAATCCAACTCATAGCAGGGTCTTTCAAAATATACTATTTGGTTAACTTTAGAAATCTAGACTCTAATAGTTTGTATTTTGGTTTTGTTTTTATAATGAGTTTCCTCTATGGTTAAAGATTTACACTATTCTTCAAGACTTTGGGAGTATGATTTTTATTATTGCTGACATGTTCATAGGGAAAAACAGGCTTTAAGGTGGTCATAACATTAGGATACACTCATCTAGATTGTTTGCCTTTCCCTTTACACAAACCCATTCCCTTGACCACATCATCAGGCATCAGGCATTGTGACTTCTTTGTCACTTCTGTGTACTTGACACATAGTATATATATAACTTTATTACTAAGCTCTGTTCCCTGTGTCTTTGAAGTTTGCACTTTGTATTTTCCCTTAAATTCAGTGTGTATCATGTAACTTACTCAAAGAAGATTCATTTGCGATCTATTTTCTTTAACTTTACATACTATTATTACAAGATTCATAATGTAGTTTTTTACTCTAAGATTAGATTCAGTGCATTACATAGTAAAGATCATATATAGGCAGGTTTACAAATCATGGGAATAATAGCTTAAAAAATCTGTGTTCTGGAATATGTAAAAGAAATCAATACACACACACACACAAATTTTAAATGTGTTTACATTTGTGTGCTCACATATGAACAGATTCAATATAACCTATCAGAGATATTACCAGTCCATTATACATCAGAAAACTCATGGATATATATAGTGATGACCCCAGTTTATATCAGTAAAAGTGTTATTTTGTTACATATCTTATTTGTAATATACATTTGTAAGTATGTCAAGCTAAGTTATTTAACAGTTGCTTTTTTAAAAGATAGCATTTTTGAGGTCTTACAGATACAAGTCTTAATTATATAAAAAAATTTACTCAACTGGAACAGCTTACTTTACAATAGACAATAAATATCATTTGTAAAATAAAATTGTTACTTTTACCATCTTTTGATGTTGATTTATTTACATATGTAGAATTGCTGTATTAGAAAATAAAGCAAATTATAAGTCGTAAAGAAAACCATATTTAAATGAAGCTAAATGTATTACCATGCTTCATATGGTCACAGCAAATCGGATTAAGTTTATCTCCCTACTTAGTGTTTCAGTGGATTCCATGCCTTCCTATTCCTTGTGATTAGTACAGGAAATTTAGGAATATAAAAGTGAAGATATTTATCAGTGTGTGGGTCTATGGCTCTTAATGATATTAAAAATATTTTAATTCAAGGAATTGGGATAGACTTATGGAATAGAGGGTTTTGAAGAAGATATTATCATTGTGCATGTCATATAAAGGTTATATAATTTTGTGTGTATCTTGTGTTTTTGCAGTGTGTGCAGGAACAGAGAATAAACTGAGCTCTCTCTCTGATCTGGAACAGCAGTACCGAGCCTTGCGCAAATACTATGAAAACTGTGAGGTAGTCATGGGCAACTTGGAGATAACCAGCATCGAGCACAACCGAGACCTCTCCTTCTTGCGGGTAAAGCGACCCCTTTCTTTCTCTTCTCTTCTTTGTTACTGGATAGTGGTGTCATCATGCACAAAGGCAGACATGCTTGCTTGCACCTGCTATCTGTGCTCTTGCCTGGCAGGGTCTGTGACTGCAGCCAGCAGATAAGAGATACAGAAGCAGCATACCTAGGAAAAGAACAAGAGTAACAAAACTGTAATGACTGATGCCCCAAGTTTAGAGCAGTTGCTCTTGCCCTAAGATTGATGAAAGATTCTGTCAGGATGTATGTAGTACATGACATCTAGCAAGTCTGTCTTTTTCTGACAGGCCGAGAACTAGGAGAGTCAGAGGACCAGTCAGATAAGAATTGATAACTTTTAACCAGTCATCTCCTTTTCTGCCTTTAAAAAGTTACTTTGTACTTTTGGAAACTATTTTATATTATGATAAGGAGACAAAGACTGTCAAAAAATGTGTTTTTTTTTTAAATCTACAAATAATTTAAAGTAGACACAGGAAATCACAAATACTTAGGTAGATTTATATATATGCTCATAAATGCATATATTTATATATGAAGTTATCCAGAGCCAACCAGTCCTTTTGGAAACTTTTCTCTTGGCTTTCATTTATTTTTACTCTGTTAAACAGGCTATTAGTACTAATGCTTACATTTCTTTGGTTTTGCTTTAACTGGAATAGACTTAGGAAAATCAGAACTTCAGAGGAACTTGGACAAAGTGAAATCGGGATGTGGTCTTTGCACAACTAAGAATCTGTTTTTTATGCAAGAATTACTAGTGTCATCCCTAGAATATATTTGCTGTTATAAGGATAACAAAATAGAATGATCAAAAAATAGACTATGGTCAAATTTTAACCTTTAGATATGTGAAAGTATCATACAGATGTTTGAGTAATGTGGTGTATACTATTAGATATCTACTTTTTTAGAAACCATTTTGAACTAAAAATTAATATGTTATTAGAATGAACAGATTTGGGAAAGAATATAACAAGGACAGCCAGCATTTCTGCCTGGGACAAGAAATATGTTGTTTCTTTATAAAAAAAATAATTAAAAAAAGTAATGGTCAGTTCCTACTAGCATTTCTAAAATTCCATGTAAACTTTGTACTAAGCCATGTGCATATCTGTATTTTAATATATGTATTTAAAGATAACTCTAATAGTGTTTTCTGCTTACTGATAACACCTTTTTTGTTCCACATATCATTTGTTCCTTTAGAAAAAAATAATTATCATGGAATATATTCATTCATTCAACAAATGGTCTTAGCTCAAGGATATAATGGCAAATAATCCATTGTCCTTGACTTCAACAATCTTGAAGAGGATTATAGATGTGTAATACATACGTACTGTTTGTGTGTGTGTGTACATAGGCATATTACATATGTGCGTGCATGCACATGGATATTATAAATGATATATATTATATATGTATAATTTAATACTCACTAAGACAGAAATAAGAACCCAGAATGAAATGAAGATATGGTCTTATTTTAATGGTCAAAGTGCATGATGATGGGCAAAGAAAGGAATGGCTAATTTTGAAGGATTAAGGAAAAGTTTCATCAAAGAGGTGCTTGAGTGGAATAATGAAAAATGAATAAAATCTTATAAGGTGAGTGGATTGGAAGATAAGGGCATTCCAATGTGAGTAAAATAAGTTATGTCTTAGAGGAAGGCCCTAAGTCAGAGTTAATAAATGTGTACTTAGTGTGTACCGTTTTAGACACAAGGCATATACATGCAAATGAATCACACTTGTTTCCTGCCCTCAAGGAACCTGCAATATAGTGTGCCTGAAGAAAAAGTTTGGGATAAAATACAATATTACATTGAAAAGGTAGCAAGCCTTATAGTATAGATAGGTATTTAGAATTTACAAATTTAGAAATTACTTTTGTTTTTACAGGATTTTCCACCCTTATTTTCATCTCTAACAAGCAAGGGAGTAGTATCTCTTTTTGTCGTTTGTTTTGTTTTGTATCAAACCACTCTTACTTCCATGATTCATGACAACAGTTTCCCCAGGTACCTATTTACCTTATTTGCTATCTGCATAATCAATATCTAGAATAGTACCTAAAATATAGTAGGTACTCATCAAATGTTGGAGGGACAGGTAAATAAGTATTTTTCTTAAATTATAGATCCCAATTTCATACATGACATGATCTCTAGCTATCTATGTAAGGTCTTTCTTTATAATCATGTTATTTCAATGTGACCCACACATAGGCCAAATGTGTGGGAATAAGACACAGCTGTGTCAATCAGAATCCCTTCCCATGAGGATTTGGAATTGTGACCAACAGAGTTCAGTTTCTGTTTGAGTTAGTTTCTTGACCACTTGGGTAACAGAACACACTCATCTTTTGTCTTGTGGTTTGAATGACAGAGAAAGCTGTGCAGATAGAATGGAATCAACACATTGAAATATATAAAGAGTGGAAACAGCATTTACCCCAAAGTATTGATAGGTGAACCATTCATTCCCAGGTTCCAGTCTGTTTCTGAAGAATGATTGCATTCCAGCCATTTTGACCCATACTCCTGCAACTTTATAGTAACTTTATAGTAATTTCCCCTTTTTTTCCTCCCTTAAACTAGAATAGGACTGTTTCCTTTTATTATAACTAAAATGCTCCATCTAGTACATCTCCCAAGATTTCAAGAACACAGCAAAAGTGGCCTTTGAAATTTGATTGAAGATGTACTTACAAATAATCTTTAAAAAAAAGGCCCTTATGTTTTAGAAATATTTTCCTTAATTTTTGTTAGGTACATTATTTTGAAATATTTTTAAATGCATTGTTTTCAAGATGCTTTTATTATTACAATCTTAATGCTTATCTCTATAAACACCTTTCAACCCAGTGTTCTTTTAACCTCCAGTTTTTGCAATTCATTTTGGGAAAAGAAATCCAGTTGACTATGCTTAACATTCAACCCCTGAGGAATCACATAGTTGGCTAGAAAAAGGCCCTAAAACTTATTTACTATGTATTTTATCACCATTACAAGGTTAAGACATATAATAGAAAGCAACTAGGCATAAAAATCACAGATTTTGCTTTACTGTCTTACACCGTGTGAACTTTCAACACAAGGCAAAATGTAGTAAGTAATGGGAATGAACTATTAGACCTTTTACCCTCATTAGAATTCTTGGGAGCTTTCTCTCCTTTGTCATCCCATTGGTCTTCCTTGCTACTGCTGGCATTTAATAACTCAGTGCATCTACAAAGGTGCCTAATCCACCAGACTTACACTTTAAATTTATTTTCTGTTTTATATATTCACTTTAAGTAAATAACTAGTAGGTATCAACTATGTGTAAAACAGTGTGATATGTAATGTAGAGTATATATAAAGAGTATTGACACCTGCTCTTGTCCATTTCTTTAATAGGTAATAATTTTTAATCAGTGGCTTGAATTTAGTTGTGTGTAAATTGTTTTGGAAATAATGTATATTAGGATTATGAAAAGATAACTTTATTTAACAGTTGATGCATGGACCTGGAATATTAACAATATCAGTAATCCATTAGGCCTTTGTATGCTATCCTCAAGAAGCCCTAAATCTTAATGACTATACATGTATTTTATTTCTAAAAAAAAAATTAAAATACAGTAATACATTAAGATATCTTTTTTTTTTTTTTTTTTTTTTTTTTTTTGAGACAGAGTCTTACTCTGTTGCCCAGGCTAGAGTGAGTGCCGTGGCGTTAGCCTGGCTCACAGCAACCTCAATCTCTGGGGCTCAGTGATCCTACTGCCTCAGCCTCCCGAGTAGCTGGGACTACAGGCATGCGCCACCATGCCCAGCTAATTTTTTGTGTATATATTTTAGTTGGTCAAATAATTTATTTCTATTTTTGGTAGGGGCGGGGTCTCGCTCAGGCTGGTTTCGAACTCCTGACCTTGAGCAATCCGCCCGCCTCGGCCTCCCAAAGTGCTAGGATTACAGGCGTGAGCCACCGCGCCCGGCCTAAGATATCTTTTAAAATAGCAACATTAATATGCTCTTATTGATAGCAAATGACAATGACTTTGAAAAAGAAAGTATAGTTTTTAAAGCAAACAGATAAAAACAGTATCTTCTCTCAGATAATGAGCAACAAAGATGTTATGAGAATGTAACATATCTGGAAAAGCATAATTTTCTTTTATTATATATTTGGAGAAGCTATATGGGTTTTTGAATATATAAGAAATGATGCCATCAAAAAGTTTCTATTTTTAAAAAGAAAACTATAGAAATCATGTAAGTAGTTCATTTTTCTCTACCGAAGAAACTGTCCTATTTTTAAATTCAAATATAACCTTGGTCTTTTGTTAATAATTAATATTTTAATATTTTATTATGCTATGGAGCTATCAACCTTTTTTATTAGGATATGTATGGGTTTCTTCAAATATGAGGATGTTGTTTTTCAACCATTCTTCTTAGGATGTGATATTTGCATTACTTTTCCAGTATTGGTAAAGGACCTGTACTATATCATTCTCTTTCTTATGCATATTCCTCTTCTGACTAACGTCAAGCATTTGTGCAAAGGCAGAGAAAACTGTAAGTCAGACTGCAAGATGCTGACTGGCTTACTGGAACCTACGACCTTGGCTTCGTAAGCATGATATTACTATAAAGTCAGGAATGATGCTTGGCAATAATGAGTTTCAAGTTGCAACAAGCAACCATGCGTTGGCCCATCCCTTAGCTTTTCCCAGTTAATAGATGAGCAGCCCACAAGGCTTAATATAAAATTCTGAAATATTTTCATTTCAGCCTACTTCTAGCTTTGGTGTCTACCTTTTATTGTCTTCTGGCAGTTTGAAGCAAATGACTAGAATTAAATCCAACAGTATGGGAGGTGGTTTTTATATTTGTATGTTTTTGTTTCCTGTATCATCCTCACACACATTTAACTCTATGCCTGTGCTAAGGTATCTACTGTATGACTTGGTTTAGCAAAACCCTACATTGAAGTGTTCATATTTAAACATAAATAGGTAGTTTATAAAGCACTTGTTTTGGGGGGGTTAGAAAATAATCTATTGAATGTTTTGTTTAAATACTAGCTACCATTTACAATCTATGTTTATTTTTAGTTCATTAAATAGCAGATAGAATGACTTGCGTGGAAGAGATTGTGTTGGAGAGATTGATTAGAATCAAGATGGGAAAAGTAGTTATATTTCAAAACATTAAAAATTGGAAAGGAAAACACTATTCAAGTGAATTATCTATGGCATAGTAATGTGGATCCATATGAGTTATATTCTCACATTTACCAAAACAATTAAGTAAGTGCAACATTTTCTAATATAACAGATATATTTCAGCTGTACCCGTATTTTGATCAGAAGTATAGTAAAATAGTACAAGCCTGAATTTTTTTACTAAAAAAAACTATGTAAAAAGTGTTATTCTACCTATGTTATGTGGTGGTGGACAATTAAATGAAATTTCTATACTAAGTGTTTGTATTTTTTAGCTATTTATTCATTGAGCATAGCAGTCCAAATTTTTCTTCCATGTCACTAATTGGGACAGATGGCAAGAGAGTATTATCAAGATCAGCATCAAATTACTTAAAGCTCACCATCATTAGGTTCAAAGAAACTGCTCCTTCAAGAAATTATTGGTCAGATAAACAAGTGTGAGAATAAGATAGGGAACTCCAACTTTTTATTTAATTTCTCTTTCTGTTTGAATTTCATGTAAAACTGCCTTTGTGGTAAATGTAACATATTTGCTGCTGTATTTAGATGATGTTCTCTTAGCTGGGTGAGATGGAGAATACTGAAAAAGAAGTAGAAAGAATAATATGGTAACATGTCAGCTGGGCAAACGCAGGCCTTCTGGGTTAAATAGAATTTCCAAAGCTTTGATAGTTTCTGAAAGCTGTTTCTAAAACTGTTAAACATAATGCATATGCAATTTTGTATGTATGTATTTACAGCTGGCTTTTAAATTGAAACTTGATTTTGTACTAAATCTAATCATAGAACTTGTATTGCATTTGAAAAAGCTATGTAATTTACACTTGGCTTAGGAAAACATATATCTATATGTATTTTTTTTTTGCTCAGAGGTTAAGTACTATTTAATCTGAAAATACACATTGACTCAAATTCTGATGCTCTCTCAGCAATCCTACAAGATAAATCAAAAGATAAAAATGTCTATATTTTTTATTTGTCATTTATTTAGGCATACTTTAAAAACTTTCTTTTTAATAATTTCAATTAAATATTAAATAAAAACATTTTAAAAAGTTTTCTCTGTATCTTAAAAATATTAAAAACAAAATAAAATAGTACCTATAATAAAGAAGTACATTTAATAAAATACATATTTGAAGGAGTATAGGAAAAAAAGATAGAAATAAAAAATAGGCTAGTATTTATAATTCTAATATATAAAAATATATTAATACATATATTATAAATATAAATTTGTGACCATTTGTATTTATATATTTGCAAATGTAAATTAACAATCATTTTCTAGGATTGAGAATCAAATTAGTATAAAATTTTAATCCTATATAAGGTTTCTAAGAGTATATTATCAAAAATAAAACTACTTAATATTAAAAATGACTTATTTATTACTAATAAAAACAATTCATAATAAAATTCCTTTAGGAAGTTTTCTAAGGCCCTAAATTACAATACACTTTTCACAAAAAAGTCCTTGTTGTAAATGTGTTTAAATTAAAAATGAATTTATTAGAATGCAGAGCAGAGGCAAAGTGTCTCTTAATACCACTAGGGGTTGTGGTATTTAAATTTTACTTAAATGTGCATATAATGAATTTATAGTCTTGTCTTAACTTCAAGTAGAGAAGAATCCAAGAAACAAAGTCATTTCACTCTATGATTCTTTGATACTCTTTGCTCAGGGAAATTAAGTGCAAAAGATTATTTCTTTACTTCTTTTATTTGTGAGCAGCAAGGATCTTTGTTCAAAGAGAGAGAAAACAAATAATATTTATGTGATTTTTCTTTAAGATGAACAAGCGTTTTAGCAATGGGCTATCTTTTAACTTTAAAAACCAACCCTGGAATATATCAAATGAAACCTTTTTTTCAAAATTTATAACCATGTACATTTTCATTATCTTTATTTTTCTCTGACGCTTAAAATGAAGCACTTTGTTTTCTTTCAAAAAAAAAAAAAGAATTAAACTTGAACAATTTTTGCATGAGACCAAATCAATTTTAAAGGTCTCTCTTCAATCAGATAGACTGTAATTTAAAGATCAAAAGTGTAAAAATAAAATGTGAAAACTGTTGCATTTAGAAACACTGTAATTATTTCTCCTGATCCCTAGTTTGAACCCATTTCCTATAAAATATTATATTAAAATATATAATGAAAATGGTAAAAATTAAGGTATTTGTTTTAGTAAATATAAGCCTCTTCAAAATCATTTCTATTAACTCTCTATCTGAAAAATCAGAATATGTAATTGAATGTTGAAGTAAATCCTCTTAAACAATTTGGTGCTAAATTTATTTCCAAAAATAAAAGTGCCTGTCATGGTGCCTAGCATCTGGTATCCACTCAGCAAGAGGTGACTAGCTTTATCTAACTCTATCGGGCTTTTTCCTTTCCTTGGCACCCCAGGCAGCAACTGTTGAGCTCTGAAGACTTGACAATAAACTTGTACAAAGCCTTTTTAGAGGTTCAGTTTTTGGGCGGTAGTGATTTTGTATTTTCAGACAGGAGAAATTGCAAGTCAAACACTTGGTTGTTTTTAAGAGGCAGTCAATAGTTACAAATGTATGAAGACTCTACAAATGTTCTGAGGGATGTTTTGACACTCTGAAAGACATTTCATGGAAGCACTGGGAAGCATTAATCAAAAAAATCAGTAAGGCATCAAACAATTAAGCATTGGGAATAGTTCATGAATGGAAAATAATGGGAAGTACAAGCAAATATGGATTTTATACCTGGATTATGTTACTTTTCTCCTTCAAACTTTTCATCCTCTTAGGATAAAGTCCAAATTTCTTAAGTTCCTATACCCTTGCCTATAGCTCTATCTTCCCACTGTCACTGATGACATTACAACTTACTGGCCATCTTTCAATGATAGCCAGTTTCTTTTCTGTATTCATCTCTCTCTAACTCTACTGCCCTTCTCCCATTCTCAGACTTCTCCCCCACAAACACATAGATACACACACTTATTCCAGTCCTGGCTATGTTCTGTTCAACTTTTAGGTCTCTAATATAAATCAGTTCTTCAGGGATGTTTTATTAACTCCCATGTCTTACTGAATTCCTCCCATTACAAACATTCATAGCACCCTGTGCTGCTTTGTGGTGCTTCTACTATATCAATCATTTAAGTATTTGTACTTTCTGTCCATTCTTCTAAATAATATGTCCCAGGAAAAGGACATTTCTAGTTCACCAGAGAATTCTAGCATACAACACAGTGTCTGTCATATGGTGGCTGCTAATATTTGTGAAATATATGAATAAATGCATTTTATAAAAATGAGAGTGAATTATTTTATCCTTTTAAACTTATTAGTCAGGAAAAATTGGTCAGGAATTATTTCATGCTCACCTTTCTAATTGAAGTTCTTCTACACAATGTCTTTAGAATCTATTCTACCTTTCACTGTATGTTCTATGAAATCATTTGGTTAACAATAAATGATATGCCATCTGTAGTGAAAACATGAGAAACTTAGCTTACATACACTCATACATAAAAATGTAACAGATACAGTTTACTGCCTGAGTGGTGGGTCTTGAGCAAAGCATATAAATTTTACAACCTTAAGTACCTCCCGTGACCTGCCTTGAGTACCTGTGAATCTTTCTATTAACTCAATCACCTATATCTAGTTACTCTTTATAAACTAAGGTCTCTATGCTTTTGCATGCAATTTTCTTCCTCTATGGAAAATTTTTCTGCTCTTTTCCATTTGAAAAATCACATGTCCTCTAAACACTTGTTGTAAATGTAAGTTATCTCTACTCCCCCAAACTTAAAATGTTCCCTCAAATTCAATCTGTATCCTCCTCCCCACTTTCACCATGGAGACAAGCAGAATTAATGTCTTCTGTGGTTTCCCCATAGTACTAGGTGCATATCTGTGCTATACTATATGTTACATGGTGCAGAAATGTGTTGGACTATGAGAGGTAGTATGCATTTGTGTCATTTATATAGATATTATACAGAGTAAATGTTCAGTCAACTTTTATTCTTTAAAACTATTACTGTTTGAACAGATAAATCAGCTAAGTTAACTGGTTTTCTTCCAGTGAATCTTGTTACACTGGAACTATATTCTCTGTAGTAAGAAATACAGTATAGTGGTCACCTTTTATGTTGGCATGGACTAACACCTGATAAATACTATTTGTTGAGATAGGTTCAAGGCAGTGTGCTGTTTGTTTATTTATTTATTTATTTATTTTTCTTTTCTTTTTTATTGCAGCATATTATGAGGGTACAAATTTTAAGGTTACATATATTGCCCTTGTCCTCCTCCCCCCTCGAGTCAGAGCTTTAAGGGTGACCATCACCCGGACGGTGCAGCTTGCACACATTATGTATGTATATACCCATCCCCTCCTCTCCCGTCCCACCTACCCAACACCCAATAAATTTTATTCCTATAAGTCCACTTAGCTGTTGATCAGTGTGCTGTTTTTATGCCTAACTCCACCTCACGCTCCTAATTACAATCCTATGAATAAGTGTTAGTTTTTATACTTTATTAATGGTGAAACTTAGGCTCAGAAAAATTACATGACTTTCTCAGGACCACACAGCTAATGGGCAAAGTGAGCATTTTAACCCAGTTTTTTCACTTTAACCACTTCAGTAACGCACTCGCTGGCCGCAAAACCTTGCCCACAGCAGGCACTCATAGTCCGTAGGATAGTTTGTGCTGTGCATTGATGATGAATCCATTTTCCTTTTGTGTGATGAGGAAAGCTTTAAAGCACTGAAAGCTTGTTTTACTTTACAGGCAGCTTTACTTGTAATATAAATCAGAATAGGTAACATATACATATATGTTTTCATTACATTATTTTTAAATGTTCACAATTTTATTTTGATAAATGAAAAATTAAAAAAGTCATATTACGGCTGTCAGCTAAAGTCGGCGCTCGGCTGTGCACCTTCATATCACAACCGTCGGCTAAAGTCACTGTGCACCCTCATCTGTGGCTGTCTACTACAGTCCATACTCAGACCAAAGTGGTTAGACTTCACACACTTGCACTTTTCCTTGCTGCTGCCTACTATTTATCAATGACCTATCTGTTACTTAGAACAGAATTTTGGGAAAGTTGATACAAGGAGAAGAGATATTTATAAAAAAAATTCAGAACTAGATTGACTGTAGTGGAAGATATGCCTTGGTAGGGCCACAGCAGTTGAGGACTCTAAGGAGACTCAGGATTACTCCGTGCAGAGGGCAATGAGTATAAGGAAAACTCCACAGAGAACTTTGGAGGCAAATTTACCTACTTCACAATTTAGATTTTGTAGTCAAAAGAATTAAACATTCACTCATTCTGCCAATGTTTATTGACTGCCAACTCTTTGAAATTTGTTGCATTGTATTTTGTAAAGAAATATAGAGCTATATTAGTTAACAGTCCCTAGCCCAAATTAAGTAAATGTCAAGAGTGGTTGCATAGATAGTAAATGCCACAGACATTCCTAGAATGAACTCTGTAAATCCTCTTGAAAACAAGGGCTACATCCAACCTGTCTTTGTATCTCAGTGTCTAGCACCTTGCTTGGCACAAAATAAAATGTATGAGATAAATAAGAAATGATTGAATAGTGTATATTGGGGCATTAATAAAAAGATTCATAGAGGAAATTAATTTTGAGTTAGTTATAAAAAAAAGAATAGGGATTATGAAAGAATAGAGAAAATGTGGAATGTATTCTAGTTATATTTCCACCTGAAAAATCTCCTCCAGTTTTTATTCAACTCACAAATATGAAGGCTAGAAAAGAAAAGGAAAAGTGGGGGGGGGGGCATTTATTTGTGGTATTGGGAGGACAGAATTGAGATGTAGTGAAAATGGGGAAGTGATAGCATATAAAGGTTGGAAAGGGAGAGTCAGATTGTGATGAGCCATTAAGCTAGGACAAGTTATTAATAAATTATAACAAGCCTGGTGGCAGGAAGAAAGTATTACTTGAGAGAATTTAATTATGTGAATATGGTGTCATTTCATATACAAGGAATTCAGTTGATGAGAGCCTGGAACCAGTTGCTTGCAGCAAAAGTTGAAAGTAGGGGATGTATACAATAATCATTGTAAAGAAAGACTTAATAAGGACTTAATGACTAACTGAATATAGAAACTGTGGGTGAAGAAGTAGAAAGGCCCTGAGATCTCAATTCTGGGCAGTTGGGCAGATGTGTTGTCCTGGTGACAAAACGGAGAAAAGGAGAGCACACTAATGCCAAAAATATATGGTGGCAGCCTTCTTGAGTTTCTATCAGGTTTTCAGGAAGATTTCCCTCAATGAAAATGTGCTTTGCATCCAAAAGGTACACTGTCCAGGGCTCAATGTCAACTTTCAGGTGGGAAGGTAGCCAGAGAATAAAAATGTTAGTAAAGCACTTGTCAGTATAACTTTTATTTGCAAAGACTAGGTGACTACAGCATTTATTTCAAACTCCGTCATCAGATTCAGCAAATAAGAAGTTAAATTCAGCAAATGATAAGTGGTGCTTAAGTCTTTGGGGGCAATAATCTAGTTGTCTTTCAAAGAGATGTGGTCCCCTGTAAAGGTTGGCTTAACCTTTTATTTCCTGAATATATTAATAATTATCATGCATTTGGAATCAAGATGAGGAGGATCCTTTTTATCGCAGTAACTACTTTGAAAGCGATCCTGGTAATAAAATTCACAGATAATTCCACTCTGGCAAAGTTCCATTTAAATTTCCCTTGTTTCGGTTAGAGGACTTAGTGACTGCATCATTATCTACCATGAAGTGGACTGTTGGAAAAGTATCAACATTCACAGAATCAGAAATCCAACATCTTTCCTAAGGGTCTCACTCTTGCTCAGGTTGTGTATCTTCATTATATAATTTATACTATTTTTGTGGCTTACAGAAAGGGAAACCTCACAACAAATTGTTGCAATGCATTTTCAAAGAGAAATGTGTCTTATTCTTTATAAATATTTAATTTGTTGATCATATCGTGTTTAATAGTTTCTTACTACCCAAGATATACATATGAAACAATCTTATATCCCATTAGGACCAATGCTGCTAAAGGAATAATAGAATCCATTGGCCAGTAAATCCCTCAGCACAGATTCAACAACTCTTCTCAGACTACATTTGGACTATTATGTTCAGATAAAGGCCTAATATTTAGGAACAGAATTGACTGACAGAGTCTATAATAGGCAGTTGGGACAATATGGTTCCAGAAAGCCATGTATCAAAAGTGACAGTTGAAAGGAATGGGTGTGTTGACTCTGGTAAGGAGAGTACTAAAGAAAGCATAGGGATTGTTTTCAGATATTTGAAGAGCTCTCATAGAAAAGGGAGTGGCTTAGTTTTGAATTCTTCCAGAAGACAGAATTAGGCAGAAGTTAAAAGGAGGCAGATTTTGGCTTAAAATAAGATTTTGCTAACAATTAGAGCATTCTAACAATATAATGGAGTGCCTTGTTACATGGAGAAAATGGATAGGAACTCTTAATTGAACATCTTGTATTTTCAGGCACCGTAGAGAAGCCAAAGAAAAGATGAAATTAAAGAGGCTGGCATTTGTAAGCACCCAGTTAATGTTAGTTTTCTCCCCTTCCTTGAGTGTTTCTTATATATATTCTCACAACAATCTAGTAACATTGTCAATATTATCGACATTTTGCAGAGAAAGGCAAAGAGCCTTCCTAAAGTCAAACAGCAAGAGAAAGGGCATAGCTAGGACTTGAGTCTACATCTCTCTATTCCCAAACCTCACATCCCTTCTACTGTGCACTGCCTTCTCCGCCACAGAAACCACCCTCCTACACCATGGATGCTCAGCCAAGGAAGATCAAGAAAGGAGCAACAGGGCTCTGTGCATTTGATAGGAAGTTGTTTAGAAAACTCTAAAGTCCTTTTATTTTTTTCTGACTCTTCCATTTTCTTGAAAAGTGACACTACTTCCCCAGAAGATTCTCTGTGCTATTCAATTATATTCTGACTTCTAAAAACACACACTGTAACATTTCTAAAAACACACACTGTAACATTTCTAATATTTCAACAATATGTTTAGTGAGGTGTTTGGGAGTAGCTGAATATACTTTTGGAACCACTGCTTGACCAAAAATCTCACCTCTGGTTTTCTTTTATAACTTCATTCACATAGTGAGATCCCAGTCTCAAAAAAATTATAAAAAAATTAATACAAAGAATAAATACAATTGCTAAAGTATGGGAGCCTGAGGCTTTCTTTGCTTCTCCTTTAGAAAAGGAGAATGACAAGAGTTAGAGTTGTTTAAGATACAGAGACATAACACTATTTGTTTAAGATACAGAGACATAACACTAAGACTTTTCTCCTTGATGTAATGAGAAAGAAAAATTTTCACAGAATGTGATTCAGTGCTATTTAATATACTTAATATGTATATGAAATAATTTTGATTACCACTCTTTGGGAAACATTGGACTTACTTGACTACAATAACTCACACAAAGTGTTTAATCTTAGAGACTGTACTCTGGCAAACTAATTTATAATGAGGTTCTAGGAGTTGGTGACTCAGTTGACTTTTCATATTAGTTTTTTGGCATGAATTTTAGGTTTTAGGGAATTCTAATCAAGGAGATATTTTGAGGCCAGTGGCATTTCCAGAAGTCATCTAATTTTCTATCTTAGTGAATTTCCTAATGGAGCATTTCAATCTCAGTTTTTTTGAATACTTTTACCTTTTTGAAAGAGAAAGGACTTTGGTGTCTGATAAATTCTATTTATTTGCCCTCAAACAAATTTCTCTACCCTTTTCCATCTCAGTTTTTTGTTTGGGTTAAGCATGCCAATACCTACGAGGGCTTAAATGCAATAGTAAAATGTGGAGGATCTACCGTAGTACCTGACGTGTAATAGAAGTTCAACAATATACATCTTTTCCCAATTTTGAAATAAAAATATTTCTAGCAAAGTGAAAATATATTTGATTTCTGCTTTTAATTAATCTTATTATCAAAAAGAATGTAAAATTGCTTTTGTAAGACTTTTAGAGGTGTGGTTAGGATAACAAGCTCCAATGTCAAGAGCATGGTTTGAGTCCTCATGAGCTGACTGAACTTGAGCAAGGTGTTTAACTTGTAGGTGGCTCAGTTTCTTTACTGCAAAATGGGTGTATTAATGGCACCTTCTTTTTGGACTGTATTAACTTTTAAATGAGTTAATACAAGTGCTAAGAACATTAACTATTGTGTAATGAGCACTCTGTACATGCTTAATGATTAAGGCCTTTAATGATGTTTTTAAAAGTAAAATAATTTTCAGAGAAGATAAATTTCAGAAAATATTTTCCTGAATTATCTTTCCAGTGGACAGACAAAATTTGCTCTAAAACTAAACTCTAAGCGTATTAAAAACAAACAAAAAAATCCTTAAACAAGCTTTGCACTGAAAAAACACTGTATACCAATCTTTGACATATAAGAATAGACTACAAAAAATTAATATTTACATGTTTTCAATTTCTGTTTTTATTAAGATTAAAAAATTATTTATCCATCAGTCTCTTAAGCTCTATCCATGTGCTTGTATAAGACAAGTGAATCATTTAATTGGGACCATTAAACTTTTGGGTTGTAGCAAATAGAATCCTGGTATCAGTATTTTGCTTATGTTTGGTTACATATTTAAAAACTGTCGCTTCTTCAAATTAAATTTATACATCAGATCTTTCATATATTCCTATTCCCTACACCCTGCAAGTGAGTGAAGACATCAAAAAAGTCATCTAATCAATACATGGCATTAAGTAACATAAACTAAAAAAATAAATAAAATAAAATAAAATAAAATTCCAAAGCCAAACAGTTTGATAAATTCTCACTTTATGATGTGACTTTGTAAAGAATTATAGAGTAAGTATGATTATTTGTAGGTAACTCTCAGCATAGTGACCCTGAAATATTTATTAATAATTCTTTTTTCAGATTTTTAAAAGTAAACAAAAAGCTTAGCCGGTTTGTAGGGTTTTTGATAGCTCAAGTCTCCAAAATTCTTGTTCTGTAGGTCCTTTTCTTTTGTCATTAGAGAAAAGACAAAAGGAAGATTGTTGGAAGAAAGAAGAGAACTGAAAATAAAGGATGGAAGAAGGAAAGGGATAGGAAAGAGGGAGGCAAAGGGACAAAAACAGAGAGTGGGGGCAGACAAGAAGGCAGGGAGGACAGTAAAGGCCCCACAGTGATTCTCCATGATCCCTCCGAAGGGAGAGGGTTGTGGGAAGCGATAAAGATGCGGAATGCTATGCCACCCTGCTCTTCACCCAGTGTGGTTCTGCTTTTATCTGTCTTATATATTGGAGTTTTCTAAATAAAGTTTTATTTTTAAAAGGCATTTCTATAGCTAAAATTTGTAAACTTTGAAGGTCTATGTCAGCTGCTTCCAGCTGATGTTGGCTGGACTTCAGGGTAATGGTAGGAAAACTCTTCTCCAACCCCCCACGACAGCATTTACCAGAGTCAATGAAGGTGAGTCTGCACAAGTCTCAGTTGAGCACCTTGGTGCACAGTGAGAACCTCAGCATACTGTCAACCATACTGGCCTGCAGCAGCAAGCTGAGAATGTGTAAATTCTCTTTGTTTTGTTGAAAACTCCAGGGGCTACAAAACAAATTGCATACATATGAGGCTATCTTGGATCTTTCCTTTTTAGAAAGAGCATGGGGAGGAGAGAAAAGAGTAAGGAGCTGGGCACCAACATCCTTATCTTCCTTGAGCAAAGCTGGATGACATAATTCTGCAGGTTGGTGGTCAGAATCAATCTCTGGGAATCAGGCTGCCACTTTCATTAAGATTAATAGCTTGATAGTTGGATACTTAAAACATAAAACCATGGCTATTACTGAACTTCAGTTGTGTTTCCTGCTTTTAAGAATGTCAGCGAATAGTAAGAAAGCACATGAATCTTTATCTCTAATTAAAACATGTTTAATAAACTGAAAATTCCAACCTTCATGGCAGAGGACATATTTCATCCAGTGTATAATTCTGTCAGTGTTTAGGGAGGAAAATGTAGATAAAAATTTATATTAAACAAAAGCAAAACCAACCAACCAAAGTCAAGAAAACTCTCTTTACTGTTCTTTCAGTTTATTAAAAGAAATGGCAATTTTTCATGTTAAGCTTTGTCTCAAACATAGATCAATCATCATGTATCTAAAGTGCTAAAAGTTATTCTTTATATATGCTTCGATATACATGTATTTTTACTATAAACAAGTATGGTAAATTCCAGGTCAATTATGAAGTATACTAATTTAAATTATTATTTGAGGCCAGGCATGTTGGCTCACGCCTGTAATCCTAGCACTCTGGGAGGCTGAGATGGGAGGATCACTTGAGGTCAGGAGTTTGAGAACAGCCTCAGTAAGAGTGAGACTCCGTATCTACTAAAAGTAGGAAAAAAAATTAGCTGGGTAACTGAAAACAGAAATAATTAGCGAGGCGTGGTGGTACATTCCTGTAGTCCCAGTTACTGGGGAGGCTGAGGCAGGAGCATCACTTGAGGCCAGGAGTTTGAGAGTTTGAGTTTGCTGTGAGCTAGGCTGATACCACGGCACTCTAGCCCAGGCAACAGAATGGACTCTGTCTGAGAAAGAGAGAAAGAGAGAGAAAGAAAAAGAGAGAGAGAGAGAGAGAGAGAGAAAGAAAAGAAAATTGATCAAATTTTTAATCAGCACAAATAAGAAGCTGGTAAATCAATAGGTAAATAATTTGTCTAAAAGCAAAACAGCTTTAATTGCCAGAGATAGAGCAAATAAAATAATGAAAATGACCAGTTGTGAAGAGTAAAGATACATTTTTAGAGGAAGACAGAATTATTAAAATAAGTTGATCTGATCTTATATTAAGTATTACATTTCTAAAATACACTCTATTTCCTCCAAGAAATCAATAAATAAGAGCAAGTTCAAGGAGAAGAATTCAACACATACAAAATTAATTGAGAAGGGAATTATCATAACTGGGAAACATTACAAAGGAAATAATACTGTATTAAGGAGATGAATTAGTGACCCAAAAAGGATGTAAATCTAGTCCCCAGGTAAAAGGGTGTTCACTTGAACCATGCAGGTTTGTGGTGAGGGCAGACAGGGAAGCAAGGTCTATGAATAAGCTTCCAGGAGGGAGGAAGTGCTTTATAACTTCTTTTGTGATTGTTTCAAATATATTAATGAAAAATTATGTAGGAGTAATTTTTTTTTTCCTTAAAGGAACAAAAGAAGTAAGAAATATGGGCAATGAACAGTGTTGAGGATTTTTATGATAAATTTCTGACTTAACTAACCTTTACTTCCTATGTATTATTTTCACTTCAGGGTGGTAAGAGCATTTTTAGCTCTTTGCTTTTTTCAATTTTAGTTCTTACATCTCTGAGCTTTTTAGAATATTATTTATCTAGGAATATATTGGCTATTTTTGTGGTATGCGTGTTTTATCACTAATTTCATATAGCCTAATACTTTACTTTTCAAGGAAATTGGAGATCTTTGAAGCCCCTCTACCCCACAAAGGAGATCTTTTACTTTAAAGAAAGTTTTGGAATTCCTATCATTATTATTATTATTAAGTAAAAGAAGACTAAAGCTGCAATAAGCTTATAAATAAGTAACCACCACCAACTTCTATGTTTGGCCATATTGATGGTTCAGGTTTTACTTTGTTATAAATATACAAAAATATATATATTTGAATCTAGGTCCAAATGCTAATGAATTTCAGCATAGCCATATGTAATTTTATTCTTAAAGTTATTCATTCAGTAATCATATCTTGAGTGCTTACCGTGTTCCACACATTAGAATGCTACTTTCTTTTCCTTTTTTAACATTTCATTTTATACCTTTCATTCCTGTTCATTAGTACCATTAATGTAAAATCACAAGTTAGCCATAGGTAAGTTTCATATGTGGAAAAAATGCTGATTTCCTAATAGGCTCACCAATCAAGAACTGGTCCCTTGGCTCTAACCAAATCTAGATAAATAAATAGTCATTAAAAATTGACTAACCCACACATCCCATATACAACAACTCTAAAATGTCAGCAGAGTTTGAAATAAGATGATTAGCAATGCAAATTTATCTACTTACCATGGTTTACAAGCAGAATAAACAAAATTCTGAATCTCTTGAGAATAGCAACCCTCCAGAATTCTGCTTTAATGACTCTAAAGGACTCACCTAGTTATCTAAATGCTTAAAAGGTTCTTTGCATTTGATCGAGACTTACCTTTCCTGTAAAACCTTCCCATACCCACTCAGGTAGAATGTTACTTTTTTTAGGGGGGTGGGATTTTGGTCTCCTCTGCTTCCAGTATCCTTTATATTTATTTCCTTTACCATACTATATTGCAATTACATATTTACTTGGCCATTCATTTGAGGTTCAGAATTGCACACTATGATTTATTTATTTTTGTATCTTGCCCTTTAGCATTGTGTCTGGCACATAGTGGGCATTTGTGGTTTATAAAATAGATTTACTGTAACTGTTTAAAAAGAATACTCCTATAAATATTATTATGGTACACACTGTAGGGATGTAAACTAGCAGCAAGAATGACAGAATTAACTAGAATTAAGGCAAAACCATCTCATCAATTTATAAGACCAATAGAAAAAAATAGTATTCATTTCTTGCATCAGGTATAGGTATAAGAGAGAACAATTTGGCTTCAAATATTAAAGCAGCATTTGGGCCCAGTACTAGGGATAGAAATCTGCTTAGCTGTCTTTCTCTCGCCCACTCTTCATCACCTCGCCCTTCCACTTTTAGATGCTGCTTTCTTTTGCAGTAAATGCTGATGTCCGTAATTGAGGCCAGGATAAGGTCCATTGATGTAACAACCCATTAGCTGAAAACAGCTATGCTGTCAATTAGATCTATTGCAGGAGGTCAATTTATCCTGGGGTTACAAAAAACAAAAAAACACAACAGTGTCCTAATATTCAGTAGTAACTATAAGACCATTGATACAAAATTCCTTGCCTGCAGTTCGCTTTAATATGGAAATAATTATTCAATTTCAATGGAACTGCTGTTTTAAAGCTAAAGCATATCTGTCATTCATCTTTTTACCTGCATGTATAGATTTGGTAGAGGTGGTTATCTGTGTGATCACTCTTATCTTTAAAATAGAATTCGAATGCTGCAAGTATCTTACTAACAGTAGATAGCCCTTCTAATCCCCACCAGTCCTAGTACAGATAACAGGAAAAGAAAAAAAAAAAAATCTAAAATGTAATTAGATAATGTCATCCTGAAAAAAAAAAATCTTAAAACAAAGCTACATAGAACTGACTTCTGAAATGGTATATTTCTAAATTGGCATTGCCCTAGAGCCAAAACTAATGCTTTCAGATAAGGTGGAGATTGTTTTTATGCTTCAGGAGAAATCATCATTTCATATTTGTGGCTGTTCCATGCACATTGGAGTGGTGTTATTAATTATGCCTTGCTACCAAGGCCATCAAAGTAAAACTGTGGCAAGACATACCTGGACTGTTGGTAGTTCAAAAGGCACATTCCTCACAATGCACTGTAGCTATTTTAAATGGGAAAAGGTTGCTATTTTACTATTTAAGGTATATTGATAGATACTTTTTTATTGTACATTTTCTTGTAACTACATTGCATGTGATTTGCTATTTAGTGCCATAAGCTATAAAGTATATTCTCATATCAAGAGGAATCTCGTGACTAAGAATCTCTTTGAGTAGTAGCTTCTTAATTATGTATAGACTAATGCTTTTAAGTCTGTACAGGCAGCTACGTGGGCAATACAGTAGATGTTAGAAAGTGGTTTCCCACCTCAAACTGAATTTTTCTGTTATCTCGGCTTCATTCCTGAATAAATCTAGGAGTCATTAATTGTTCATTTGAACCACTATACCAATCATATAAAAGTGAGTTTTATTTAAACTCAAAGATAAATTTTCTTAATAAACATTAACATACAGCATATTTACATTGAATGCTTTTATATTCGTTTGCACATCGCATTATAAAACAGTATTATATAATATCCCTAATTGGGAATTATCTAATGGGAAAAGAAAACAAAAATATCTTTTTACAAAGCGTTCTCTCAAGGGGCTGACAGTTCTTTAAATACCAGTAACCCATTTCCATTTGCCTGTTAACCACCTCACTCTTATCAAAGTGGAGTTTTCCTTCATCAAAGTCCTGTAAGAGACTAAACTCTGTACTGTTGTATTCCAGCACACTGATAAGCCCCAGATAAACATTCAATTTCCCATTGGTGTGTCTTAAAGAAAATAGAGTCCATAAGGCAAGATTTTTCTCCAATTGGCCTCACTGCCTTTCCCACTACTATATTTCCCACTACTATTCCACTACTATAATTGTCTATATCTAAAACCTTTCTTCTCATAACCTAGAAGAAAAGTCTCCCTTTGAATGCAAAGTCAAGGATAGATCCTAGATTTCGGGGGCTTGAAATTCACACTTTTGGGGGAGTGGTTCTCTTTCAAAAAATGCCATTTAAATGAATTACAGTGCTTCAGAAGGGGCCTGTGGAAGGGGGAACCTGATGATTAAGCTTCATTGGTTCCACGGTACATCTACCTCTGTTCAAACTTTGTGGTATGGGTTTGGGACTTCTTCTTTTTTTTTTTTATTCTTCATTGGGTATGAATCTTCTAAAATTTCAACCATACCTTCTTTCTCTACTATTTCAATATAGTGTTTAAACCAGCTCACAATGCTACCACATAAACCAGATAACTTCCCTCAATCCCATGTATATCTTTGGCTACTTCCTGTCTCCTAATATTTTCCAAGTCAAGCTTCCACAAAGTACAGTCTATATGCATTGAATTTGGCTCCTTAACTCTCACTGTATGCTGCAGATTTTACTTTTTTAACTCCATGGAACTGCTCTTAATAAGGTTACCAAGTATATTCTATGCTAAATCCAGTTGACATTCTCGAATTATTATCTTTTGCAACATTTGACACTGCTAATCATTTCTCTTTTTAATTTTTTGTTTGTCCTAATACTACTCTTTTCTGGTTTGGTCCTATCTACCTGACTCTTCCTTCTTATTATCTTTCATTGGCTATGCCTTTCTCTGTATCACCATTTAAGTATTGATGAATCAGTATATTTCACCTTTGCCTTGTGTTGTCACAATGCATGTTCTTTCTGTATAATTCATCCCTGCACAAACCTATCTCTCAAGTCCATATTTCTTTCTTGAATATCTATCTGACTGTGCCTTAGCTAACCTGTACAATTTAGTTACTCACCTTCTTTCACTAAACTATTTATCACTATTTAGGGATCCAGGCCCTGTTCAAATCAGGCCCTTTGACCACAATGTATTCTTTACCTGAAATAGTCTTCATCTGTGGATTCCTTCTTCATTTGTTTGAGTCCCAGTGCCTTTTAGTTTCAATTCAAGTGTCACCTCCTCGTAAGAGATATTCTATGCCTTCCTAAATTGTAATGATATGCTTTCCCGTTCTCCCTTCTTTAGCATCCTATGAATATGGTTATAGCAGTGATCAAATTATTTTTGACTGTTGATTCTGCTGCTTCTCCCTATACCCCAACCCCAGTCTCTACACCTTGATTCTCTTCGGGTGGGGAAAACCTTTATCTTTCATCTCTGTATTACCAGGCTTAGCACCGTGCCTTATCAGTAGGCACTACATACACATTTGTTAAATTACTTCATTAAGCCGAGTCTAAATGGGATGCAACTGCCCAAACTTTAAAAACTTCTTTTGTATTGGTTCATATATTTTTTCCTTAACCATTAAATTAATAGATGGAAGAATAAGTAGATATTGGACATAATAATAATAATTGAGAATGGAAGTAGGATCAGTAGACAAAAGGATGTGAATAGCAGAGTACTTAAGATTCTAGCTGAATAGAATTCTACAGATACCCATTTTCTGGCTCCCCAATCTAGGCTTCTTCATGCCACATTTCCTTGTCCTTTCTCTGGTTTATGAGTTGCTCTAATTCCCTAGGGTCTGAGTAGATGATTCAAGCCAGAGATTTGTTTTTGTTATGCTAAATTGTGAGCCTTTAGCTCATAGCTAGCACCAATAATATGTTCAATGTGGAAAGGTCAGTGTATTTTAGAGAATGAATGAAGTGTATGTTGTATGAGTTTCAAACTAGGATATCTGAAACCTACATACAGTAAGCTCCTATTTTTACTTTACTTTGAAAAACAAAATAATCCTTCAAGCTTTATTTTCATCACTGAGATAGGAACATCCCATACTTCTTAATAAGTAACATTTGGGATATGCTATTTAACACTTTCACCAAGTTCTCTGAGGATGTCCAGTAGTTATTATGACATTTCCTCCCCACCCCCATTTCAGCTTTCAACTTGTAACCTGATTTGTATGTTATCAGTCTATCAACATTTTAAATGCTAGGATTTTCAAAATACTTCTTTCTCAGATTTTACCTCCTCTATACTATTTTGTTAAGTGATCTCTTAAACCCTTTCTCTTCCAATCATGTCCAAACCTGAACTTCTCTCTCTGAAGCACAACTTTCATTTTCCTTTTTTAAATTAAAAATATTTTTCAAACCATGACAACATTTGCAGTATGTCTTTTCTTTTCCTTCTCCTTGCATATTTTCAATTTTGTCAAAATACTAGGACATATAGAACAGCTCTGATTTCTCATTGTGAAATTTTGCTCAGTGTATATAAAATTTACTTTATTTTGAGAAATTTAATCATAAATGCCCTATATTTAGATACATTGATTCAAATTAAAACTGCATTAGTAATTTGGCCCTTCCTTTGATTTGTATCACAAAATAATTAATATACTGTTGCTTTTTATATCTCCCCCATATTTACTTCCAAAACATTTATACAACTTGGATATTTTCTCTAGGGTTTTGTGCAAACTTTGGGAATTTTATTAGAAACCTAGAACTTTCTTGAAATGTACCCATCGGAAGTTATCACCTCTATTATGAATTCTTTAGAAATGGATCCCAAGAGAAAGCTTGGCATATAGCAAATCAGCCAGGAACAAGTTTAATAAAATCAATTTAATAAGTGGAGGAATAACACACAAGAGTTGTTTTGATAACCGCATGCCTCTGGTGCATTGAGTAATACAAAGCTAAATGCCAATTGTTTTCAGTACCTTAAAAAATATTTCAAATTGGAACTCAGAAAATGCCTGGTGACTTTTTTCTCAGACTAATTCTTATAATCCAGCAATCAAGGTGACATATGCAGTAAGATGTTGGAATTGCTCTAGGACAAGGCAGTCCCTCTTCCCCAATGACGTTACTTTTGATGTTTATGTACAAAAGAAACAAGATAGCTATCAGAAACTTAGTAATTGTGCTAGATAATTTCATATAATTTTATACCCTATTTTCTAATTTGCTATAATGAAAGTAAAACATACACAATGAATTTATTTCATAAACATGTAAATTTAATGATCAATACTTGTGAGATATATATATATATATATATATATGTCTATAATTTCACTATTAAAGAGTTTTATTTATGGCTTAAGGAATCTTATTTTTTAGCTACTGATTTGTAATTGGACCAAGTTATCTTACTGTTATATGACAGAGTGACAACTTATATAGTTTCTTTCCCTAGAAATACGTGTGTTTTTTAATGTATCGGAGAATTAAAGTGTCTATTTTTCCTTAGTGATCACTAACGACAACTCATTTATTACATAGAAGAAATCAAATAGCATGATAATAAGAGCAAATTCTTATATCTTTATAATGTTTTACTGACTGTTGAATATGTGTCACAGTTAACTCATAATTATTATAACACTCCAAGGTGAGAACTATCAATTTTCCCATTTTACATATGAAAAGACTTCAATACAACAAAGCTGTATAACTTGACTGAGAGTTCACAGCTAGTTAATGGCAGAGCTAAGATTTAAACCCAGGCAGAATGGCTTTATAGTTTTCACTCTTAATTTCTTTACTGTTATCCTCCCCAGTACTATTTTTTTTGAGATATACTTCCCTCACAGCATTGAATTATAGATGTTATAATTATAGAATCTTACGTATTCTGAGTTCCATTTCTTGTTTCCTTTTCCCATAATCATGGAGAAAAATAATTCTCTCATTTTTCTCATTTATAAAAAAGGACAGTGATACTATCCACCTCATAGGATTTCTATTATGTTTAAATGACCTAAAGTATTTAATAAGCATTTAATACTTGATAAGCAATATGTAAATTATTATACTTTATTTCATTATTATATTAATCCTTCTCTGGACATAGTTTCCATTAGCTTGTACCCTCTTATGTCCTTTGAGAGGGTCTATTCTAAAGTTATAGTTTCTTCTTTCTAGATTACAATAAAATATGGAGGGATTTTCCATATGGAATAAAGGAAAAATACTTTCCAGCTCCACACTTTGTGGTTGAGGAAACTGATATGAGTGCATGTTGAATAATATCTTAGAATTTGTCTTAATAGAGTTTCCCTTTAATTCTCTAATGACTAATTTTATTATATGCCAATATCCTAAAATTATTTCCACTAATGAGAAAGCTTCATTCAATATATATAACCTATTCAATCAACATGTATAACCTAATACATTAGTTATAGAGGGATCCAATAATAAAAAAAAACACATTGGTGTTAGTTAAAATTATATATATTTAAATATATTTTAAAATTATCTTTCTGGAAACAATATGGTTTTTCTTAGCTTCATGAGTCTTTACTACTTGATCTATGAAGAGACACAAAAATCAGAGAAGTTGGAATAACTCTTCAATTTCTTGCCCCATCTGCTTTTATTAATGTGAACTTGATTATAACACAATAAAGATAAAAACACTGGTATAATTCCATTCTCCAGGGAGCAAAAAGTGTTCCTTTTTCAAGTTCCTAAACTCTAATTTTGAGCACTAAGCAAGAGCAGTAGTAAACAAGTCAGTGCAATATCTGATGTGTAAATAAGACTTTTCATTTTATGTGAACAGTCTCTCTGTCCTGATCTACAATTCTAATAACTATGTATGATTCTCTAATGGCATTTAAATTAAACAATTTAACATGTTCTTCACAAAATGCATGAAAATTATGTACACACAATGATCATAATTAGCCAGTTTTAGGAAAGAAATTTATTTCCCATAGGACGTGACTAATAACTCTCCACCTGTGACCTAGAGTTGTAATCCTTTTTCCAAGGTCCAAAGTTTCCTCAAATGAAGTGGAACTGGGAAGAATATCACATGTGGGGCTTTCACACAATTATAAAGAAGAAAACACTAAGAGGGATGAGCCCTTGTTAACTAACATATTTTACTAATCTAAAGAATAAGACCACTGTCTGGAGTTCTGAATTAATTATTTAATAAACTTTGCTTTACTTCATTAATCCTTAAAATATACTTTAAGATTGTTTTCTTGTTATAAAGCAAATCACATTAATTAGAAAATATGGGCAAAATAAATAAGACAAAAACATTTTTTAAAAAAATAACTTGTATGCCAATTTTAAATTAGCCACTGTTACTATTTGTTTTATATTTTTTCAGTCTTTTTGTATATGCAGTCTATGCATATACAAATAGATTGGATGCTATTTTTGGAATTTTAACCACTTTTGAGCCAATATTTTTTTACACCTTAAACCCTTTGTCCATTTCAGCTAGTCTAGTAGCTTTCAACCTGTGAATGTATCTTACCCTACAGGAAACATGTAAAACAGTATGGGAGCCATTGGTGGTGGTAAGGGCGGGGGGGTGCAATACTGCAAGTAAGTTTGTACCACTTCAATTCTGTATAGTTCCATATTCTGTCTGTCTTTGTAGACATTTACAATATTTCAGATACAGATATCTTTCTTAATTTTGGGGAAAATATTAGTTATGAACTCCTGCTAGAAACTGAGTTATGTTTTATAGTCAAGTTAGTAATGATACCAGAAGGGTGGGAACAACCAAGACAACATAAAATAGACAAAGTATTAATTTGTCAGAACAAAGGAACATTATACATGTCATCATCACATTAGTTAGATTTTAACAATTGGTGTAAATCACCAAAGATTGTGGACAGAAGAGAGGAAGCAAAACTCCAAGAGTCAGTTTTACCCTGTTGGTACAACATTATTTTAATGATCAATCAGTTGAGATGATGGCAAAGGCACTGTACCTTCATGGGACACTTTTAAAAACACATCTGAGGTGGACAGACACCCGCTGAATTAAGTTGGACTCTCTGGGGGTATGGCACATATATCAGTGTTGTATTTTGTTTTGTTTATAAGCTCTGAATATGATTATAATGTACATCTAGGATTTAGAACTTTAGAACAAATATATTTGGATTAGTAACCAGTTATAGTCTTTCAGGGATAGAGTCAGTTTTCAAGAGTTGAAGGCACTTGGGATCAAGTTTCTAGATTAGATGATTCTGTAGACTAGACCAGCAAGAACAACCTATCATTAAAGCTCCTTGAAGGTATAGAGGCTGTTGAAAACTGGAACAGTTTTTACTTTTTGGAGAAATAGAGCAGTGGAAGGTCCTAATCTGAGAGTAAGGGAGAAATATTAAAATTCCCACAAGTCAAAGAATTTTCAAAAAATGTAATAGGCATTGAATAGCTGATATAATAGCAGTGATTATAAATAATAGGCTTATAATTTTAATAATTCTTTTAAATTGCATTGTATTTTGTTTAAGTTTATTGAAAGGTATTATCTATAGAGAAGATTTTGTAAGGTTTTTTTTCACATGAGTATATCAAAGTGCTACAACTTCTAGACTGAGTGTGGCCAGACCATGTGTTCTAATAGCATCATCATTCATTTGGATACAGGTTTCTGAAGACTGACAGCTGCAAATAGGGCTAAACATCTAACCAGGAAAATGCATAGGCTGAGAAATTACATTTCATCATGGCTTTAATAATGAAAGCCTGGTAAAAGGTTGATAAGCAAACCTTGTACTAGGTTGTTCCAAGCAACTTGTTCTTCTCAAGGAAAGAGATTGTGAAGAATTAAAATACTCAGTAGGCACAATCTAGCTAAGATTCACATGCTATGTAATATGGATGAAACAGAATAGCCAAAAGAGTAAAGATATTCTTCAAAATTAAAAATGTGAAATTCAGCTAGGAAGACTCAACAGTAATACTATCACCAATCCAAAAGTTGTTCAAATGAAATGTTCATTAGAACCTTCCCCAAAATGTGAAGTGGAATCTCAAAATATCCATTTTTATTAGTATACTTTTACTTTTAAATTTTGAAACTATTAAATTTGAGTCACTCACAGAAATGGGGCCATTTTAATTATATAAAATATGAAATCAGATTGGTATTTGTATACAGTTTTATATTAGCTTATAATTTATTTTCTATTTATTTTTCTTTGCCAACTATTGCCAAAATTAATATTCGTGCAGATTGGTATCAACAAATGAAAACCAGTTTTTTTTTTATTATTTCAGGATTCTATTTTCAATTAAACAGATTTAGGACTTGATGATCAGTTTTTTGTGATTTGTGTTTTTTTTTTTTTTGTTTTTTCTGAGCTGAAATCACTAATAGTATATGTAACAACCACCTGATTCTTTGTGACTAATACAGAAACCTAACAAAAAGCATCCTAACTTAAATAATAATAGCTATTATTAGAGAATCACCTGTTACATATTTATTAGTACAGAATTGCTCAAAACATGTAACAATCCTATGCAGTTCCTTGCTTTCAAGTGAATAGTGGCAGTGAACAATTTTACTAGAAAGAAATGTTCACATTTGATTTTTAAAAGCAAGAGCTTTCTAATCAGCTGAACATTTACATATAAAATAGGATAACAGATTTATCAGAAAATGCTTTATTCTAAAGTTTGCGTAAAACATGAGTTAACCTGGTGTTATAAATGTTGTTGTCTTCTTGTTATTTAACATAATATTTAGTATATATTCAATCATTTTCTTTCTGTTTTAAACTCGGGTGTCTGAGTTTAAATATATATAAAAACAAATATGGTTTATTCATTGATTCATGCAACAGATATTTGTGAAACACTCCTATGTACCAGGTATGCTATTATACACTGAGGTTACAGCAGCAACCAAAAATAGCCAGATTCCCTGCTCACAGGAAGCTCAAATTTTAGGAGAAGGTGAAGAAGGACCACAAAATACAGAAACAAAGACAAACAAATATGGAAAAATGTTTAGATCTATAATTGCTAAGCAAAGAATTAGAATATAAGTGATAGAAGTTTAATGAGTCTAGCTAATTAGATTGAGGGTTCAGGAAAGGCCTGCAACCTGAGTGACAAGGAGCCAGCTATGTGAAGAGCAGTAGAACATTCCACACAGAGGGAGCCACTCACTTGAAAGCTCTGAATTGGGATCAAACTCTGCCTGGGGCCGGAGAGGTAGGCAAGGTCAAAATTGATTTGGGTGTGCATTTTATAACAGAATGACAGAGTATCTTAGGGTATTCTGGTAAGAAAGGAAAATTATTGGATTTGTGCTTTAAAAAGATAATTCTGGCTGCTATGAATGGACTAAAGAGGGGTAGGTATGGAACAAGAAGAATACTGCAATAATTGAGGAGAGAGATGGTGGTTACTCAGAATACTGCTGTCTTCCTAAAGGATTAGGACAAATGTTTTAAAAGTTGAATAATTTTACTTATGCATTTTATTAATTGCATATTTTCCCAAACACATCCAAAAACTTTTAAAAATCTACCACACTAGATTTTTCTAGGACCTAGATATTTTCATTAAGTCTGCAAACACCAAAATATCATATTCCCCATTGTTAGCCCTTTATCAATATACACTAGCAATAATTATTTGCATTGCCTTATTCAAAGTATACATTTTAATGTAGCTTATATAATTTTTAGAGATAAAATATTTATTCCTACACTTTATATGTTGAACTTAACAGCAATGACATATTGTTATTTTTCTAATGATAAGTTTCAATTGGAAATTTTGTTTTAGGTTTTCTTGTTTCATGGTAAGCATTGTACAAAATAGACATATTTGAATGCTATTCAAAGTCTATGGTATAAATTCACTAAACTCAATTAGAAAACATTTTTCAATTATTCTTAATATTTTTCAGTATTTTTAGTTTTAAGAATCATATTTAAATAATCTTACACTGATGTATTTACCTGAAAAAGAGATTCAATAGGAAAGATGAGAACTCTAAAAAAATAAAAGTAAAAGGAACAGGAGTAGATTATTTTCCTCAAAAGGTTTTTGGATGATATTAGTTATTTTCTATAATATGTCCTAAAGACTATGAGAAAAAAAAAAAGCAGCATGTCCCTAGTATGTTTCCTAACAAAACTGCGTGCTTAAAAGAAAGGAACATGATGAGTTATTTTGAAATCAACCTACTAATAATTTAAATACTTAAAGCAATATACCCTTTCATTTGTTAGCTTCCAAAGTCCCTGATCATAACCCCCATGCCTGTTGCTTTTTCACTGGTGATGATGTTTCTGGATGTAGAGCTAAACCAGCCGGAGAGTTGTAGGTAATTACACCCTGAGACTCTTAGTCCTCATTCAGGGACTGCCAGCCAAGGTGTGAATCCCATTTCTACCATTCACTGGTTCTGTGATGCTTGATGCTTACAAGTTTGCAGCACATCCAATTCTTTGTTCCCTTGTGTGATGATTTGGTGTGATTATCATAGTTCTTGTTATGGATAGTAGCTAGGAAGGGATATACATTAATATATATTTTATATATTCCAGTCTCCTTTCATAATAGTTCTAACAGTAATGCTATTTAATCTTTAATACCCATGTCTTCCTTTGATAAACATAATCATTCCAAGCCTCCTTTAATGTGATTTAAAATTCCATTCTTGCTCTGCTATAAAATAAGATGATACCTGTAATAGAAACCTTCTATTTATTAAAGTATTCAAAGACCATGCATTTCAATAACTCTCTGATGTTGTTACTTGATTTGCCCTTTATATTATGTATTGTTACTGCAGAGTTTAGTTTCCCTGATGGTCTGGATTCTAATTAGATGAAGAAATCTACACTCGTTCCTGGTTTAGAGAAGAGAGCAGATATATGGCAAGGACAAAACAAAAAATAATAGTAAAAACAATAGTACCAAAAATTATTTTGAGTCCCAGGCACTGCACCTGATACTATAAACACATTAATCCCATTGGCTCTCATAACAGTTCCATGAAGTATTATTATTATTTCTATTTAACAGAAGAAGAAACTAAAGTTTAGAGAGGTTAAATAAATTGCCCAGGGTCACAAGTAAATAGCAAAGCTAAGAGTCTAACTCTTTTCTGCTTTTAAAGTATATCTGTACTTCTTCCTTGTCCTTAAAATGTGTATAATATTAGAATTTAGCTCTTAGAAATATCTAGTGCACCAAACATGTTTTATAGATGAGGAAAGTTAATGCAAATGTCTAGATAGATCTAAAACTAAGAACCTGACTCCTGGCCTCCTGTTTAGAACTCTTTTCACTGGAGTGCAAATTTTCACCTCTCAAGCTGTTTGGACTGTGTAGAATGCTGAGCGGCTGGAAGTGTCACAGAAAAACTCAGCAGGGTGAGGATTGTTAATAGATTTTATTAATTCACCAAACATTTGTTAAGCACTTACTACGTGCCAAGAACCATGATGATGTGGTATGAAACAAAGACTGATGACAAAATTATGGCTATAGAATGTAGTTTAGAAATTGGTGACATTAGTAATGTTATTATAAATAGTGTTCATTGCTTTGCATAAATTTATACATACAGATAGTCTACTTATGACCGTATAAATCATTTGTATTTCTGGGTTTATTGGCTTTGTTTATGAAAATGTTCTTTAGTCTCTAAGCAACATAGGAAAAATGTTGCATACTTATTATTTAGTGAAGTGTATTTTGATGATGGCCTCTAGAGAAGGTTTTTGTGTACATGTTAATGCCATAAGAGATCGGTATCTTGCTTATGGACACATTTCTTATACAGACAACTGCAATCATAACAACTGACAAATGATCTTTTAAATATATCATTGCTCTTTATCACTGATGCAGGTGGATATACGTCTTTCCTGGAGAATATAAGTTGATGTGACCTGCCTGAGACAGATGCTATAGATAGGAGGTAACATCTCTAACAGGCTCTACTTGAGACTGTTAGAAGCCTCCCTGTAGCTGTATCTAGAATGTCAACAGTTTGTTTGGCTTTTGGAATCCAGGAGTTTTATCTTTGGAAAAGATATTCTCCTACTCATATACTCTGCATCAGGTTTGAAGAATTTCCTCTGTTGGTTTTGGCTATAATTTCCCTTCTCTTCAAAATTTCTGGGTTTGGAAGAGAAGGGGAAGTTGTTGCTTTAATTTTTTAGCCTTATCTCTCTTTCCCCACCTGGTCTGATTCAAAATGCATCAGCTTTATTAGAAATCTTATAAAATTAAGATTGTGGTAATGTACTAAAAATAATCCTATTTTTGGTTCCACATAAGCCTACTGGGCAAGACATGTAGCCACTCTGGACTTTGATTGCTTCATCCATAAAATTAAGTAGTTAAACCTAAAGTAGCTAGGACCAAAAGAAAATTTGTGATAATGATATAAAAGTATTTCGTAGAGTTCCAAGATGAGATTTGATTTTTTTTCTTTTGTATTTGGTGGGTAGGGGGAACACATAGTGATTTATTAAAATTTAAATCAGAAACTGGAAGACCATCTGAATATTGTAGCCACCTCTCTCATTTTTGTTTCTCCCTGTGAATTGACTTCATTATCTTTCTCTGTACATAATGTCATCTGCTTTTCCACCCCACGTAATAGAAAACATGCTGGCCAATCCCTTCTATTATTGTATCTTCCAGTTAAGATGCCCAAAGTAAGACTCTTTTTTTTTTTAGGTTCTGTCCTGTAATTGATTTCAAAAAGAGTCTGATTGACTCTGTATGAGTTAAATGAGGCCAGTTGATAACAATTTCCCATATAACCACGTCAGTGAATTAGGATATGCAGGAAAGAAGACTGAGGATGTTCTCGGAAGTGTAGTAGTATAGTTCTGCTCAGACACGATAGGTATCTACTAGATCACCTTTGTATCCTTTTATGAAAGAATTGCTTTGTATCCCTTCTTATCTTTGGAATCAGGCAAGCCTGATATAAGGATATCACTGATGACAATACAGTAATGCTGATAATACCTATATTTGGGGGGGGCATATTATATCTTAGACACTGTTTTATGTACTACCCACATCTAAGATCCTTTATATATCAAAACAACTTGATGAGGAAGGCATAATTATTTTTCACATAAGTGTTCAATTCATAGTAGTTAATGATATTGTTTCAAAAGGAATTAATAAAATAAATTTCCTGAGAACAGAGAGTCTCAGCTCTTAAAGTTTCCAGTTTTATCTTTATTCATATGTCTTTATAGTTTTTGTTATGAAGATGACCTACAACTGTCAAAAATAAATATGTAAAAAAGATGACCTAAGCCCAACTGCCTGTTTCTGCACTCTTCAGTCAGGTGTCAGGTTCCAGATACTAATGCCAAGCTGAAAGGGTCAGAATTAAACACAAGAGGTGAATTTATGCCTGATTGTCATCTATTATCAAAAGCTTTTATTTATCACCCATTTGCACTCAGTGCTGAACAGAATAAGCTATATTAATGCAGGCTTTTATCTCTGAGATTTCATGAAACAATAATGCCCCCCCACACACATAGGAATACTTAAGCTAATAATATATAATCTTTCTTTAATGTTACACTTTGACCTTAAGTAATTTCAAATATATTATCTTATTTGATATTTTTTTTTAATTCAGAATATTACAGGGGTACAAATGTTTTGGTTTGTAAATTGCTTTTGTACTGTTTGAGTTGAAGTTTTTTAAACTGTTAGAACATGGAAAAGAAAACATAGTCAAAATGTATTTCTACCTCAAATTAAGTTTGGATATTGAGAGACTTATGATGCCACATATGCACTAAGAGGCCATGAACATTAAAAAAAAAAAAAACAACAGCTAGTATAAGTAGGGATTTTAAGATAAAGATGAGGATAAAGGCAAATGAACGTTTATTTTATATTCACTCTATGCCAACCACTTTGCCTTATAATCTGCTGACCTACACAGAACTAAAATTTTTGTGATCCTCTTGCTTTGGCCTCCCAAAGTGCTAGGACTACTGGCATGAGCCATGGTGCCCAGTCTGCAGTTTTATTAATGAGAAATAAAAGACTTAGATTTCAACAAAATTACTGAGTCATATAATTTGTAAAAGGGGAAACAATTCAAATTTAGGACTTCATGATCCCAAATATCATGCTTTTTCTACCATCTTTCCTCCCAACTAGGGATGATAATTAAAAAAAAAAATAGTTTAGACTTACAATATGGAAAATATACATATTTTATACATATTTCAAAATGAATATGACTTTTTAAAAGCTATTTAACATTCTGTGGGTGACTCTTTTCTCTTTTAACACATTTAACTAGGTTAAACTTATTATCTCCATTTTTCACATGAAGACATTTGACCACACCCATATACCTTGTGTAAGTGGAAAAGCCAAGATTTAAACCTAGGTCTATCTAACTTCATACACTCTGTGATTTTCACTAATATCTTATAACTTTTAACATCTTTTTCCATGGGTAATCTGGTTTTCAGTCCTTCAGAAATGTTTCTACAGTAAAAGTCTAAATCAAATTTGTTCACAATAATGTGAGTCAATAGGGTTTTCTCTAAATTGTGATTTTCTTTATCTGAGAATCTGAGTAAAAGGGAAATTGCCCTTATCCCATGAAAAGAATTTCTTTCCTCTTGTGGGTTTTCAGTCTATAACTAGGTGTTACCCATTGCAGCTTGCTCATGGCTGTCCGATGCACTCCATGGGTTAGCTCATTTAATACATTCTCATAAATGGATAACTTTATTGCCTTTATCATTTTGTTTCAGTGCTCTGAATTCCCTCTAATTTGTCAAGTTACCCGATAGAAGGAATAAAGTGGAATAAAGCAATAATCTTCTCATGGAAGTGATTTGTCCACCTATTTATCTTTCCTTATATGTGTGTACAATCGACTCTCAATTGTTTGTATGGATGAAGAGGGAGCACCGTGCCATGGATAATCCAAAAGTCATTTACAGAAGCTTTACCTTCATGATTATCTTTTGTGTAGGTGATATTCCCTACCTACAATTTAACTGCACTCGTGAGAGAAGAAAAAAACTGTGAGTGTGTTCATGGTCAAAGAATAGCCAAGTTATAGCACATTTTTTTTTTTTTCCTGCAAACAATCCATGTAGAGAAAATAGAGAATTGAATGTATAAAGTAACTCCAAAGGATATGTGTTGTCTTATTTGGGGTGCCAAATTGAAAATCAGAATTTTAGTTAAACTGTCATTCCTAGACTTCTTTTTGTTTATAGATATGTTGAGATTGAGATATGAATAAAAATCTGGGTATAAATATTTTAAAGCAGTTTCCACAATGTTTTACTTATGGGATTGTGCTAACCTATGTTGCCAACCTGTTTTGCCAGGCTCATCTAGCACTGATTTTTATAATAAATCCAAACTGTCTTTTAACATACACTTACTTGCCTTTTTAGCGTGGACAGTCTCTTTTTATGTCCCACCTTATATCCTCTTGACTATTTTACTATCCTGTGTTTATAGTGCCTTACAATTTAATGTCATTTTTAAATTTCATCTGCATGGTATTTATTCCATTTTGCATATTAGTAATAAAGATACTAAAATTCAAGACCTAAATCAACCTTCATGGCAGCTTACTCCTCCCTCCAATTCTGTCTGTTGTCATTTATCATTAACCCTTGTTTATAGCTCTTTAAATGGTTCTCAAACCATCTGAGAATAATCATCTTCAAGCCAATTTGAATTAATATTGAAAGACAGATTTCATGAAACATTGAATTAAGTACTTTATGAAAATCCAAGTATTCTACTTGTACTGTGTCCCTTTATCCATTAATTTTATAATTCTATCAGAAAAAGCAATCAGGTTTGTTTGGCATGATTATCTCTATATAGCCATACTGCTCATTTATTATTCATGGGCCTTCTCTTATCTTTTCTCCATGTACCAGTGTTTTATCGTAAGAGCTTCTATTAGTGAAAACACAAATGATACTAGGTTACTTCTTAGACAATGAATCATAGAAGTGTTAGCCGTCTTCATTTGTTCATCAGTAGATGTTGAGCACCTATTGTACGTGTTTCTAATGTGAATCTTCATGTGACAAATAACTACTCTTAAGGCTGATTGACACATAGTTGGTCAGGACCACAGAAAGGAATTCCTGATATGTATTTTTATCCTCTTACCAGTTATATATAATTCAAATATATATATATAATATGTATATAACATATGCATGCATGCATAGATGTATTATTTAAATATTTTCATTTCTTTGCCATGTTATTGCTGTTTCCTGGGACACTGCTTCATATACCTCTTCCTAACTCTTTAAGGATACCAAAGTTCTATATGAAATTTTAAAAATCACTGTCAAAAAAGTTGTTCCTTTCAGGTTTTTAAGACTGTCATATGAATCGACTTGCAGAAAATTGCTATTCTATAGAAAGTCAGAAGTATTTTGAAAAACTGCAGCTATTTTCTTGCATAATGATAGCCTTTAATAAAAAATAGCCCTATTCTAATATCCACATATGCCATTTTACTATGCCAAAGTATGCAAATGCTCCCATAAAATATTATTTTATAGTCATCTTTATTTCCCAATTTCTTCACTCAGAATCTGCATTTATTACTTTAATTTTAACATCATTTGAACAATATTGCTACATTTAACAAGCAAATAAAAATCTCCTTGAATTTTCTCCTTGTTTCTTAAAAATTAAACATACAAGATATTTTTAAAGAAGTAGGTATTGTATAGAAATATGAATATATAAATATTTAACAATTTATACTTAAGTGAAATAATTGCTGTCTATGTAATCTAGGTCTAAAGCTTGATGTTGTAAACATCTGTATTTCTACATGAATGTAAATATGATCTCCTTACATGATCAAATTCTCTCTTTCTAGAGAACATGGAATTCACAGTGGCTCATCCAGTAAATGTCACTTACTATAATAAAAAATTATTTCACAAATATGCAAAATCACTTTGCTTTTTATTTTCTAGGTATTCATCCTCTAGTATTATAATTGTTCTTTGAAACCTTTGCTAGGCAGTTATGCAGCCAATTCTTGGCTATAAGTTAAGTCTCATAAGTAAATGACAAAATGTCTTTTTAAGTCTAACAAAGGTTGAAGTTTGCTAGGTGAAATGCTTCATAATTGTCTGATGGTTGCTGCCTATAAGAATTAATGTCACATATGAAAAACCCACAACTGACATCTCCTTAAGTGCCTATATATTCTTAATTTTCCCTGGAAATGTACTGTTGTATTCAGCTTCAAGCGTACAAAGTGTGCAAATGTTTATGGAATCAGCTACATTCTATGCCCATCTGACAAGAATGACTCAAAATACTATATCCTGTTGTGTTAGAAGCAGAAGAATGAATTTTAAAGAATATGGCTTTTGAAAGCGCCTCTGCATGAATTTGCATCTTTGTAATCAGTAAATTTGTTTAGACTCAAGCACAGGAAGAGCTGTCATTGACATGCTTAACATTAACACCAGTCAGAAGGCAAAAGAAGCATTGTGGTTTTTATAAAAACTACTATGATTTTTACCCTTGATTGAATTATAACATTACATGATTAGTCCCATACTGTCATCCAGAAATTTCTTTAATGCCTCAATGGGTTAACGCTTTCTCAACCTTTTGGTATGGTATATAAACATTACAGAAGGTTCTAGAACATTCTAGAAAAGTATTATACCACAAGATGCTTAATTTCATTTTCTTTCCCATAACCTACATGCTGAGTGCAGTTTGGTTGATCACTGTGACAGCACATTCTTCCCTCCCTCACCATCCCCCTTTCATTTGCTTTGGCAATGGATTTATAGAAAATGTCTCTGCTTAATCAACATAACCTTCTGTAGTTCTTTGAAACTCCTGCCCTATGAGCCATGAATGTCAGAAACATTTCATAACTTTGTGTGAGGGCTTCTTTGCTACTGACAGAAAATAAAAGAAGTTAAAATAGACACATAATGTCTAACACTTGACGTTAGACTGAGGGTTGATACATTTGCTCTAAACTAAGACAGATAGACTATGAAGAATATTCCCAAATAATATTTTTAGAAACACCTTTAAGTGACCTATCAAATGATCATCAAGCATTCAGAAATAACATTCAATTTAAGAGGATGCTTCAAAACATATTGGATGAGATGCTTTCCATATGGTACAATTCACCTTTTTTGTCATTTCAGAGGTGATGGGGAGAGAACCAGTGGAAAGACTGTGAACAGTTTCACAAATTAAAATATTGAAAGTAGTTCCTAAAGAGCTTGTAATGTAATCCATCATATTCTTTAAGGAAAAAATGATATATTTTATTATTTACCATATATCATAAAATGAGATGAAACCTGTTGAGAACTCCTATGTTAAATTGTGATATATGGAAAGTTGTTAGTATATCTTCAGTTGGGTAAATTCTGAGGGTTTTGGTCTTTCAAAAGAGACCAAATTAACATCAAAATTGTGTTCTTCACTAGAAACACATTCATAATGTATGGTAAACAGAAGACTGAATGACTAGTACTTGAAAAACCTTATTAAATACTTTATATTTAAAAAGATTTACTGAAAATCCCCATCCTATGTATTATTTTTTCTTGCCCATTTTGTTTATGTTGGAAGATACTAGATTCATGTTAAATTTGTTTTATGTGAGAAGCTGCTTTTCTTTATAATTAATTAGCTGAATAGAAAGTGATGATAGTTTTATAAATCTATAGGATTTAGAATAATACTTAAGGAAAGGTCCACTGTGTAATCCTTATATTCATATGTATTGGGTTGTAATTACCTTCTGTCTGTCTGTCTATCTATCTATGTATATATCTATCTAAAATAGATTATCTATGTCTGTCTATCTATCTATCTATCTATCTATCTATTTTTCACTATTAAGAAAGAAAGACTCAGAAAATATGAAGTCAGTTACAAAAGGGTAGCAGAAGTGTTATGTTCATGGGTATTTTCCTGATGCTCTGGTTTATATATTTTGTAAGAAGGCACTTAGCAGGTACAAAGACATATTGCTTAACTCGAAGCTTCTGTGATGATTTTTATTTGCTTTGTGATTAATAGTACCATCTAAGTTTGTTCATGATCTCCTCACAGTTAGTTTTTTGAAATGGAGATTATTAAAAGATTGTGGGAGTTGCTATACTGAGAAATAAAATAAAGGCTTGATTATTCAGCAAATTTTGTGCAGCACAGACCTCAATTGTTAAAGACATGATCACTTCAAGTGGCTTTTGTAGGAGCCCAACTGACAGTTTTGGTAGGATACATCCTTGTCCGTTTGTCTCAGTTGATTCATTGGATTTGCTAGTTGTATTAGGGAGGCCATTAGCATTTTATTTTTTAAATAGAGTGTTAAGAATTAAAACTATAATGGCCAGTGCTAGCAAGTAAAGGGAATAAAAATAAGTATGATTGGGGGAGGTGCAAATTTTGTAATCTCTCTTAATAAGGAGATCTTAAAATTCGTTGACCTAATATTTTCACTTCCAGAAAATTATGTGTGTGATATATATGCAAATATTTATTATCTTACTATATCTAAAAAGAGAGAACACAAAGTTTTATCAACAGTACGTAGTTAAATGTGTTCTACATATGTAATAGAATAATAAAATAGTGAAAAGGAATGAAGTAGATCTATAAACACTGACGTAGATAGATAACTGTATATTAAATGAAAAATAAGCTATAAAATATGTATATTATGACTCCATTTGCATAAAATTAATAAGTATTAATATTATACTAGTATTAGTATAATAATGCTAATTAGTAATAATTAGTATTATTAAATCCATTAGTAATAATTGTATTAATATTAGTAATTATATGTAAGTTTTAGTATATTAATAGTTGTAAATCTAGTATTGTTTGTAGACAAATGAAAAATACAATTGGGGTAATATTCACCTACCTACAAATGGTGGATATCTTTGGAAATAGAGATCATGTGAATTTTACATTCCATGTTCCATATTTTGGTATGATTGACATGTGTACAAGGACTTCATAGTACTATTTTAATACTAGAAAAATAAAACACCATCAAATTAATTACACACATGTATATGTTTGTGCATGTGTGTTTCCATATGCTTTCTGTCCTTCATTCCTTACAAAGATAATTTTAGTTCAATAATTGTTTGCCTTTTATTACCACCATTTTGATTAATCCAGTATAAAATATGCATCTAAGCTTACCTTTTCCCAATAATACAGAATGATCTGCACTGTTTCATTTCAGTTATTTATAGCTGTCCCCATTCTGAAAGCTAGTGCACAACAAAACTCTGGTTAGCTACTGGGGAGGCTGAGGCAGAAGGCTCTCTTGAGCCCAGAAGTTCGAGGTTGCAGTGAGCTATGTGGATGCCATTGTACTGTAGCCCAGGTGACACAGTGACACTCTGTCTCAAAAAAAAATTTATATATATATATATATATATATAGAGAGAGAGAGAGAGAGAGAGAGAGAGTATTTTCTAAATACCATATACTATTCTATTCTAGGGGAGATATTTTATATGTAAATATAAAATACATGTAGATATGTGTACATACATGGAAAATATGTAATATTTTGTCTAGAATTAATATGATTTTATTGCTGCAATATTATTATTTATAAAGACATGTGGGAAAGTATTATAAAATACCTAGGAAAAAAGCTAGAACAAAAAACCCAGTAAGCAGAATAAAAGTCAAGAGAAATGAAAAAAGAGAGGAAAAGAATTTGGAGATACCTCAAACAGCTAGAAATAGAAATACCATTTGACGCAGCAATAGCATTGTTGGGCATCTACCCAAAAGAACATAAGTCACTGTATTATAAAGACATCTGCACCCGAATGTTTATGGCAGCACAATTCACTATTGCACGGTCATGGAAACTACCCAAGTGCCCGTCAATTTATGAATGGATAACTAAAATGTGGTACATGCTCACAATGGCATATTATTCAATTATAAGAAACGACAGTGAGCTAGCACCGTTTATGCTATCCTGGATTAAGCTTAAACCCCTAATACAAAGGGAAGCGACACAAGATCTGGAAAATGGGCTACACATCTACTCGACATCAAATTGGTACTGACGGACTAAAACTATGGTGCTCAAATAATGGTAGTGTTCACCAAGGATTTGGAGGGGGAGACCCACATCTTAGGGATGTGGGGAGCATTGTGGGGGGAAAGGGATTACTTCTAACCCTTTTTAGGGAAAGGCAAAGATATACATTGTAACCAAAATGTCTAAAAATAAACTGTTATCAGGAAGTGGGCAGGTGGAAGGGGGAGGAGGAGAAGGATATGCACTTACAGGTGGGTGCGGTGTGCACCACCTGGAGGCTGGACACGCTTGAAGCTCTGGCATAGCAGGGTGGGGGAGGGGGGCAAGATATGAAACCCTAACAATATTTGTACCCCCATAATATGAGGAAATAAAAGGGAAAAAGAAAGAGAGGAAAAGATGTCTCTCTGGAGTCATGAAATCCTCTGAAGCTTGAGTAGCAACAAAGAACAAAGAAAAGAAACCATTTATCAGGAGAGATGAAAGGAGATAGCTGGAAAAAATTACAGAGGACAGAGAACTGTGACTTCAGAACTGGTGAAAAGGACAAACTGAAACACAAACCTAGGTGCCTGTGATTTGCAAAATACTCTATACTTCCCACGTTATGAGATATCTTTAAGGACATCATGTTTTTACAAGTTTGTTTATAGTGCAGCAATAATAATAAAGAAATGTGGAATTACCAATAGATTTAAAGACTATATTTAAAATCAATAACTAATCACATTGATTATATATTGCATTATTCTCAAGTAACATAAAATTGAAGATAACTAAATCAGAGTTGATTGTGCAGGTCATGTGTAACTAAATTCTGTTCAGGTAAAGTTTCTGAAATTAAAAGTAAAACCAAAAAATGTTTCTTAAACAAAAATGAAACCAAAACATTGAAACTTAAAGCAAGGTTAAAGTGACAGTCACTGAGATAAAGAGAAGTTAAATTTAGTTCATCAAAATGAGGTGGCCCAAGTCTATATCGATGATGAAAATTGCAGTATATTTGCAATAAATTTGAAAGTTAACATTAAATAATTCATTATGCTATTTACCTGTAATATGATTTTGTCTAATAATTGAGAGAATCTTTAACTTCCTTTGGTATTTCTTTCTTTCTTTTTGGACCATTTCTTATGTGAGCCTTAGTCAAGAATGTGATGATTGAGTCATGCCAATATAATTTTATTATTTGTTAATTGCTAAGTAACAAAAGAATAATAGGTCTTGTTCTAAGACAGAGTATCCAGTAATGTAATATTTTCAAAATAAAAAAGCAATATCATTATGGAAACATGAGAATTTATATGGGGAAGATAAGTCTAAAGTATTAATTTTTTTTCTTTTTAAATAACTGTTAGATATAAGAGAGATACAGAGACATGTGCTAAGCACAAAAGTACAATTTGCAAACTATTACAAAGTGCATAACTTCAGAAATTTAATACCAGCTTTTACAGGTTTTCTGCTGGCCTTTGTCAATCAGTATCTTCCTTCCTCCCCCAAGGTAACCACTACCCTGACTTCTTCTTCTTCTTCTTTTTTTTAATACAATGAACAGAAATGTATTGGCTAAAAGTTCTGGAGGCTGAAATGTCCAGTATCAAGGTACCACATCTGGTGAGGGCCTTCATGTAGCAGAAGGGCTAGAGAGGGAAGGGGGTGGTGATGAACCAACCCACTACAGCAATGATGGCACTAGTCCATTAAATTAAAATCATTCCAAAATTAAACACTGTAGGTTAATGTTTCCTGTTGTTAAAATTTACATAAACTGGATCTTATGTATTCATTTGTGTCTTTGCTCAATATATTTTATGATGTTTATGCATATTATTTCTTGTTACCTGTAGTATTCCAACATACATACATGTGTATATATCATGATTTATTTATCATTTCTACTATCAATGAACATCTGAGTCATTCTGCTATAAGTTTGTTTACATATGACTTGTGGTACATATGTCTGATTAGATATGTATCTAAGACTTGAATTATTGAGTCATAGGGTATGCATAAGTTAAACTTTAGTAGATAATGATAATTTTCTCCCCAAGGAGGTTATACTAATATATACTTACCATCACAAGTCATCCCATTGCTCCCTATCTTTGCTAACTTGGTTTTATATATAATTCTAAGTTTATACAGTATAGTAGGTGTACATTAGTATCTCCTTATGGTTTTATTTTGCATTTATCTCATTTCTAATTAGGTTGCATACTTTTTCATGTGTTTAATTATCATTTAGCTATCCTTATTTTAGGACATGTTCTTTCAGATCTCTTGCTCATTTTTCTACTGAATGATCCCTTTTTTTCCTTATTAAACTACATAACTAATTTAAATACTTGGGCTACAAGCCCTTTGCAGGTTACATGTTCTGCAATGTATGTTTCCTCTTTGTGGCTTGAATTTGTAACTGCCTTAAACTGACTTTTGATGAATGAAGATTTTGAAAGTGTGGTTGTTAATTTTATTTTTAAGAAAAAAATGACTTTTCTTTAAGGCATTCTTCAATGAGCAATTTGTTTTCTGTGACTTTGAACACAGGGCTTCCTTTTTCCTAGAATGACCTGATGCTTGACTTCACTCCTTTCTCCTATCCTACCAACCTGTGAATGATCATAACACTTTCAAAGAATTCAATTACTTCCTCTATTTCACTTCCTTTTAAAAATGTATACATTTCAACTATATCACATTATATTCTAATTATTTGTTTACTTTTCTGTCTCATTAAACCACAAAGTAACTTGTCAGATCCTATTTCATTCATTTTCTGACATGTAGCCTAGTTTAGTGATTGCTTAAAATAAGCACTTAATGAATACTGTTGGTTGGATTGATTTGATTTGCTCTCCTTTATCGTATGATAAAATCAAATAGGATAAAACATCTGTCTTATTTAATTTTTATCTCTCTCATGATCTAGCACTTTACTCTTTACATGGAAGATACCTGTCAAATAAATAATTAATAAATTATATAAAATTTATAGTTTGAAATGCAGAATATTTTAAAATAATGTTTTAATTCCAAGTATAAATCATGGTTTGAATTAGGTTAACACAGCCCCTCAGAAATATTTTTAAAGTATTTTAACTAAATTAGATAATATAATAAGCCAATTGATGTATATGTAAATATTTCTATTGTTTTGGTATCTGTTTCCTAGCAGTTTAGTCATTTATTCTAAATTTTAATTTTGTTTAAATATCTTAACAGGCAGTATAAAATTAAAATTCTCAAGTTAAATTTATGAGCAAATTAAGACATATTCTTGTCTACTAGATTTCAACCTGATGAAGTATTATCATAAATGTAGTGCTAGAAGAAATAAAAATAAACGTTTAGATTTTAGCCACAACATGTTTATTCATGCTATTCCTCATATTCAAGTGAAGAGAACTTTTCATATATAATATTGGCAGTAAAAATCAAAAATAAATGAGATCACACTGAAAATGTCTTTTTAGTAAGTTCTATGGCAGCTACATTAATATTTTGCCCTTCAATTCATTCTTATAAACATTGTATAAAACCAACCAATGTGATATGTTTCTCTACATTCAAGAAATTTATAAACTATATAATTGTTTAAGACATAGAGAACTCAATTTCTTCCCTTTTTTAAATTCACATTTTGTATAAGATTATTGGCTTTGATTGTGTTCTAATTTATTGGCTCTAATTGAGATAAACCACCTATAATAAGATATGAGACCCACAGAGATAAAGCCTAACATACAGTTCATTTCAGGTGACCCAGCCATTTTGAGAAATAAAGTCTCTTTAATAAAAATTCATAACATATAATTAATTCAATGATTATATAATTTTATACCCTTTTTTTATCCAAGTTGCACTGTACTATGACAGTACATGTATTAAATATATCCCAATGTCCCAAGACAGTTACTTCATGTAGAAGTCCTCAATAGCCTATACCAATTAAAGCATTCTTACAAAATAAATATAGCTTGTCTTGTGTATGAGAATTGAATTATCTAAAGCATTAATTGGTACTTTTTAAATAATTCTATGGACAAATTTTCTAGGGCATCATACTTTTATATCTTAAGTGCTTTAAGAAAACTCCCTTAACTTGTTTTATGCTCATTTTCATTACATGTGAGGACAGAATAGATATATTATGGTGAAAAGAGCCCTATAATTAAAACTAAAGCTTGGGTTTGAATCTTAGTTATACAATTTAGCTATGACCTTGAACAAATTAGCACTGCCCTAAGATGGATTGCTTCTAGAAATTGCCTGTACCCATGACCAGCAAATTTCAAATAAGGTATAGAAAATTGTTTGATCAGAGGAGAGGAGATTAAGACACTGGGTGGACGGTTGGGCTAGGTCCAGATTCCCAAACCTGACAGCCTTTTACAACCATCTACAGGCTGCTTAAAAATACAAATTCTTCATTCAGTCTGGGCAACATGGTGAGACTCTGTCTCTATAAAAAAAATCTAGGTGTGGTGGCATATGCCTATAATCATTGCTACTTGGGAGGCTGAGGCAGGAGGATTACTTGAGCCCAGGAGTTCAAGGCTACAGTGAGCTGTGATCACACCACTATGCTTCAACCTAGGTGACAGAGCGAGATATCATGTCAAAATGAAAAAGAGAAATACAAATTCTTGGAACCCTCCTGGTGTCTCCTTATCTATTTGTGAGAGAATATTAATTTGAGAAACATAGCATCAACTGGATCCTTAACTATCCTTTCCAAATCTAATGCCCTATGATTCTATAAATATTAGTAATCATCCTATAAAATGGAGGTAATTGTTACCTTCCCGGTTTGTTGGAGACAGTCTCTAAAATGGTATTTGTCAAAATATCTGCTAACCTGTTAAGTGCTAGATGGAAGTATTATAATTTTAAAATACACATTGAAATAGTAACAACCAAAACCTGTTTAATTTGTTTTGGAGCATTTTCATCTTCCATTAAATATGGTGAATAAATAAGGGATTAACCTGCTAAGAATTACCCTTAATGGTGTGATTTATTCTTCCATGAATTACAAACCACCATCCTTAGATTAGTTCTTACTTATATGTGCATCTTTATGTTTAGTGTTTCCTAAAAGCAATAATTTAATCATCTTATTTTGACACTTTACTTACCTAATTAGTTGTCTGGATACAATTGGCATTTACCACCCAGGTTTCTTATTGTTTCTAGGGAGTGTGGTTTGCATCTCTTTGTATTTTTACAGAACCAGTGTTGGCTACAGCTAAAAGCTTGAATAGATGAACCAAAGGGCTAAGCTAAGTTTCAGCAGAATTTTTGCCTATTCCATTTTATTCATACTTGACTTTCGCCAGAATACACATAGGCCAATGAACGACCTATGTGGTTTTTCTTGGCTGGATCAAACTTTACATATGACCCTTTGCTCACAAGTTGAAAATGTGAGGAGTACTGTCTCAATTATTTTCAAAGTCCAGAGCATCATTTCAGTTTCTTGTTTTCCTGATGCCATAGCCCATCACTGATCTTGATCAAAGTAGTGTGTTACGCATATTTTCTCACATATCTGGATTAGAAAAATATTTCTAGATATTGATAAGTCTTGTGGAATGTAGAAAGAAAACATGCTTTGATTGTGTAAGTACAGCCTTCAACTCTTCTAATTTACTTGTTCAAGTCTGATAGTTTTTAAGGTAAATTAGATGTTTTCTATCTGTTCTTCACTACACTCTCCTCCAGCCCTGATTCACTCATCACCCTTCTTACCCTGCTCTGTGCACAGGAAATTTTCCTATGTGGACTGCACAAGAGGACTCCTTGTTTTCTGACTTCCACTTGTGTTTAGCCAATGGGAGACACTAGCAGGTTGAATGAGAACTGTATTCTCTGGCTAGCTACCTGGGGCTGCTTCACACCCCTATTTAGGAAACAATCTTTCTCTTCTTACCCCTAGGTCAAGGGGTGTGAATGGCTACCAGGTGTTGGTAGTCCCAGGATACTCTGCCATTTCTTGTGGTTTTTCTTATATCCTGCCTATAACTTGTTTAATAGTCTCTTTATTAAACTCTCCTCAAATGCCTAGTGTGTGATATCTGTTTCCTTTTAGGACTTTGAGAGAAAGGGCAATGTTTATCCAATTTCATTTTGTTTTCTTTCAGGAATTCAGAGAGTACTTCTAATTGTAATTGGTTGTTACTTTGTATCTCAAATGAATGTAATATAATGCCTTTAGAAAAGACATCATTATTGTATATTTGACTTGACACTTCAGGTTTTATTCCTCCTCACATAAAACACTTATCCTGAATCATCTTGGATCAGTGGAAAGAGCTTGGGACTTAGAACCAATTCTTCTAAATGATAGTCCTGATTTTGTGGTGGATAATTGAGGCAGATATTTTCCCTTTTTAGACCTCAATTTTCTCATCTTTAAAGTGACAAGGATTGGTTTATATATTACTTTGTGTTGTGTATTGTTTTGGCCACAGTGTTCTATGAATATTGTATATATACAACCTCATAGAAACACTGTCAAGACCCCGATTTAATATAAAATTAACTTTTACCAATGGGCTGATTAGTCCCATAACTGGAATACCTGCATCCACTCTAGCTGTGCCTTCTTTAAGTAATAATTGGAAATTTTTAAATGCAAACGTATCATCTTCCTCTGCTAATGACACACATGCATCTTAAAATCCCGAAGTGACATCCAGTTGTCCTTGAGATAAAAATTGAAATCCTTAATATAGACTTGAATGTGGTTTGCAAGTCCTTTTGCGGTTTGGTCCCAGCTTGCCTTTTCAGCCCGTCTAAAATTGAACTCCCTCATTCTCAAGATTCTTTCTTCTTCCTTCTACCACCAGGCCTCTGTAAGTGCCTAGAAAATTTCCCATTCTCCTATTCTTTTTGCCTAGTCAATCTTTATTCAGTCATAAGTTCAGTTCAGGTATTATTTCCTAAAGCAAGCTTTTCTCAAACCTCAGTCAAGTTGTTGTGTTTTTTTTTTAATGTGTGCTTTCATAAAACAATATTTCTTTGCTTCATAACACTAATTTCTAATTTCTAAATATTCATTCATTTTCTTAATTATGTGATTAAATCCAATTTTTTCTAATAAACTCAAGCTCTATGAAAACAAGGACTTTCTCTTTTTTTTTCTCACTTTTGTATCTCCAGTGCCTAACCAAGGCTGGACACATAGTAGGTACTTACTAAATAGTTGTTCACTTGGATGGTGGAATAAATTAATCAGGTCAGCAAAAGTTTGGGATGGGGGCTAAAATTGAGCAGCTGAGGGAGTTCCTGAAAAGCTCTGCAGTTTGTTATAATGATATTTGACTGGCAGATCTAAAACAATTCTTCAATATCCATATAAAGTGAGTGAATTCTTACTGCCAAGCCCTCTTGCTTGTTTTATCAAGCATATATCCTTCTGCAGGGAATTCATCTCGAAAGAGCTATCCCCTCTGTCCTTTTTATGCTCAGAGTTCTACTCTATGCTATAACACGTGGAACTGTCAGAGAGACAGTTAATAATAATAACTATATTATGAACTCAGAAAGATTAAGTTTTGAGAATTTGTGAATTTAGACATTTGAGTATGGAAAATTACCATCATTCAACTCTACTTCCTGTCATTTGCTCTGATAGAGCATGGTGACTTGGATTGTTTCAATGAATTCATACAAAATTCATCTAAGAGAAGCATTATAGAAGTAGAAATAATACTATCATCTTAATCCCAGGTGAGGATATTATCCATCAAGTTTAGCAGAATTAGACTGGACTTGTAACTTCTTTGTTCATTCACTCACTGTCCCTTGGCCTGAATGCAAACATTTACTACCTAGAAAAGTACTAGGAACAGAGCAAAATTTGGAGTCAGAAATAATGAAAAACTAAGCCTTGCTAGTTTGCAAGCTGTGTGACTGTGGACAGAGTATTTCATTTCCCTGAGACTAGGTTTCTGCTTCTGTAAAATTAGAATACCAATACCTACTTCATGATATTAGAAGGATTAAATATAACAATTGATAAAAAGCAACTGTGATGATTGGCACATAGTAAGCCTTCGATAGATGTCTATTGTCTTCATTAACACACTCCAACCAAATGAAATGACTTGCCCAGACTAGAAAAGTAGACGTGCCCTTCCAACTAGGAATCAAATTATTGAGAAAAGAATATTTATCCAATGTAGACAATCACTTCAACTGTCATATGTTTCATCATAATAGCCTTATAACAACAGCAAACTGCTGTCATGACAAAAAACAAAAAGACAAATGGCATACTTTGAGTGTCTATTGTTAAAGTATTCTTTCTCATGAATAAATATTTTGATTGAACATTATCTGAAACTACACACTTTAATGCAGTAGTTTATAGCTTTTAATGATTTCAACCGTGATGGAAGATTATTGTCTTTTGTACTCAAATACTGCATTCATGGAGTCTCTACCACCTGATTATGCAAATGTTCTTAAAAAACTTTAGGCTGCATTACCTTATAAATGTATTATCTCTCTGATTACCGTCTATGGCCACTTCTTTTAGGGTCTGCTTCTGTTTATCGCTCTTTGAATATAGTCTTACAGAAATCAATGAATATTGATTTAAACTATGTTTCAGTGGTTTTTTTTTTTTTTCCATTTTTTCTGTCTGCTTTAATTTGTTTCACACACATGCAAAGGTCAGCTGTGGCTTAGAAATACAGGTATGGATCAGATCATAGAGACCTTTACTAAACAAATATTTTTATATCAATTGCCTTTCTATGTGCCAAGAAATGATCATCATGATACACAAAATTACAGGCTCCCAAAGAAACTACATCTAGTGGGTATTCTTTTTAACAGCTTTTCTTCCATGGTGTACAGAGAAGTTGAAGTAAGTGACATGTTTAAGGATGCAATGTCTTAATGTTAGAGTCAAATTACATACTGAATTCTTGTTGCTGTCACATTGTCTATCATCTCATCAAAATCAGAAATAAATATAATTTTGAAAGCAAAATTTTAGAAAATATACAATGAAAATAATTTGTATATAAATAGTTCATATTAGAGAAAAAGAGGAAGTTTCAGAGATGCTTACATTATAAAAAAGAAATGTGAAATAGCAATCTTATTTTTAAATCTGAAAATAAAAGTCTTTACTGCAAAGTAAGAGTACATTGGTACTGCAAAGTAAGAGTACATTGGTACAGAATTGTTGACATAATTGATATATATTAATATAAAAATGCAAATATTCCAATTCAGTTTTAAAACTGACAATATTTAAAGAAAGAAACCAAGCCTAACCAAAAGTCATGAAGATTCACTCCTATGTTTTCTTCTTATAGTTTGAGTTCTTATATTTTTGTCTTTGATCTACTTTGAGTTAATGTTTTCTGTATGGTATGAGAGGAAGATCCAACTTCATTCTTTTGCATGTAGATACATACTTGCCCTCACACCATTTGTTGGAAAAACTAATTTTCCCCACTGACTGTCTTGGCCCTCTAGCCAAAAGTCAATTGACCCAAAATATATGGGTTTATTTTTGAACTCTCAAATCTATTCAATTGATCTTTTTGTTTGTTATCTGATGCCAGCATCATACCTTCTTAACTATTATAGCTTTATAGTAAGCTAGGAAATCAGGAAATATGAATCCTCCAACTTTTTTCTTCAAAAAGATTGTATTTACTATTTTGAGTACTTTAAATTTCTATATGAATTTTAACATTAACTTGTTGATTTTTACTAGAAAGCCATCTGAAATTTTGATAGGGGTTGCATTGAGTCTGTAGATTTGAGAAGTATTGTCTAAAAATATAGCCTTCCAGTTTGAGAATGTGAGATATCTTTCTGTTTACTTATTTAAATTCTTTCAACATTGTAATTTATTTTTCAAAGTAGAAGTCTTGTACTTTCTTTATAAAATTTAGTAAGTAATTCTTTTTGATGCTATTGTAAATGGAATTGTTTTCTTAATTTCAATTTTTAATGTTTCATGGCTTGTATAAAGAAATATAGCTTTTCTTGGTATATTTTCTTATATTGTACAATCTTGCCAAACTTTTTTACTAATTCTAATAGTTGTGTGGTATGTGTTTCTTAAGATTCTCTCTATGTATGATCACATCATCTGCAAATAGACTTTTCTTCTTCATTTCAATCTGAATGTCCAAACTGAATACAAAACAACAACAACAACAAAAAACTAATTGCTCTGCCTAGAACCTCCAGTACCACATTTAATAGAAGTGGTAAGAGTGGAGATATTTGCCATATTCTTGATCTTAATGGGAAGCATTCAGTCTTTCACCATCAAAAATGATGTTAGCTGATGACCTTTTCAGGTTGAGTTATTAATAATTAGATCCATTCTAATCCTGGTTCATTTAAGTTTTTTTTTTTTTTTTCATAACAGGGTAATGGATTTTGTCAAATGCATTTTCTGTACCAGTTGAGATGATCACATGGATTTTTTTCTTTATTCTGTTAATATGGTGAATTATATTAATTGATTTTCGGATGTTAAACCAACCTTGTACTCCCAGGATTAATCACATTTAGTAAGGGTATATAATCATATTTATAAATTTCTGGATTTGATTTGCTAATATTTTATTATGATTTTTGCATTCATATTCATAAGGGAGATTTTTCTGTAGTTTTATTTTCTGTGAAATCTGAAAAGAAAAGATTTCTGTGAAATCTTCATCTGGTTAATATTGCCTCATAGAATAGCTGGAAATGTTCCCGTCTCATCTAGATTGTGGGAGGGTTTTATATTAATTATTTTATGAATATTTGGTAGAATTTACTAGTGAAACCATCTGGATCTGGGTTTTTCTTTGTGGGAAGTTTTAAAACTATTTCAACAATTCCTTGGTATAGGTCTATACTGATTTTTTTATTTTTTCATGAGTCAATTTTAGTAGTTTGAGTCTTTCTAGGACTTTGTCATTTTCATCCACTTTATCTATTTGTGAGCATATTGTTAGTTGTTCATAGAATTCCCCTTTACTTTTGTTTCTGTATGATTAGTAGTGATATTCCATCTTCTATTCCAGACTTTAGTAATTTGAGTCTTGTCTCTCTCTGTCACTCTAGCTAAAAGTTTGCCAATTTTGTTGATCTTATCAAAGAATCACCTTTAACTTTAATTGATTTTTTTCTATTATTTTGCTATTTTCTATTTTACTTATTTCTACTATTATGTTTATTGTTTTCTTTCTTCTGCTTGCTGGGAGTTTAGTTTAGATTTTGTATCCTAGTTTCTTAAGGCAGAAAGTTAGGTTATTTATTTGAAATTTTTCTTCTTTTTTACTATAGATATTCACATCTATACATTTCTCTCTAAGCAGTTCTTGCACTGCATCTCTTAAGTTTTGGTATTTTTTATTTTTGTTTTTATCCTTCTCAAAATATTTTCTATTTCCCCTTGTGATTTCTTCTTTTTTGACCCACTGGTTATTTCGGAAGATGTTACTCATTTCCACATATTTGTGAATTTTCCAAATTTCCTTCTATTATTGGTCTCTAATTTCATTCCATTGTTTTCAGAAAACATAGTTTGTATGGTTTCAATTCATTGAGGCTTACTTATGGTCTATCCTGAAGAATGTGCCATATATACTTGAGGAAAATATGTATTCTTCTGTTACTGGGCGACACGTTCTGTAGATGTCTGTTAAGTTTAGTTGTTTTTAGCATTGTTCAAGTCCTCCATTTCCTTGTTGATCTTCTGCCTACTTGTTTTATTCTTCATTGAAAGTGAAGTATTAAAGTCTCCAACTATTATTGCTGAATTGTTTGTTTCTCTCTGTGACCCCAGGATGGCTCATATTAAATATTAATATATCTTTCATTCCTTCTATTCTTCCTGGCTGTTCTGCTGTTCTTCTCCTAGTTTTGGGTAAAGCCACCAGGGAGGAGCTGAAGTGGTCATAGCCAACCAGAAATTCTGCTTGTAGAGGTGGAGCCATCTGAAATTCACAGTCTGGCTATCAGGAGTAGGTTTTGGGGTTTGCTTTTCTCTCCCCTCCCCAGTTCTGCAGTTTCTCTCTGGCAACTGCCAGGAGGCAGGAACTCAAATTAGTTGAGCTCTCCCATAATTGCTTCTCCACCCAGGATCCCAGCCTGGGCTGAGAGTGCAGCCTTCCTGTGGAGGGAGGGGTGCTCCATGACTGTGCTGGATCTAGGACTCACACTGTACTCTCCACTCAGTTCTGCCTATGTGGGCTCTCTTGCCTCTGGAGATTAGTTCACAAATCTTTCCATGCCCTCAAACAACACAATTGAGACCTGGGGGTACAGGATCTGGTCTGTGGGCCTGTCCCCGGGTCTCTGAAGATAAATCTCTGACCATGCCAGTGACAAGTATGTTGGTCCTGGGTTGTCTATGAGGTGTTCAAGCAGGTTTGACGTCCCTCCACTTTGGGGTGTGCCCTACAAGCAGCACCAGAGAGAGCCAGTAAGCAAGGAGCTGCAGAAGCCTAAGAAGAAAGGATTGAGCCCCACTCTCTGTGGAAGCCTGGGTGTGGTGACTCAGTTGTCTCTCTCAGAAGCTTTGGGTGGTCATCTGGTCATCTCTGTCCCTCCCTTTGGAAGGAAGCCTGCCTGGAGTGTCTAGTCTCTGGAGTCACGCAGATCCCCTGAAACCCACCAGACCCTTGTGGCTTCCGCAGTCTGGGCTAGAGTTGAGAAGTGTTTGTGTGGGGTCAAGCAAGACAAAACCTGACAGTTGAAGGCCCCTGGGGAGGACAAAGGTGCACAGTGGGTAGAGAAGCAATATGGAGGGCACAAGCCATTCTGGCTTGGGTCTGAAGTGATGGTAAGTGTCCCATGGGGGCTAGAAGCCTGGTGCCCTGACCACAAGAAGTTCCCAGTTCACTGGTGGCAGCAGTTTTTGGGCTCGTGGGGGAAGAAAGTCTCTCCAGCAGCTCAGATCAGCTGACTGTCAGAGATATGAGAGGGAGAAACAAACCCCTCCACTTACTTTTTGCTGGACTCCAAGCCTCTTAGGAGTTGATCTCTGCTGATATTTTGCTACTTCTTATTCTGCTCTGTTCTTCCCATGGAATCCCTTATAGCTTCTAGCACCCTTCCCTCAGAATTCTACCCAATCTATGTTTGTTTTTTCTCTTTATTTAAAACTTCTCCTTTTTACCTAGATGGTCTGGCAGCTGGTGTCTCTGGTCAGCCATCTTGCCATGGACCATCTATTCAAATAATCAGAAAGACTTAAGTTTGATATTTAAGACTATTTCAGCAAGACTATTTTTGTTTTTACCCTATAAGTCTTTTGAGGCTGGAGTTTGTTAAATGGCTGTGGAAAGCCATCGAGTCACTATACTTTCTTGAAAACCCTCTTTAAATATTAATATTTTAGGAGTTTAGGGTACAAGTCAGAGCCAATCAGAGGACTTCACTGTTTTTCCACATCCTAGAGTCTTTTAAGACCAATCAAATGAATAACGGTGAGTAAAGAAATGAGTAAAGAAATATTAATCAGGTCTAGTATTTCTTTGTGGCTTTTATTAAGGTAGAGAGAAAACTGTTCAGCAGTCACTTTGTGACTAGTCATTAGGGTTCTTTTCCTAGCATGATGTTTAACTCAAATTGAGAGAAAATTGCCTAACATTCCTTGGAGACCAATTGCTTTCAACCAGACTACTTATTAAATAATTCCAGTTCAGACCTACGGTTGTTACAGGCACCTTCATCGTCACTTCACTGAGAACAAGCACATTTCTATTTCAAGTAAGCATTAAATTCTGTAAATTAATCCTAGCTCTATGGGATTGGGTAATAGTTCTTAGAAAGTGACTGTATTCCCTGACTTTCACTGATCAGCAGTGAATACCTTCACTCATTTTGACCTTGATATCCCAGAGGGATCTTAATAGTATGTAATCTGTTTAAGTCATTATAGATATTTTCACACAGTTTCCATTTCCTCTCCCTTTCTCATAACTTGCCAAATATTTCCACTTGCCTCATAAGCACAAATTTGACACTGAATTAGGGAATTATGTCAAAACTAAGACAGTAATCTGTTTTTGGAAAGTTAAGTAATCTGGATATTAATTTAGACATTAATAAATCTGCTTTATTAATGTATGGGAATATGTCATATCAAATATATTAGGATAATCATAAATAATATTACTATAAAAATTATGAGAAAATAAAATCACCTTCATTTCTATTGAGTTGAATGAATGAAATTGCTATTTTTGTAGACAGTTTGTATGATTCACCTTAATATAACCAAAGATTTAGGCACAAAAACTGAAATTCCTTAATTTACAAATGAAAACATTATCACTAAATTTACCTAATTTAATGTCTCTACTAGATAGTCATTAGTGGCAAACTATCTTTCAGGGAGGAGCTATCTGAATACCTCTCTTTGAATATACTCAACAAATGAATGCTCATATCTAAAGTCCTGGTGAGAAACTACCTTCTATTGTTTTGTCTAATGGAAGGATAATAAAACCACCTAGATGATTGTGTGAGCTATCTTCTATCATGTCAAGGGAAGGGAAATAGAGAGAGAAAGAGAGAGAGAAACAAAAGATTTTATGGAAGTGGAACCTGTAGTTTAAATAAGGCTTGAGTTAGACACATCAGACATTCACAAGGTTTAGATTCCTTTTTTGGATCTAGAGTCAAAGAAACAGTTACCAATAATCACAAATCAACAAAAACCAGGGAAGTTTAATACTGACAGGATATTTGAATTATAGTTGCTTTTTTTGTCTCAACACCTTTGTTCATGCTATCCCCTCTTTTCTTTTTCCTTTCTCTACCAAATTACTTTGTGCTCAAATTCTGCCTCTGTGTCAAGCCCTATTTTAATTAATTAATTAATTAATTTTATTCCTTCATATTATGGGGGTATAAATATTGTTAGGGTTACATATCTTGCCCCTGCCCCCCCTCCTCTACCCCACTATGTCAGAGCTTCTAGGGTGCCCAGCCTCCAGGTGGTGTGCATCGCACCCACCGTGAAGTACATACCCTTCCCCTGCTCCCCCCTTCCACCTGCCCACTTCCCGATTACAGAGTTTTTATTTTCAGACATTTTGGTTATAATGTATATCTTTATCTCTCCCTAAAATGGGATAGAGGTAATCCCTCCCCCCCCAATGCTCGCCACTTCCTTAAGATGTGGGTCTCTCCCCCCAAATCCCTGTTGAACACTACCATTTTTTGAGCACCATAGTTTTAGTCAAATCAGTACCAATCTGATGGCGAGTAGATGGCAATTTATCTACACAATGTTCTTTTATTCTCCAGTTTGAGAAAGTAAACATTTCATGCCCACTCATTCATCTTTTTGTCTTATTCTATAGTTTTAGATATAGATATACACACACACATACTTATATAGTTTTAGACTAAGATCACTTGTCTACATACTGTATTTTTCATACATGTAGCTTACTGGCATAGGATGTGGGCATTTTCCCTTTTCGAATCCCACAGAGGACCTAGCCTCATGTGTTATTTGAATAAACATGTTAGTGCTGGTTACATGGAGGGTTTTTGGTGGGAAGGGTTGCTGTAAAGCATATTCCCCTCTTTTGAGGAATCTCATTTTATTTGGGAATCTAGAAATTCATATATGTAGATATAAGAAATGCATAAAAAGTATAATCCTACAACATATGCAAAGAGGAAAAAGGGAAGGAACTCATTCTGCCAAGGTAGAACCCAGAAGGCCTAGTGGAATATTTCTTCAGGATTTCGAAGGAGGGGTGGCCTTTTCTAAATCTCCAAATTCTTCCCTCTTTTCCATCCTTCAAGGAAAATCACATTTCCTTTCTAAAACACAAACCTGATGATGTTAATTCCCTATTATAAAAGGTTTCTAGATCCCCCATAATCTATAGGACAGAGTCAAAATTATTTAGTATGGCATATACATACTTTCTAGTAGATGGCCCATGTTTTAAACTTCATGTAATTCCATTAATACTCTATATACTTCAATTATGCCTAACCATTTACAATGTGCTAGACATAAAGTCCTTTTGTGCCTCAGGCCTTTCTGTGTAATGGTTTTTCGCTTTTTATTTTATTTTATTTTATTTTTTTCACTCTAACCTGAATCTCCTTCCCTTCTGGGGAATTAGTATGTCTAAATTCAGCTTGAATGTCCCCTCCTCAGCAAAGATTTCTTTGACCTCCTTGGTCTGTAGGTAGGGAAAGTTTTTTCTGTTCTTATTGTGCATTATACATATCTCTATTATAGCTGGTGATTTAACTTTGCCAAGTCTTAGTTATCATGTCTGTAAAATGCAAAGAGGGGACCAGCATGATCTCTAAAGTCACCTCCAGCTTTAATGTTCTTTAATAGCTTCTGCTCCGAAGGGAGGACATTCAAGGGCCATTCAATGCAATGGAACCCAATAGATGGGATCCTCTCTCTGGCAAATAGTAATCAAGCCACCACTGACACCTCTAGTTCCTATGATTATGCTAAAGGAATGTATTGAATTTTTCCATTATAGTTTCTACCTTTAACCTATTTATGGCATTTTTCTTTATTTGATTGATTTTATTAGGTTTTATTTGTTTTTACCACCCATGTATGTGTAATTATCATGTTCTCAGTTCCGTCATTTTCCCACTATGGTTGGTGGTCATAATATCTCAGGATTGTAAAATTAGTAAAAATATATTTATATTTTTTCTAGAATTTCAATTTTTTTTTCCTTTTATATACTACATTTTAACATCTGAAATTTATTTTTGTTTAACTAGTGAAGTAGAAATCCTGACTTTTCTCCAAATGGCTAAGGTAGCCATTCCCAAATTATTTATTGAATATATGTTTTTCCTTCAAATATTTTAGATAACATTTATAATATGTTAAATATCATAGAGACTTAAGTTTATATATAGGCTTTAAAAAAAAATCCACAGGCCTATTTATTCCTTTGTTAATAGAAATTCCTTTAAATTTTTTTTTTCTTGTCCTAAAACATCTGTTTTGGTTCTAATGGAACACATTATTTTTAGACTGTTTCTTTACTCTTTTTAAAGTTAAATGGTTAAAATTATTGTTTGATAGCTAGCTTTCTAGTTTAGGTATAAAAAATAAACAAAACTCCATTTTTCCCTAAAGTGGTATATAAAGGGCATATTCTTAATTTAATTTTACTATTATAATAAAATAGGTCTCTTGTGTATGCATGTGAGCACTTCCAGTGTGTTAGGCATCATGCTAAATAATTTATCTGATTTAATCTTCATAGTAAGTCCATGAGGTAGGTACTATAATCTTGTTTTTTAACACATGAGGATATTGAGACTTTGGGTAGTTAACTAACTTGCCTGTGAATCAAGTAAATCATGGAGATCATATCACACACAAGCCAATCTAGTTCTAAAACTAGTGTCCTTTTTATTGTGTCCTTTTTGTCAGCTTGATCTGGGAATTTTACAATTAAGGAAACTGGTCAGCTGATTCCATCTGAGGTGCTGAATTTCCCTTTTTAAAGAACTGACAAGACTGTAGGAGGAAGGGGAAGCTAGAAGGAGACTGTAGTCAGCAGAGTTAAAAATCCATTTAAACTTGTATATTTAGTCTCACTTTCAAATTTGTTGACATGTAAATACAGATCTGTAGAAAAGCAGTCATTTCTACGTCCTATTTGATTAACGCTCTTATAGGCTTTTGTGAAAAGGCAGATTATGGCTCATATACTATTCATATAAGAAAAAGATCAAAATCTGTAATGTTAAAACACTTAGAATGGATTCTGATTGCTACTCATAATGAGCATTTTCTAGCACAAAGAATACTGTTACGTAACTTTGACAGATGAGATTTTTTTTTTTAAACAGCATAAAGGAAACTTAATCAGGACCCATTTTGCATGTCCACCTAACAGTCCCCACCCAGATGCATCACCAGCCACTCCTCACAGTGTTGCTTCCACAGTGACTAATTTTAATGACTGTTGTAATGGATATTGAAATCCGTATTGAAGTGTAATCAATGATGAAAATCACAAAACCTGGCCTAATGAAAACACAATTGTTGCCTCCCATTGCCTTTTTAACATTTATTTGGTGGGGGTAATTGTCTCCTGGCCATGTATGGGAACTTGGGCACCATACCCATGACTTCTCTTAGATACTAAACAATTTCACAGTCACCTTTAAGTGACTGTCTCAATTGATAGTGTCTATTCCAAAGTATTAATCGATACTTTTATCTTCATTCAAAGGTAAAATTTCCTTTCCTTTTTCTCAGATGAGGCCACTGTTTGACAACCACTATCTTTTAGAAAGAGAAGTTGGTGGTTTCTATACCCTATCTACTCAGCTTCCACAGCTTGCTCACTACAGCTTTTGCACTGTAGGACTAATACTTGAGAAGGAGGAAGAGAAAGTGAAAGTATGAGAGTTTCTTTGGTGGAGATGGCCTGGTACCTGCCAGCAGAAGCAACTCTTTATCCTAAATTTTTATCACTAGATTTTCCTCCAGTAGAAACTCTCTCTAGTGTTAGGGATGCTTCCCACTCCCTAGATTGTACAGTCTTTCCAGCCTTGGTTTTGCTGGCGGCCCACTCTACCCAACCTTCTGCTGTTGAGAATCCTCCTGTCTCCCAGCTTGTCCTCTGGAATAGCACTTAAAATGGCCCCAGATCTCTTCCTTTTATTCTATATGGCCTGCATCTGATTCAAGGAAAACATCCCTACCCTACATCCTTTCTTCAGACACAAAGAGAAGGTAGGCCATTCCCATTACAAAAGCTGTTAGCCTATTCTTACTCTCTAAATTTCTGGGGTGGGAGTTGTATTATCTTTTCCTTCTCCTTCCTATTACATGGGTCATATAATAAACTCCTTAAATAACACTGTAGAAACTTTCCTCACTGAATTTGAGATGAGGGCAGGTGCACACTTTCTTCCTCTTGAGGTGAGAGGAGGAGAGTAAGGAGGTGACTGCACAGTTGTTTTTGTAGACATCATGCCTCAAAATCTTGATTTTTTTTCTCCCCTCTCCCTTTTCTCTCTCAGCTTCTGCCCCATCTATTTCTATACTCTATTCAGGAAAAATGACTTTCAATAAGTCCCTCTTATTTATAAATAAAATAACTTATTGAAATTATTTATAAAATTATTTTTATAATAATTGTTCATAAAAATTACTTACAAAATTATTTATTGAAAGTCACTCTTCCCACACAGAGTATAGAAAGATGGGGCAGAAGCTGAGAAAGAACAGAAGTGGGGAGAAACAAAAAATCATGATTTTGAGGTATGATGTCTGCAGAAAAATCTGTGCAGTCTCCTCCTAATCATCAGGGAAATGCAAATCAAAACCACAATAAGACCTCATTTATCTCCAGTGAGAATGGCTTTTATCAAAAAGTCCCCAAACAATAAATGTTGGCATGGTTGCAGAGAGATAGGAACACACATGCACTGCTGGTGGGACTGCAAACTAAAATCTCTGTCGAAAGTAATATGGAGATATCTCAAAGAGATACAAGTAGGACTACCATTTGATCCAGCAATTCCATTACTGGGCATCTACCCAAAGGAAAAAAAAAGACATTCTATAAAAAAACACATCTGCACTAGAATGTTTATAGTAGCCCAATTTGACAATTGCAAAGATGTGAAAACAACCTAACTGCCCATCGATACATGATTGGATTAATAAAATATGGTATATGTATACCATGGAATTCTACTCAACCACAAAAACAATGGTGATCTATCATCTCTTGTATCATCCTGGGTAAAGCTGGAGCCCATTCTACTAAGTGAAGTATCACAAGAATGGAAACATGAGCACCACATGTATTCACCATCAAATTGGTATTAACTGATCAATACTTATGTGCACATATAGTAATAACATTCATCAGGTGTTGGACAGATTGGGAAGAGGAGGAGGCTATAGGTATATTCACATTTAATGGGTGCAGGCCCACCATCTGAGGGATGGACATGCTAGAAGCTTTGACTCCAGTGGGGAAAAGGCAATATATGTAACCTAAACATGTGTACCCCTGTAAGATACTGAAATAAAAATAAATAAATTGTTTTTATAAATAACAATTAATTTAATAAGTGTTTGTTGAGAATGCAGGGTGCTTTAGGTCAAAGTTGGCATCATAAAAAGCCTGTTGAAGAAGTGATACTTGAAACCTGAATGTGAGTAAGATACAGTCAGATAAAGAAGAAACAGTAATCTTCTGGGTAAAGAATAGACCTGAGAGAGAGATAGCTTGGGGAGTCTGGGGAACTAACTCTGAGGCAAACAATGCTAGAGGTAAGCTGGAGGGGGAAGAAGGGTCAGATCATATTGATAGGATGCCCTGTAAGCCACTTTACGGAGTGTATTTCTATTCCAAGAATAAAGAGAAACCTGTGAAGGGTTTTAAACTGATAGATGACACGATCACATAGATTTTTTTTTTTTTTCAATTACTATGGTGTAGGCAGACAATGCATGGGAAAGGAGCAAGGATTGAGGCAGCAAGACCAATAGAGAAATGAAAGGCAGTGCGTGTGAAACATGGCTGTGTGGCCTGTACTACAGAGGTGGCAGTGGGAATGGGAAGAGTAGAACTTTTGGATGTTACCAGGAGGAACATTACCAGACCTGGGTGACTAGATGTTTAAATTGGGCCAGTGGGGAGAATTAATCATGATTTCTAAATTCTTATTGGGAAAACTATATAGATGATTTTGCCCCTTGCTAAAAGAGAAATTTCAGAGAAGCAGTAGATTTTGAGATGGAAATGATGTATACAGTTTTACAAAGGCTGCATTTTAAGTAACTTTTAGACATTCAGTAAAATTCTATAAGGTATTATTCCTATTTTAGATATAAGAAAACTGAGGGCACAGTTTTATAAGTGTTAAGGTCAGAATATGAACCTAAGTCTGACTCTTTGTCCCAGGTTGTTATTATTTGTTATTATTTTTAAATCTATGCATTACTTTGTAGTACCCCAACATCATTATATTTGAGTAATCATTAGTAATCATTAGTAAATCATTAGTAATATAATAATAATATAATGGCCATAATAGATGACAATATTTAAAAATGTTAACAGAACATATAGTACTATAAAATTTAGCCTTGCAAATAAAGAAGAAAAGATGAGTAAAAGAAAATAAACTGTACAGAGGAAGAGATAGGGAAGAAGTGAAAAGAAAGTCACCACATTATAGTTTAAGATAAGGTTGCTTTATGTTTAGATTTTTATTTAGTTGTGTGTAATAACTTACCAGATCCCTGTGCTTCCATGATTATTGAAGTAAAGCATTTTTGTTGCCAATAGCTTTTTCATTTGAGCTTCTGTAAGAAATGACCTCATATGTAAGACAAAAGTAATATCATTTTTTATTATATTATGGAAATTATTCTTTAATGCATATACTCTGTGACTCCATGATGTATAAATAAAACCTCTCAGTTGCTAACAATTTGCTCTAATGCTTGACTTTTAATCCTTACATCTAAAGTTATTTTATACATTTAATACTTACAGCTCTTAAGGAATCACTTAAAGAATAATTTTTAAAAATTATTTAAAAATACTTAAAGAAATTAGATGTCAACATGAAATCAGAAGCAGAACAAAGAAATAAAATACTAGGGTCTGACACAACCCAAATATTACCTTTCAAAGCTGAGAAGACCTCCCTTTTAATTTCTGAATAGGAAGTGTAGGCATCCTTTCTAAACTTGTCTGTAGATTTGGGGGAATGTTGGCAAAGAGCAAACACGTGGCCTTCTTATGACAGTGCCTTTGTTCTCTGGGAGACAGATTGCTATTTCAGTTACAGTATTGCTTTGCTACAAAAAGGCTGCTCTTTTATATTCCCTGGTTATCTATTGTGGAAGCTTGCAGATGTATCTCATCTAGTTGTTAGTAAGGCAGAAATACCCATTATCTGGAGGTGGGTTGGTAGAGTAGTAGTGGTTATTTTTGCCTGAATTGTTTAAGGATCTCAGGTTTAAAGCAACAGAAAACAGACATAGGATTCTTAGTTATAAAAAGTAAAAGAAAAACAGGCTAAAAGTAGTTACAAAAGATACAATATCTCCAATTCATTCTAGTTCATTTATTTTCTATACTAGCACAGATAATTAAGATAATAATGCTTAATTTTAAAAGTGAAACTTGGTGGGGTTAGTTCCCATTTAATTGTTTATTCTGGAGGTAATGTCAACAGAACAGTGTTAATACTGTTTTAAATATTCTACCTTTATGTTAAAAATGATATTCTACCCAGTGTTATGCCTGAGAAGATCACTTACATCGTAATGTGGAAGAAGAGAAGGGAATAGAATCAAATTAAGAGGACGGTTGAATGTGGGCGAGGTATTAACAAAGCATTCCATCACTTTTATCAATTTGTGTGTTTGCAAACATGAGGGAAAGGAAATTTTTCTTATTCACAAAGAAAGCTAAAACAATAAGGTGAACACAGCAGATATGTGCATTAAGATACCGTGTTTCCCCGGAAATAAGACAGGGTCTTATATTTAGTTTTCCTCAAGAAGACACCCTAGGGCTTATTTTCAGGGGATGTGTTATTTTTTTTAAGTATGGTACAACAATCTACATTTATTCAAATGTAGTTAAGTCATCTTCTTCTGGAATATCATCATAACTGTCCAAACCCCAAATTCCATCCTAAATTTCTTGCTACTCTATTTCCTTTAGAATCATTGGCCCCAACCTCTCATGTTGAGCAATAGAGCTCTCATGGGGCAGATGAGAAGGGCTGCTCATCTTCTTTACCGCTTCGTGACAAAATTCATGGGTTGTGCAGATATGCTCTGTTGCCACGCCCATTACTAGGTCTTATTTTCGGGGTAGGGCTTATTTTGCGCAAATGCTTAGAAATCCTTCTAGGGCTTATTTTATGGGTAGATCTTATTTTCCGGGAAACGAGGTAAGTACATTACAGAAAATGGTTATAGATACAGAAAACTCCCTAGATTTCCTAAATGTAAACTTTGTGCCAGGAAGTTTTTTATACATGAAAACTTGAATTAGTTATAGAGTTAGGTGGACATACCCTGGCTTGGTCCAGAAAGTACATAAAGCATACATGACAAAAAGGTAAAATAAGAGACAGTATAAAAATGCAAGGAATACATTTTAAAGACTTAAATACTTAAAACTCAGTACATCACAGTGATCTTTTGTCAAGATCCTCCCATTTTTGTCAAAATACAGCCTAGTTTATCTTCCTTTGCCCTCTGGTTCCTCCTCCTGTCATTATTATCTGCAAGTTTTCCCAACTTTTTACTACAATGCCATGACTGAAAAAATAATTGTAACACATATTTTCTGTTAACAGGTCATTAAAATGATATGTGATGTATAGACTTGGAAAGTATAATATTACTTAGCATATCCCACTGTTCTAATTTGCAAATTGAGGTGGAATTGTTCTGTATGAAGCCCACACACATTTATCTGACTCTCTAGTTACTTGAGAACAAAGGCCATTTGAAAACAAAGATATTTTCTTGGATCCAGCTATTTTGCCTGGCAAACTGCTTTCAATGTAGAGGACAAGCAATCATAATTTTTAAAAAAATAAGCTAAAATATCAACAGTCAAATGGTATTCTTATAATATTACCTCCTCACTTAAACAAATACCATTTTTCTGGTAACTTCAAATACTGAGAGGTACTTAGGAAACAAAAAGGATAATTTAAGTTCAGATACTATCATAACTTATTTTATAGCTTAGTTATTCTCACTGTAGATCAAACAGTATAAATAAACATGATTCTATAGTCTCCCAACTCATAACAGATTAGAACATGATCAACTGCCAGAATTAGGTATGTGTACCAATAGCAATGATAAAAAATAATAGGGGAAACAAAGCTATGAAAATTGATTTAAGAATTATGAAAAGTACCTCTGTATAGGTCCAATTATTTTTGTACAGGTAAAAAGTTGAACAGAAGGGAGGGAGGTAAAACTCAACATAAATCAAGCAGCAGGAAGGGGTGAAGATGAGACAGGTGAAAACCTACGTAAGTGGTACAATGAACAGTATTTGGGTGACAGGTACTCTTATAATCATGACTCAAGCATTTTAAAAGTGATTCACATAACCAAAATTATTTGTACCCTGTAATACTTTGAAATAAAAAAATTGAACAAACATTAGTGACCCGTAAAGATATTACATATTATGTGTTTGATGGCTCCTAAAGATGATTTTAGTTATATAGTAATGTTGTAAATATGGTTTGTAGCCTCTGTTTAAGAAGGAAGGAAATGAAGAAAGATTTATACACAAAATTAAAAATTAGATGTATTAGTTTTCTATTGCTATTTAACAAATTGCCACTCAGCAACTTAAAACACAAATTTATTATTTAAACTGTAAGGTTTCCATTTGGTCATGAGTCTGGGTATAGGTTCTCTGGGTCCTCTTTTTCTGGGTCCCACCAGGCTGAAGCCAAGGTGTCTGCCTAGATTGCACTATCATGTCATGCTCTTGGTTCTCTTCCAAGTCCACTGGTTATTGATCAAATTCAATTCTTTGAGGCTGTGAAACTGAAGTTTTCATTTTCTTGCATGCTATTATCTACCAGCATATTTCAGCTTTTAGAGGCCACCCTGCAGTCCTTGCCATATAATCCCTTCCATAGGCAGTTCACAGCATAGTTTTTTGCTTCTTCAAGGAAAGCAGGAAATCTTTCTGACTTTAAATCACTCTATCTTCTTTTAAGTCTTCACCTGATTAGGTTAGGCCCACCAAGAATAATCTTCATTTTGGTTGACTCAAAGTCAACCAATCAGGGATTTAAATTATATCTGCAAAATTTCTTCTGCCACAGGAAGTGATATAATCACAAAAAGATATCCTGTCATATTCAGGTTTTGCTCATAATCAAGGATAGGGAATTATACAGGGTATATATACAGAAGGTGGGAACCTTGGGGTCATTTTAGAATTTTTTCTGTCACTCTAATTTTTAGATCTTAAAATAATAATCTTCTTATAGCAGCATTATTCACAATAGCCAAAAGGTGGCTACAATCCAAGTGTCTCTTGACAGATGAATGGATAGACAAAATGTGGTATACATAGACAATGGAATATTGTTCGGCCTTAAAAAGAAAGATATTTTGAACATGCCACAGCATGGATGAACCTTGAGGACATTATGATCAGTGAAATAAGCCAGTCACAAAAAGACAACTATTGTACCATTCCACGTATGTGAAATGCCTAGAGTAGTCAAATCCATAGAGATAGAAAGCATATTGTGTTTTCCGGGGTCTGGAGGGAGGGGATATGGGTAGTTGTCAGTTATTTAGTGATTATAGAGTTTCACTTCTATAAGATAAATAGAGATCTGGAGATTGGTTGCACAACAGTGTAAATGTAACTTACTATTACAAAACTGTATGCTAAAAACTGATGAATTTTAGGTTATATGTATTTTATCACAGTTGCAAATTCAAAGATGTGTAACAGTTCTTTCTTTTCTTGCTATATATTATCTACCAAAAAAAAAAAAAAAAAAAAAAAAAGCAATAAAAGAAGTGTATCCTGGGGCTGTAATCCTCAAGGGAGGCCTCATGGAAACAAGTCCTTGACTTAGTCCTTAAAATGAATATTGTTTGGATACTTAGTGAAAGGAATGAAGGGGGCAAACTTGCTAAGAAATAGAGTTATGAGGGAGAGTTAGTTAGACAAGTAATGTATAATAGAAAGGAAGTGGATGTTTTCAAAAAAAGTTAAGGTGAGCGTGTATTATAAAAGGTTTTTCTTTTCTTTTTTTTTTATTCCTTCACATTATGGGGGTACAAATATTGTTAGGGTTACATATCTTGCCCCTGCCCCCCCTCCCCACCCCGCTATGCCAGAGCTTCTAGCGTGTCCAGCCTCCAGGTGGTGCGCACCGCACACACCGTGTAAGTACATACCCTTCCCCTCCTCCCCCCTTCCGCCTGCCCACTTCCCAATTACAGAGTTGTTTTTTTTTTCAGACATTTTGGTTACAATGTATATCCTTATCTCTCCCTAAAATGGGATAGAGGTAATCCCTTCCCCCCCATAATGTTCACCACTTCCTTAAAATGTGGGACCCCCCCCAATCCCTGTTGAACACTACCATTTTTTGAGCACCGTAGTTTTAGTCAATCAGTACCAATTTGATGGCGAATAGATGTGTAGCCCCTTTCCCAGATCTTGGGTCGTCTCGCTTTGTATTACTGGCTTAAGCTTAATCCAGGATAGCATAAACGGTGCTAGCTCACTGTCGTTTCTTAGGATTGAGTAATATTCCATTGTGAGTATATACCACATTTTAGTTATCCACTCATGAATTGATGGGCACTTGGGTAGTTTCCATGACCGTGCAATAGTGAATTGTGCTGCCATAAACATTCGGGCATGGATGTCTTTATGATAGAGAGACTAATATTCTTTTGGGTAGATGCCCAACAATGCTATTGCTGGGTCGAATGGTATTTCTATTTCTAGCTGTTTGAGGTATCTTTTTACATACTAAATTTAAAAAATGGATTTCAATATATAGTTTGTGAGGAAATATTGGAAACAGCATAATGTATCTTATGTTATTGTTATCTAGGAGTCATTGCTACCCATCTTAGGTTACACATTCTGAAAGGAAATAGAATGTGATGGCAGAACATGTAGCTGATGGATTCATAATTATCATTTGTTTTTCTATTACATACAGTATATAAACAGTTATTTTTTTTCAAGAAATTATCTGTACTAAAGAATCAATTATTAATTCTTTATGATCCATATGATTGAAACTAAGGCAAGGAACATGCTTTAATTTGTATTTGTGTGTTTCTCTAGGTTTTACCCCAGTGACTTCACACAGTGATTGCTCAACAAAAGTGTTATGTTCCTGAATGTGAATGTGCTCCCCTGAAAATTAGTTCTCTAGCACTTTGCATTTTTAATCAAGGTAGACAACAAAAGATGGTGCTAAATTCTTGCTAGATGGTGTAACCTCAAAATTCTTTCCAAGTATTTGCCGCTGAGAATGACTTTAATATAGAATGCATTTCATGAAATATATTTAATCTTTATTAAAATAGTATACATACTATTTTGAGGGGAAAAACAAGACCTCCAAGATTTGGGAGAGAATTTTCCTAGGCTTATGAAAGATAAATCAACTTTGTTTATCCATTTTCACTCATCCACCCAAAGTTGACTCAACACTGAATTAATAGATGTTAATGATTCTCTCTTTCTTTTTATTTTTATTAATCTTAATTCTTAATTAATCTTAATTTTCAACTAGGGTCTCAGAGTTTTCCATTTAAGGGCAATCCTGATATATACTATGTCACTGGCTGATTTACAAGGTTATATTGCATTGCAACTTTATGATATCTGGTTATGTTTTTCACTTATTCTTTTATTATAAGTAAAATATATGCTAGATTATTTATTTAAGAAATGAATAGTCATACCTTGAAAAGGTACAGGCCATCATATGTCTGCCTTGTACTGAAACCCAATGACAACTAAACTCAAATGCAGAGATATGGCAGCTCTCTTTATCTAACTTGGTTTCAGAGCGAGATCAGGCTTTCAGAGACTTCAGGCCTATATAACATGAGGTGTGTGGGGGTCCTTTATTAATACAGTTATATAATTGTAACATAAAATTAGGTTTAGGGCCTTCCAGTGGTACCATGCAAGTGAGGCGCCCTGAAGCTTATGCTTCATTTAGCCTTACAAAAAATCCACCTCTGCTGGTTTCTATGTATGGATGGTGAATCTGGAAGTTTGATTGTCGTGGAAGGGTAAGGTCCTCTCCTCTTCAGGAATGTCATTCTTCTTCTTGCCCCACCCTACTCCTCTAATTGTGGTTTTCAGTTTAATTTAATACAAAATTTAAATAATTTACTTTCCCCTTTGCTGCTACTGTAGCTGTCTGGCAGATAGGCCAGAAACTGGCAAACAGGCTAGTTCGCAGAAAACCATTTAAAATTCAACATGATCTTTACATATTTTGGAATTCTATTTATATAAACTCTAGCTATGTATATGCTCTAAATGGAGAATATGGTTTGTGATCAAATACCTAAATATTTTCCTTTTTCCTGACATCATCTTTAAAATCAAGGTGCTCATAAATTTTCAGTAGATTGATTTTCTTGTTTTTACAAAGAAAATAGTATATAAACATTCAGTATAGGACCTACAAAGCATTATGATCATGAATAGAATTTATAAATCATATTTAATAAAATGAAATTTGCAATGAATTTATCCAAAGGTTCACAGACTGGTTGTTCCATCCTATACCAAAAGGTAATGCTTTAGCCTGTAATTCTAATTTATTTAATCTGTGTATGAGAATTTCTCCTGTTATGATGTCTCTTACTTCTCATGCCCCTCTACTGGAACCCACATTTTTCCAATAAGTGAGATAAATGCTTGTTTCTTGTATTTAAAAAGAAACAAGTTGTGATTATAAGCACACACATTTTTGGTTTACTTTTAAATTAATAATAAAGGCTAGTATATTTAGATCAGAAAAGCTAGGGATAGGGCCATTTATTTGTAATTGCTTTGTGGCTAGAATAGATTGCAGCAGTGCCCAATATTTTGGCACCAGGGACCGTTTTCATGGAAGATAATTTTTCCATGGACGGGGTGGGGGATGGTTTCGAGATGATCCTAGCACATCACATTTATTGTGCAGCCAAATCTCTCTGCTAATGATAATCTGTAGTTGCAGCCGCTCCCCAGTGCTAGTATCACTGTCTCAGCTCCACCTCAGATCATCGGGCATTAGATTTTCATATGGAGCACACAACCTGGATCCCTCGCATGTGCAGTTTACAGTAGGGTTTGCACACTCCTATAAGAATCTAACGCCAGCACTGAGCTCTGACAGGAAGTGTAGCTCAGGCATTGATGCAAGTGATGGGGAGCAGCTGTAAATACAGATGAAGTTTTGTTTGCTCACCTACCACTCACCTCCTGCTGTGCAGCCTGGTTTCTAACAGGGGTTTGGGGACTGCAGATAATGTAATGAAGTTCCTTAAATATAGATTGCCTATAGAGAGAAGATGTTTGTTTAATAAATTCTGAGAATGGTCTACCCAAGCAACTGTATGATAATGTAGTCTTGCATTTATTTTGGAATCTAGTGTCATTTTCATCTTTTGCACATTGCTCTATTCTACTTTCTCTCTTTTTTGACATTATATTGCATTTAATGTTTTTTTTTTTTTGTTTGTTTGTTTTTTGAGACAGAGTCTCGCTTTGTTGCCCAGGCTAGAGTGGGTACCATGGCATCTGCCTAGCTCACAGCAACCTCAAACTCCTGGGCTCAAGTGATCCTCCTGCCTCAGCCTCCCAAGTAGCTGGGACTACAGGCATGCGCCACCATGCCTGGCCAATTTCTTCTATATATATATTAGTTGGCCAATTAATTTCTTTCTATTTATAGGAGAGACGGGGTCTCACTCTTGCTCAGGCTGGTTTTGAACTCCTGACCTCGAGCAATCCGCCTGCCTCGGCCTCCCAGAGAGCTAGGATTACAGGCGTGAGCCACCGCGCCCGACGATTTAATGTTTGTATATGTATTTTTTAGAATATAATTTTAGATAATATAGTAAATTGGAAAAAGTCTACAGCATCCTTTTGACATATTAAAAAGATTAAAGATTTTATGTAGGAATGAAAGTTTTATGTAGGCTATTTTGAGTTTTCTTTTTAGCTAAAGTGCAATATTTTCTAAAATATGTTTCTTTATTAAATGTATGATCATCACTTGCTACTTCAATAAGAAAAAGGAGGCCAGGAGAGGTGGCTCATACTGTAATCCAAGCACTTTGGAATGACAAGCCAAGAGGATCACTTGAGGTCATGAATTCAAGACTAGTCTGGGCAATATAGCAAGAACTTGTCTCTACTAAAATAATAATAATAATTAGCCAGGCATGGCGATATGTGCCCATACTCTTAGTTACTTGGGAGCCTGAGACAAGAGGATCCTTAGAACTCAGGAGTCCAAGGCTGCAGTGAGCTAAGATTATGCCACCATACTAGAGCCTGGACAACAGAGCAAGACCCTGGTCTCCAACAAACAAAAAAAGGAACATCTTTTAAAATTGTCAAGTTATTTTTTGATCATGTAATTAGAGTGAAAGGTAGAGAGAACTTTTTGAGGATGGAGGATCCTTGGAAGAACTCTTAAAACCAGGTTGTTTTCATGAAGCCTCAACAAAGTGGGCAGAAAGTATTGGATTAAAAGGTAACTTTTCTGGACAATTCTTCTGTATCTCTTTGGTAGGAAATGGGAATGGAGGAGGGACAATGTGGAAACAACCTAGTAAATATTGTTTCTTGAGATGAGAGTCCTTACTTGATTGAGTGGCCTGTGCACTAATTGGGCCTAATAGATTGATTCCCCTGTCCTATATGCTCCATTTCCATCAAAAGCACCAACACAAAATATTATCTATTCGGTACACTTTACTAGAGATCTGTGTGACACATGTACACACACATACACACACACACACACACACACACACACACCAATGAGTTAGAGATTTGTATTCTTATTGCTTTTGTCTGACTTGGGGATATGGAGTTCTATTCTTTTTATTCATAGAATTAAGGAAGTTAAGAAGAAAAATGTCAAATATGTTTTGTAACAATGCTATTTAAGATCGATAGCTATGAATATGTTTTCTTGAAACCATTTTAATTTTTCTTCTCACACTTAAAATCTTCAAAAATTCAGGAAGTATTACAGATTTCATCATCAAAAAATTAATTATATGAAGTAATACAACATTAATGTGTTCTAGCAAAAGTATATTTAATTCAGTACAATTGGCAAAGGAGAGTGGCTGTTTCAAACTTTTCTAAACCTTAAAATACAAAGCAAAAACATTGCTGTAATTAAAGTTCACATTTAAATAATCTGAATGGAGTAACTGCATAGTTATCATATTAATAAATAGATTGACAGAAGTTCTTGCTGATGGAAAGACATAATTCATCAGGTAATTACTCTTCTGTTAGATTCATTGAAAGCTTCCCTCAGTGTACAAGAGTCTCTGACCAGTGTGTACTAGGTAAACTTACGATGTCCTGGTACACTTTTCATCCTTTAACACATAGACCAGTCCCACTGATAAAATAAAGGGCCTTCATTCCTTTAAGAATACTGATGAATTTGGTCACATACATATAGACATGGAGGTTAATTTAAGTGCCAAATATAGAGAGAGCTGGGTGAGATGGTATAATCTGTCAAGAGGTGAGGAGTGAGGGTTGTATGGAGAAGACAAATCAGAAAGAGATGGTGAGGATAGAGATAGAGAGACAAGAGACAGCAGGGTGGTTGGAAACAATAGAGCTACTTGGCATGAAATGGCCAGGAAAAAAATTCTGGTGGGGAGGTTAGTGGACAGGGTAAAAAACACAATTATCTAATAGTCAGTGTGAAATGGTTTGTCCTTTGTCTATGAGTGTTTACATATAGTGGAGTTTATTTTGTTCAAATAGTTAATACTTTATACATACACCTATTTATAAATCATTGATTACCTATTATATATTAATATATACTATATATGTGATGTATTTAAATATGCATGGATGGATGGATGTTGTTTTCTTTTCCACTTTTAGCTGTATCATTTAAAATATATTTTTCCAAGTAGATATCAAGTAAAAATACTAAACAGTCTTACTCCCTCTATTGTACTTTTGCACCTTTTTTCTCTCCTTATTTTTTACTTGTTGAAATGCTTAACGAGAATTTTTTTTTCTATCAACACACTTGTCTTAGGTGACATCATCCAGTCTCATGGTTTTAGATGTGTGTGTCCATGGTTCCTAAATACACTTTTCGAGCCCTGACCTCCCTGCAACTCCAGATTTAAATATAAAACTGCCAATGTGACAACTTCACTTTAATGTATAATATAGACTTTATAAGTTAAAAATGAAAACAGAATTATCAACTCCTTTCTCCCCAGCACCAATTCATTATTCCCCAGTCTCCATTTCAAATAATGACACTGCTGCCCACTCAAGGCATTGCCAAGTATCTAAAAAGCCAAGTATCTAGAAAAACCTTTGATTTCCCTCTTTTCCCCACCCACTGCTAGACAAACTATCGTCCAGTTGCACCAAAGTTTTTCCTCCAAAGCATATCCCCAAAATATTTACTTGTCCCCATCTCTACTATTCACACCCTACTCCAGACCACAGGAACTACTGTCATAGCTTCCTCACTGTTTCCAGCCACACCCCTTGCAATTCTTATTTCACACAACTACCAGCATGATTAAAACTGTTAAAATAAATTACATAGTGTCATCACTCCACTAAAATACTCCAGTGTTCCCTTTGTACTTAAAATAAAAGTCAAATTCCATACCCATTTGTAAAATGACAAAATCCTACAGGGTTTACTTCTGCCCAACTTTCTGACACCACTTGACTCTTCTTAGCCGTGCTGCTTCAGCTGTGAGGCACCCTTTTTATCTCTTTCCAAAGGCCTTTGGTGTAGCTATTTTATCATTCTGAAATTTTTCTTTCCTAATTATACATTCATTGTTTTTCTTGTCAGTATAGGGATCTGCTTAAATATCATCTCTCAGAGAGGACACTCATGAGCACTCAGTAAAATGTAGCCCTCCTCACACATATATGGATCTCATCATATCACTTTAATTCTATGTAGAGAACCTATCATTATGTGCTTTGTAGTTATTTATATTTGTTTACTGTCTGATCACTATACTCTAAATTCCATGAAAACATGAACAATATCTGTCAGAATTAATAAATATAAAGCTCTATAAATATTTATTGAAATAATTAATAGGCCAGGTGTGGGAGCTCATGCCTGTAATCCTACCACTTTGGGAGACTGAGGTGGGAGGATAGTTTGAGGCCAAAAGTTTGAGATCTGCCTGAGCAAGAGGAAGACCCAGTCTCTATAAAAAATAGAAAAATTAGCTGGCCATGGTGGCATGCACCGGTAGCCCCTATAGCCCTTGTAGCTACTAACTAGGAGCCTAAAGCAGGAGGGTCACTTGAGCCCAGGAGTTTGTGGTTGCCATGAGCTATGATGATGCTACTACACTCTAGCCTGGGTGACAGAGGTAGACCCTGTCTCAAAAAAAAAAAAATTAATATAAAGGAGAATCTTTAAGTATGGGAAATGGCATAATTAGAAGGGGGTTAAGGTTATTTTCATTCTTGAAAAATCATATTTTTTTTGTAAGACATTATTTTGTCCTATCTAAATACATTTAGATAAATATTGATACATTTAGATAAATATAGATTCATTTAGTCTCAATTTGCCATTGATACTAAAGAGAATAATTTGGAAGTTATTAATTAATACATTGATAATCATATATTCAAAATAAATAAATGTTTGAGTTAACATTGCTGGATAATTTGGAAAGTGTGGATTTTGTGTAGTGTAAAGGGTGTTGGAGGTAGAAAATTAAAAAGTGTTTTCTACTTTGTGTTAGTACAACAATATAAAATATGCAGTTAAAATTTAGTGTAACTGTTCTCTTTGCTTAAAATTATGTGCCTTTATGGAGAAGAATTGCTAAATATGGAATAGAAAACCAGAAAAAGCACTTTTTATATGAATTATTTTTACACTCAATGCTTTGTGCTTATTTCTATAGTAGGCTTCAAAATTGGGAAAAGGAAACAGTTTATAATCAGTATATCCAAAGTATATGATCTCCTGAGGATATGAAGAATTCTGCAAATTTAGGCAAAACAAATCTTGCATATCTTTTGGAACATTAATTTATCTTGAAACTTTTAGAGGGAAAATATTTTCACATGAAAACAAGCAAATAGAAAATGTTACTGGACTCTTAAGGTAAAATATCACTCTTGGAAGAAATTTCTTCATTAGCCTAGACAGATTTGTGCCATGGTCCCCAAACTGCCTGGCTTTAGGATCCGTCTCCCTTGCAATGGCAAATGGACCCTTTGGTGGAAAAATATAAGAGTCACTAGACTGTAATACAAAATGCATCTATAAAGAATTTCATATTAATTGACAAATATGATGAAATGATAAATAAAGCAAATAGCATTGTCATATCATATTAGATATAAAAATCAAAATTTATGTGGGGTTGGTAAATATCAGATCTAGACCATCCTATACTTTTCTTTAATGTTCTTTTTAAAACTGTATGCATTTAAATTATAAACCGCAAAATCCTCCCTCACCAGATTTATTGTCGCAGGAGGTTTTAGATAAGAAAATGGACCTCCTCACTATGTTACCATTTCCTATGTGCAAACTTGATTAATGGCCTTCTCCTCTCTGGGCTTCAGTTCCCTCATCTGTAAAGTGAAGGGGTCAGTTCATTCTCTTAGGTCTCTTGCAGTGCCAGTCTGCTGTGATTCTGTTTCTTTTTGTTTTTTCATTGTATCTCATAAAACGTAAGTTTCTCTGTTTTTAGATTTTTCATATTTCTATTCAAAACTACCCTTCTTGTGTTTTCTTCTCCATTTCACAAATCTGGGAAAGCTCATATGGGCTGGGTCCCACTTTATTCATATATCCAAATTGTCATCTTTGGAAGCAAACTGTAGATCATGAGACATATAATAGCTGGAATCAGAGAATTCTTGAATATTACTGAGTCAAAGATTATTTATCCCATAGAACATATCGGTCATACAAAGTGGAGAATTTGGTACCTCTTTCCTTGTTGTTACTGATGTAACTACAAATGTTCTTCTCTGCCAGTGATACATTACTCTTAGAATTGTAAATGAAACATCAGAACTTTCATGTTGGTACTACTGAGTCTCATTTCCAAAACTTCAATGGTAGTTTGGACTTTCTGAAGATGCTTTTTCTTGGGAATGGGATTTGGAAACTTATTGAGAGTCATACTACCATATAGTACCAAAATACAATGTTAGTTTTATCATCTACTGTGTTTAACCATCAAGTGACAATCTAAGTCCCAGAGGTCAAGTTGAGAAAACATAATTAATTTCCAAAGTTTTTATGTGAAATTCATATAAAATAATTAAATCAAAAAATAGTAGTGAGAATAAAGCATTTTAAGCTATTGATGGCTGTTACATTAACTGTTATTGCATGATTGGTAAGAAAGTATCAAAGGCCCACAAGATTTTTTTTTTTTTTTTTTTTTTTTTGAGACAATAGTCTTGCCCGGTCACCCAGCCAGATTGCAGTGCCATCAGCATAGCTCACTCAACTCATTCAACATAGCAACCTCAAACTCCTGGGCCCAAGTGATCCTCCTGCCTCAGCCTAATTTTTCTGTTTTAGTGGAGATGGGGACTCGTTCTTGCTCAGGCTGGTATCAAACTCTTGGCCTCAAGTGATCCTCCCATCTCAGCCTCCCAGAGTGCTGGGATTATAGATATGTGCCACCATGTCCGGCCCTATTAGATCTTTGACTCCATTGCTGCCAGACGTTCATGATACAGAATTCCTTTCTATTTTGGAGAGTCTTGTTAATCTTTGTAGCTTCCCACCAAAACAACACATAACAATTGAACTGAGAAGAAAGAGAAGAAAAAAGGAAAAGTTTTCCCAGCTTCAATGAGAGTCATCTATGGTTCCTTTTTCTATTCTTAGGACATTGAGATATAAGAAGTTCCCTTAACCATAAGGGTATCAGTTTTAGGGGGTGTGAAGGCAATATCTTCCAGATAGCATTAGCAAACCATAGTGTTGTATTCTGTTAAAGTATTGAGTACTGCCATCAAACATTTTATGATTGGGGATTGAGAATGTATATAGTCTTCAGAATGTGGAAGCAAGTACCCCGAACCTGGTAGATGTTAAAATTCATTGTGATTTAAGAACAACATCGTGGATGTAGAAAAAAATATTCAGAAATCATTGTATATAATAATTCATTGTGAAAGAAATACAGTTAATTTCTTATACTATCTGTTTAAAAGGGAGTGTTAGACTAGCAAAAACTCAACACTTCAACTGAAAGTGGCAGAAATATCAGCACTGAAATATGAATTTGGATTTTTTATATAGAACAAAATAAACTTATTTTTATATTTTGAATAACAGTAAGAATCCAAATGATCTGTAAAATTAAAATTTTAATTAAAAATTTTGTTTTGATTATAAAATTAAAATTTTATTTTCAAGTTGTAATGTGTATACAAAGTTAAAGCTCATATTTTTTTAAAAATTATAATTTGATTATGCAAATTTCAGAGCTCTCTTAAATAAAATTGTGTCATGGAAACACATATGACTGGGAGTGCTAGTACTACCCAGTAGTACTAGTCGGGCACTAATTAAATTTATGACCCTAGGCAATGCAGATAAAATACTTAGAACAAAACATTAAGAACTTTTTTAGAACAAATATTTTATGAGAAGTTATAATACTTTATGATTATAAACTTTGTATTACGTGTTTCCCAAAGAATAGAAAAATGTAACCTTTAAGCTAATAGTAGTGAACAATGATAATATTTAAGATTTATTGAATGATCACATTATGCTAGGCAGTGTACTAAGTGCTTTACCTTAAATTTCTCACTTTATCTTTCCTGTAACCTTAGATGATAGGTACTGCTGTAATTTTATAGCCACAAATAGGCTTAGGAAGATTAAATAACTTGTTCAAGGTCACACAGGTAGTAAGTATTGGAGGAGGGCCTGATTGGAGGGCCAACCTCTTGATTCCTAATTCATATTCACTTATTATTTTGCTTTAAACATGTGTTATAGGAGCCCTGCTTACTAAAGCTGAAAATAGTATCTTAACTGTATATACATAATTAATATCAATATGTGAGTCTTATCTACAATATATTAATAATTTGAATTTGAGGTCAGAGTATCAAGTTATTACAGCCAACAATCTATCTAAAATCCTTGCATGTTAATCTTAATTGTATCTTTATACCTTTTGAACTTTAATATCTGTTAGGAAACCCAGCTACGTCTAATACAAAGTATAGCCTACCTCTTTGCTCTACATAAAGAATTCTCATTCATTAATGGTTCAACAAACTTCATTTTTCTAGCACAATTACGAAATGAATGTCAGTGCTAACATAGTTTGTCAGAGATTAGAAGATTATTTTTGACCTGAGACAAAATAAACATGGCCTCATGGGAAAGCATGAGAGTTGTGTCATCCTCAGTTTAAAAATATCAAATTATAGGCTAGGTGTGGTGGCTAACGCCTGTAATCCTAGCTCTGGAAGGCTGAGGTAGGAAGATCACTTGAACTAAGAAGTTGGAGACTAGCCTGAGCAAGAACCAGACCCCATCTCTACTAAAAAAATAGAAAATAATATTATCCAGGAAACTAAAACTGGAAAAATTTAGCTGGACGTGGTGACATGCACCTGTAGTCCCAGCTGCTTGTGAGGCTGAAACAGGAGGATTGCTTAGCCCAGGAGTTTGAGGTTGCTGTAAACTAGGCTGATGCCACAGCACTCTAGCCTAGGCAACAGAGCAAGACTCTGTCTCTAAATAAATAAATAAATAATAATTTTAAAAAATCAAATGATAGTTAAGGACTTTGAAAGTTATAAGATTATATATGAAGTAATTGTCACTTAAACAAGGATGTTCCTATATCAAATCAGAGGTAACTTATTCATCATTACTTTCCAAGTATATTGATGCCAATAGTCCTAAATGGCTTTCTGAAGTTGGCAGGGCCCATCTGGTTCTTCTAAGTGAAGAGGCAAGTTTCTGCATATGAGACTGTAGTACTCAATAGATTTTCCTTTGCCTTACAGCTAAGGAAACTAAACTGAGGCAAGAAAAGTCATTTTATTGGAATAGGCCTTGCTTGTGAAACGAATTCCACTTTCCTTTCATAGCTCATAATGTTACCCAAAGTAATTATCTAAGAAAGATTTAGTTCCCTTATAAAATATGGACTAAACAACAACTGAACTAGTTTGCAATCTAGATGCAGTAAGTGATCACAGTGGTAAACCATGTGTACGCTAAGTATTTCGGAGTCATTAAAATTGCATTTCAATTAGTTCCAAAGTTTATTTGAACTAAAATAAGTCTTTAACCAAGGAGAGAGATTCATTTTCTTACAGGAAGCTTCAAAAAAACAGATATTAAAATCACAGAGAAAGATAATGGGCATTTAAAGGAAATTTTATTTAGATTACATGCCAAGTGGACAAGTCAGACAGAAGGATAAATTTTGGGTATGTAACATAAAGAAAAACAAAGGGAAAAATAATAAAGTGAAACACCTGGTTGCTTTCACTGGGCAGTATACTATTATAGTTAACTACACAAGGATATGTGATTTTCTTTTATGTTCCCAATCTCCAAAGCTTCAAAGCATCTGTGAAAACTTAATCTGAAGTATTTGTAAAATAATTCATGAGGTCTGTAGTTCAGGTATTATCAAATATGGTCTAAACTATTTCACTGTAAATTATGGAAAATTTTAATTATTAAAACAAAAGAACTGCATTTGGAAAGAATTATCCTGCAATGTCTTGCTGTGTTACAGAGATAGGCATTTCTTCTTTATCATAGAACAAAATGAAAATAAATTTAGACTTGCCTATAATGATAATTTATTTCTTCAGTCATCACCAACTCGAATACTTTTCCATTCTGAATTTGGAATCAAAATGCTTTAAATACAGCTTATGAGCCTCTTTGTTTTGGGGAGGGGTTTTGGGGCGGGGTGCAGGGGGAAGAACCACTAAAGCAAAGTGAACAGAAAGAGGAGATAATAGAGCTTGGAAGCAACCTCTTGGCAAAGAGGAACAAGAGCAGTGGAATAATTTAATTGCTCATCAGCTAATTATACGGTATTATAATGTTAATGTGTCTTCATCATGACAATGTAATAGGTATAGATTGAAGCATATGAAAAAGAAAGTGTTGATGCAGTAATTATAAGTAAGAGTGGGGCTGTTAGAGTAATTATAACGCTTCATCGGGTAATTAACGTATTGTTCAACTTGAGATGGGGAACAAAGAGTGAAAAAGTTAAATATTGAAGGACATGCCTTTGACACTCCAGAGATGTCTTTGAGCTTTTTCAGAGAGAATAGGATATTCTGTATTGATACTGTTATTTGCTGGTTCCCTTTTTTATAATTTATTATTTTTCAGTCATGTATGCTATGAAAGAACACAGTAATTTGAGTAGGAGATGCTACTGGTGATTACTTTTTTATGTAATATGATCCATGCTGCTACTGTTTCTTTTTCAGTTTTGTCTCATTTTGTATTCTTCAGGTCATTAAATGAGCTAAAAACTTTAAAGTTAAACTTGCTCAAAATTAAACAATGTATGTGAACAATTCTGTCAATTGAAGATGGTGATAACTATTCTTTAACATACCCAAACAGTTTTTTTTTCCGAGAGAGTATTAGTAATTTCTCTTTTAATACCAATAGGTAACCTGAATTTTTTCAAACTCATTAGCTCAGAAATATCTGTTTACTGTAAAGCCCTCAGAATAGATTATAAAGAAAAACAGCAACAACTAAACACAAGCACCCAGCGGTAGGCAGCTACCATGTTGTAACTCATTTACCAGTTTTTTTTTAAAAGCACACCTATGTGCCACACTGTTTACATGTATTAACACATTCAGTTTCTACTTTCCTGTTACCTATCCATCTTACAGATGGGAATACCTACTGGGGTAGAGAGGTTAAGTAACTTAGTCAGAATTATGTATCTCGAGTGGTAGGACTATAATTTGAATCCGTAAGTTTGGTATCAGACTCTGCTAACCCTTTTCTACATTCCTTCTCCCAGTTGTTCATTCAGGAGCTTGTTAGAAGACCTTTCCTGCAAGGTTTCTGTATTCAGATTAGAACAGAGTAATTAAAAAAGATTGAATGAGCTTACAGGTGAAAGGTAAATAGGGTCTGTGTAGGTAAGAGAAGAAGAAGATAATTAAATATGCAAAAGTTGAAGGTGGCAAAGGGGGAAGATCAGTCTGACTGGATTGATCATGGAAGGTCCATGATGCAGAGCCCAAGGAGAAAAGACTGCAGTCTTAGATTAGAGTAGGTCACAAACAGCCTAAAGACCAAAATGAGAAGTTCACAGAGAAGCTCATTAAGTTATACTACTCAGTGAATACAGATTTCACAAATGCTTATGAACAACACTTACAGGAGCTACCATGCTAATTATGGAGGTGAGTGTAGGACAGCTAGCAGAGCAATTAGAAATAGTGATGCTGTAATACTTTCAATTGTTTTCAAATTAACAAAAACAGGCTAGAGATCTGATACTATAATCCCTGCTGAAGTTGAACTTTGTTAGCTTGAGATAGCAAGCTACAAAGTCATCAATATTAATATTTCCATAATTCTTTATAGTGAACTGCATTTTTAAATTATTTTCTTATGAATGTTCAAATCAGATTTTTCTAAAAGGCAAAATAAAACACATAGTTGAGAAAAATATATAAGCAATTTTTTCTTACAATCAAAAGAGTAGGAAAAAGAAGGCAAAAAAAGCACTACTATAATGTTTCAATTTACCAAATAATGGTGTGCATTATTAATACTTTCCATCAGCAAAATTAAGTGTTAATATAAACTATTAAAATCACAGCATACATTTTTTTAAATTACTAAGTATTTATTAACCACCCATGGTGTTAACAAAAAAAAAATCTCAAATTGCAAATTTAAATTTTATTATTGTTTAACAAAGATGATGGCTCTCACCCACTTTCTTTTTCCAATGCATTACCTTCAAGTAAAAGGAATTTGATTGGTCTGATTTTAAGTTTCCTTTTATTAAATTTTAAAATGTACTTTTAATTCCAGTTCATGAGCAACTCAATTATTTCTATTTGTTTTTCTTCTTGAGTAGATAATTTCTTCTTAGTGTAGTACAGCAATCATTTTCTTAGAGAAGACCAAATGTTGGCCAAATTCTTCCCTAAAACAGAGCATCTTAAGCTCATATCATCAAACATACCTTTCTGATTAAGTAACTCTCAGATCTCATAAACTATTAAATCTTATTCTTATTTAAAATTTAACCTTTTGGGGAGAATTTTAACTCACATTAACAATCCTGAAGTATTTTTTTAACCTTTTGCTATATAGTAACTAGATTATTTATTTTTTAAATATTAGAATATTACATGGTTACACATTTTTTGATTACTTAGATTGATTTTGTACTATTGAGTCAAAGTTATAAGTGTGCCCATCTAGATAGTATTAATTGTACCCATTAAGTATGATTTCTGCCATCCCTTCCCCTTCCCCTTCCCTCCCACCTTCATGATTTCCATTGAGTTTTACTTCCATCTGTGCACATGAGTGCTGACTGGTTAGTTCCAATTTAATAGTGAGTACATGTCCTGTTTATTTTTCCATTCTTGCAATGCTTCACTTAGGAGAATGATCTCTAGTTCCATCTAGATTGTTGCAAAACGTGTTAATTTATTTTTTATGGCTGAGTAGTACTCCATGATGTACATATACCACATTTTATTAATCTATTTATGAATTGATGGGCACTTGGGTTGATTCCACATCATTGTGATTGTGAATTGTGCTGTTAATGAACATTCTAGTGCAAGTGTCTTTGTGATAAAATGGCCTGTTTTCCTTTGAGTAAATACACAGTAGTGGAATTGCTGGATCAAATGATAGGTCTACTTTTGGTTCCTTGAGGAATCTCCATACTATTTTCCATAGAGGTTGCACTAGTTTACAGTCCCACCAACTGTGTATAAGTGTCCCTTTCTCTCTGCATCCACACCAACATCTATTGTTTTGGGACTTTTTGATAAAAGCCATTCTTACTGGAGTTGTGTGATATTTCATTGTGGTTTTGATTTGCATTTCCCTGATGATTAGTGACGTTGAACATTTTTCATATGTTTATTGGCCATCAGTCTGCTTCTTTTGAAAAGCTTCTGTACATGACTTTTGCCTGTTTTATTGCCCACATTTTAATGTGGTTGTTTGATTTGTCTTGCTGATTTGCTTAAGTTCTTTGTAGATTCTGGTTATTATCCCTTTATTGGTTGTATAGCATATGAATATTTTCTCCCATGTGTAGGTTGTCAGTTTGTTCTGTTGATTGTTTTCTTGGCTGTGCAGAAGCTTTTGAATTTAATCAAGTCCCAGGTATTTATTTCTGTTGTTACTGTGATTGCTCTTGGGGTCTTCTTCATAAATTCTTTGCCTGTGTCAATATCTAGCAGAGTTTTTCCAACATTTTCTTCTAAAATTCTTATGGTTTCATGCTTTAGGTTTAAGTCTCTTCTACATATTTAATTAATTTTTATGAGTAGTGAGAGATATGGGTTAATCTGTTTGCATCTTCTACATGTGGCTGGCTAATTTTCCCAGCACCATTTATTGAATAGGGATTCTTTTCACCAGTGTATATTGCTGTCTAATTTGTCAAAGATCACTTAGCAATATATGGATGGTTTTATATCTGGATTATCTGTTCTGTTCCATTGATCTATGTCTCTATTTTTGTGCCAATCCATGCTGTTTTGATTACTATAGACTTGTAGTCTGGCTTGAAGTCTGGTAAAGTGATGCCTCCCAATTTGTTCCTTTTGTGTAAGGTTTCTTTGGCTATTTGGCTTTTTTCTGGTTCCAAATGAAGAATAGAATTATCTGGATCTGGGGAAAATGATGTTGCTATTTTGACGGGGATTGCATTAAAACTGTAAATCACTTTGGGTAGCATGGACATTTTAACAATGTTTGATTCTATCAATCCATGAGCATGATATATTTTTCCATTTGTTTGTATCATCTGCAGTTTCCTTCCTCAGTATTTCATAGTTCTCTTTGTAGAGATCTTTCACGTCCTTGGTTATGTATATTCCTAGGTATTTTATTTTCTTTGTAGCTATTGTGAATGGTATTAAGTCTTTTATTATACTTTCAGCTTGACTATTATTGGTATATTGGAATGCTACTGATTTGTGTACATTGATTTTGTAACCTGAGACTTTGCTGAATTTATCAATTCCAGGAGTTTCTTGGCAGAATCTTTTGGGTTTTCTAGGTATAAAAGTGTGATATTTTGGCCTCCTTTTTCCCCAGTTGGACACCCTTACTTTCCTTTTCTTGTCTAATTGCTCTAGCTAGGACTTCTAGCACTATGTTGAATAGATGTGGTGACAGGGGCATCCTTGTCTTGTTCCAGTTCTGAATGGGAATGCTTTCAACTTTCCCCCATTCATTATGATGTTGGCCATAGGTTTGTCATACATGACTTTAAGGGTTTGTATCATAAAAATGTACTGAATTTTGTGAAATGCTTTTTCTGCATCTATTGAGATGATCATATGATCTTTGTTTTTATTTCTGTTTATGTGATGAATCATATTTATGTATTTGTCTATCTTGAGCCATCCCTGCATCTCTGGGATGAAGCTCATTTGGATGTGGTGAATTATTATTTTGATGTGCTGCTGAATTCAGTTTGCTGGAATTTTATTGAGGACTTTGCATTTATATACATAAGGGACATTGGCCTACTGTTTTGGTCTATAGTTTTCTTTTTTTGTAGTGTCCTTTCCTGGGTTTGGTATCAAGGTAATACTGGCTTTGTAGAATGAGTTGGGGAGGATTCCTTCTTTCTCAATGGTATCAATTTCACTTAATTCTGCTCTGATCTTAGTTATTTCTTCTCTTCTTCTGGGTTTGGGATTGGTTTGCTCTTCCTTTTCTGTTCCTTGAGATGATTCATTGGATTGTTGATTTGTAATCTTTCTGTCATCATGGTGTAGGCATTTTAAGGCTATGAATTTTCCCCTTAGGACTGCTTTTGCTGAATCCCAAAGATTTTCATAATTTGTGTTCCCTTTGTCATTTAGTTCAAGCAATCTTTTGATTTCCACCTTAATTTCTTCCTGACCCAATAATTGTTCAGCAGTAGGCTGTATAGAATATTTTTTCCAACCCTTCACCTTGATCTGAATGAGTCCTTGTGGGTTAGATGTGTTTCCTGGGAACAGCAGACACTTGACTTGTGTTTTTTTATCCATTCAGCCAGCCTATGTCTCTTGAGTAGGCAATTCAAGCTGTTCATGTTAATTGAAAGTATTGATAAGTGGGATTCATTTCTGTTCATCCTATTGGATAGAGCCTTATTGCTTTGTATAACCTCATGAGCCACTATTTTATATGTTTTCTGAACTTTAGCTTTTGGGTGATTTTACACCAGTGGGTTTTTAATGTGCTAATCAATGTATAATGTACCCCTGAGTACTTCCTGCAGTGCAGGTCTGGTCTTGACAAATTCCCTGAATGTTTGCTTGTCTGAAAAAGTCTTTGTTTCTCCCTCATATAAGAAACTTAGTTTTGCAGGAAAAAAAATTCTACAATGGCAGTTGTTCTCCTCTGTTTAAGAAGACTGAAGATGGGGCCCCTATTCCTTCTAGCTAAGGTCTCAGTTGAGAAGTATGTTGTTAGCCTGATTATTTTTCCTTTGTAACTTACTTTGGCTAGCCCGATGACTATGTGTCATGGTGATTGCCTCTTTGTGAAGAATCTCCCAGGTGTTCATTGAACTTTTTGTACCTGGATATCTAAATTTCTGGGAATATCAGGGGAATTTTTACTCCACTATTCCCTCAAGTTTTCTAACCCTGTGTGTTTTGTTCTTCACCCTTCAAGATGCCTATAATTCTTATGTTTTGCCTTTTTTATATAACTCCATATTATAGGCTTGTTTCATTCCTCTTGGTTTTTCCTTCTTTATCTTTAACTGATTTGTTTAATTTGAAGACATTGTCTTCAAGCTCTGAGATTCTATCTTCTTCCTGGGATAGTCTGTCTTGAGATTTTCCACTGTATATTTTATTTCCTTAAATGAATTTTTCATTTCTAGAAATACTATTTGATTTTTAAAAAATAATTCAATTTCATTACTGAATTATTCATTCATTTCCTGATTCTTTTTTTGTGGTTTCCTTGTGTTGGTTTTCCATTTTCTTTTGTATTTCATTGAGTTTATTTATAATCCATATTTGAAATTCTTTATCTGTCATTTCAGTATTCTGGTTTGGGTTGGTTTCCATTGCTGGAGAGCTGATGTTCCCTTTGGGGGTTGACCTTTTGCTCTGATTCTTTATACTTTTGAAGTTATTTTGCTGATTCCTTCTCATCTGGAGCAACTGTTGCTTCTTATTTTTAGATTTTCTTTTGTTTAGGTAGGGCTTTTTTCCCTCCTGTCACTTGTATGGATGTCTCTGTAGCATATTTTGGATAAGAACCTTTGGCTTTGCCTTTGGGTCCTTTGATGGTGATCTGG